>NC_041385.1:486651535-486685169 GCF_002162155.2 Triticum dicoccoides
AAAGGGAGAGGGACCAACAAGATTTTTGTGTCGGATGCGTGCGACAGAATTGAAGATTGTCGGCGAGAGAGAGAGAGAGAGAGAGAGAGAGAGAACAGGAGTCCGGGAGAGCGGGAGGTCGCATTTTATGCATCAAAGACTGATATAAACCATGTTTCGATATAAACTTGCATTCAAATATTTAAATTGGAGAACACGTTGTCTGCAATCCACACATGAACGGATATATGCGTATATCAAACAAGTTCATTAATTTGACTTTCAACATGTTCATGGAGTACTACAATACTGTACAACATGCTACTCGATTGAGGTGTTCAATTTTGGATTTAGTTCACTATTTTGACCTACTGAACGAGCTAGTTCATTGAATCGAGATATTTCATTTTGGGTTTGATTCGCGTTTTTGAGTGGGTCAACTATTTGTCATATAGTAAATCGCTAGCAACGAGCATGTAAAAACACATTACTCCCGAGCATCATCTCTCCATCTAAACAAGAAGTGGCAAGCTAATATTTCAAAATTTGATTCGAATCGACTTGGTAAGGTAGACGTGGATGCTCGCTCTCCCAAAATTTGAACGAACCGTTAAACATCCTCTCTGCTCGGTGGAATTTGCCTCAGCAAATAAATGGGAGACGCGAAATTACCGTCCTATGTGGGACACGCATCAATTGGCCCGTTGTACATCGAGGGTAGGTTCGTAACTTCATCCAAGCACGCCTTCTCCCCGGTCGAAATGACATGTGCCGAATAATTCATAAACCATGGTCGGCAAAACACACTCTCCTCGCCCGAAATAGCCCGCGCCCACTATTTCAAAACACGCTCTCCTCGCCCGAAATCGCTCGCGCCCACTATAGTTCAAAACACGCCCTCCTCGCCCGAAATCGCTCCCGCCAACTATTTGGGGAGAAGCAAAGTTACTCTACTATCCCTGACCCTCAGAATACACAGACCCAAGACAAGAAGCCTATAGGCAAGGGTAGAACTGTAACTCCCCCTCACATTTCAGACAAATGCGTCCGTAAGACATGGTTCCACTCCCCTCCCAATTCCCCCCCGCCCGCCCCATTCATACCTCGTGGGCGCCAAATCACCTTCTCCCCGGGAAGCTCCCTTCTTCAGAGCCGTGAAACCTCAGCCCCACCTCCATGGCGCCACCCACCGCACCAATTTCACAGCCGCCCTCCTCCCTAATGTCGGAGACGCTGTCCAATTGCCATCATGCACTGGGCGGTGTGCCTCTTACTCCGTGCTGCTGGTGCTGCCTCGATGACGGCCGCGTGAACCGTACCGGAGCCGATTCACCCCCGCTGTTGTTCATGGCGCCGGAGCGGCTCCAACTTCGGATCCGTCCAGAGTCCTGGCGCTGCTTCCACGTAGCCGTCAACCGTGGCGACATCGCTCTTTCCCTGCCACCGGTCGCCACCGCAATAGCGCCGGCCTCACCGACTCGGCAGCTGGACCTGCCTACTTCACCATGTCGCCAGATAGGTCGCACCCTCATCTGAAATCACTTTATTTAGGCGTCAGTTGTCTGAATTTTTATTCTGGGCCAATCGATTCCCAATGGGAAGCAGCACCCCTCGAGGCGGCGGAGCTCCTAGGCTGCCGGTTGGTTGGTGTCTAACGTAAGGGTGCGGGGCCGCAAGTTCGCCACGGAAGCAGCGCTTAGATGGCTATATTTTAGAGTTGCGTGGGTTGAAGGTACTGCCGCCACCGGATCTGGATGACGGGGAGTCTTTGTGGATTGGCCCGGGGGCGGCGCAACCACGGCAGTGCGGTGGGGCGGGGAGCGGGGTTTTGGCCGGGGCCACGGACGGCGGAGGCAGGCTACTCTGCCGTTGGTCGCTGGCTCTTCGGGGAAGATTCCGAATAGTGTCAGCTGGGAGGCACAAGATGGCCATCAAGGCATCCGACATAGATCGGACAATACCAAAATAAAATAAAATCGTGTGACCCAAATTTAGTCTTCAGTCAACAGACGTGTGACCGCTCTCGTACCTTGCTGTTGATCTCTTAGTGTATTTCTTCGGATCAAAGAGATATATTGTTCTTAATGTTATGCGTTATCTGCATCTTCAGACACACCTTCTTCCGACTCACCGCAGCTGCTCCAACAAGGGAAGCATACACCAGAAGGGAGCTACAGTCCCCACTCAATAGTTCCTTGCATCGAATGCGCGTGCCTGACATGGACAGCCACAACAACTGCAGGGCCATCGACAAGTCAACACATGATGCTCACTCCTATGGATGGAAGCCAGATAGGTTGTACCCTTATCTTACTTGTGTGCAACATTTGTCGCTTTGTTATTCATCTAAGCACGGAAAATAGATCATCACATTTCACTGTATATTTATGTTGATCTCTTACGGGTCTTGTTCAGGAGTTCACGTTGTTCCATAGTTTAGCTAAGATACTTGTTCTTTATGTAACGTTGTTCCATAGTTATCATCCATCAGCCAATGCTATCCCACATGCTGGTGATTATAGTATTATACCACTTCTAAAATTACCTATGTTGTTCTTTAATACTTTTGTGTGCCATCTAGTTAATCTCGAGTACAAACGATACATATTCTGTAGCTTTCATCTGTGTTCTCCCGTTAGTTTATGAGACCTGTTGCTGCTAGTTAACCCCAGTCCTACTATTTATGTCGTCTCGTACAGGCACTCATTTACATAAATCTAACTACTAGTTGTCTTCCATGCATGTCAGATATAATTGCACACACTGATATATCCACAAGAACCTCACGGAGCAATGTAAAGGCCAATAAACTTGATGTCAATGATACCCAATATGATGGAACATGTAAAGGCAGTTCTTTAGAAGACTTGCAGAAAGATGATGAATCCTCTTCACCCCACAAGGTCCTTGCTCTAACTTGGCCTGTGACATGGGTACAACATGCATATAATGTCCTGGAGTGTATCTACTCTGTTGCAGTGCCATGTGCTTAGCATGCTGATCATGCATGTAAATATGTCATGCCTTCCTGTTTTTCAGTACCTATTCCATTCATGATAACATGTTTTCAAATTCAAGTACTGTCATTCTACTCTATCACAATGCCATCTGCTTAATTTGGACATCATGCTTCTGAATATCTTATGCAGTGTTATTCATCAGTATGTACTTCATCTGTCTGCCATACCATGTTTTTTTACATTGAAGTGTTGTTCTAGTGCTTTGTTGCAATGCCATCTTATTTTCCCAATCATACACGTGTATGTTGCCTTAGTTATTTCTGTACGTATTCCGCTAGCATATAGTTTTACATTCAACTAGTTTTTTTTTGCTGTGTTGTCCTGTCGTATCCCTAGCTCTTACACCATACTCCATCCGTCCGGATTACATGTTGCCGAAATGGATAAAAAAGGATGTATCTAGAAATGAAATACGCCTAGACCCATCCATTTTTTCCGGATGGGGGGAATACATGTCAATATGTCATGTTTCAGTACCTATTCCATCTCTCTGATGTCGCATGTTTTATAATTAAAGCACCATTCTTCTATACAAGGCATGCAAGGGGAAGATGACTATGTTAGAATCTGAAGGGTTACAAACAAGGCCTTTGCAAAAGATCCAAACGCCAGGAGATAATAAACCAACTCCTGTTTTTATAGATACTGCTCCGGCACAGAGAAACCCAACTCCTACTGATAATAAGCAGATTCCAGTGGCCAAAGAACTAGTCTGCTCCAGTCCAGCAAAAGAATGTCAACTCCATTCTAAGAAGCATGTGCGTATCCTTGCATCATGAAATTTTATAGCATTCTGATCATATTTTCTACATGTTTCTTACCCATCTCTCTTTTAGAAAATAAGGTTAAACGATAGAAGACTTCCTCCATTGGGATCGTATTCGAAGAAAATATCTTGTGGGAATTCTCTGTGCTCCAATGCTGATGTAAGTACCTGTTGTACATCACTATATTTTTACATCAACATGTATTTTGTTAATCGGCATGAATCTAACCTTTATCTGATCTAAAATTAGTTGTAGCAAAATGTTAAAGGCGCCAATGTTGATTTTTGTAAGGAAAATTGCCTGGTAGTTTTGCATACTGAGCTGCATGAATGTACTATCTCATATCACGCACATTATTGAATTGTAGTGCTTCTCTGGTTGCCCATTCATTCATTGTGTCAATGTGGCTTTCGCACTACTTACCTGGCTGATGATAGTTGTGCCATATTGTGTTAATTTGGTGTAGGCTAGTTGCCCAAACGTTCGTTGTGTCAATGTTGCTTTCCTATTATCTGACTTGGGCATGATAGCAATGCTAGTGTGTTAATTTTGTGCAGGCTGCTGAAGATAAGAAGACAAACTCTGAAAACAGCAAGGCAACCCCATTGTTTCTTTCCAGTAAATCTAGGCGAGGTAATATGGCAATAACTCATGATTAATATGTTTGGTTCCCGTCCTAATTTATGTTATAATGCAGTGGTTGAGACACTCTTCACTATCAATAATACAAGCCTACCAAAATCGCCATCTGAATCTGTTCAGTATCCTCTGTCTCGAATGCAACAGAATAAATGTATGTTTGTGAACCAATTAATGGCTGAAGCAATGATGGAAATGGTGGATGAATCAGAGGTGCAGTCGTGCGACACAACAACTTATCAATGTTTTCAGAGACAGTGTAGCAAAGCAGAAAGAACTTGCCCACATGCTTATGGGCGTCATCTATGCTGAGGTTGCAGATTGTGACGTTGTAGATGATTAGGTTCTGCTCATTTATTTGCACTGGCATCAATCTTTGATTGCCCGGTGGATGTAATTTCCTGTAATATATGCTGGATGTGCAACGTTATTCCCTGTATGCCATACCTTTGCGTGATCGGTTTTGGTCCTGTGCATAATTGCTCGTCGTAATGGGCTCAAATTATCTAATTTAGCCTAAAGACATGTACGAACTTTAGTGGGCCCATTACGTTAATGGGCCGTTACTAGGCCAAAAGTTAATGGTCGGCCCTCTTACCTCCCGGGTCGTTAACAGGCCGACATCGAAGCGGGCAACAGGTGGCCCCGGTTTATTTCGCGGGTCGTTAACAGGCCGTTACTAAGTTTGGGCTACATATGGCCCAACTATACTGTAGGCCTTTAGCAGGCCGAAAGAGACAGCAGGCTTGTACTGGACCATGAAGACCATGGGCCGCTAAGAGGCCGAAAGTCAGGTCGTATTGTAAATGGCCCAACTGTGTTGTGGGCCTTTAGCAGGCCGAAAGAGAAACCGGGCTGGTATTGGACCATGAAGGGCATGGGCCATTAAAAGGCCAAAACTAAGGTCCGACTACAAATGGCCCAACTCATTTATGGTCCGTTAACAGGCCGAAAGGCACACAGGGCCAGGAATTGGCCCAACACTTAAATGGGTCGCTAAAAGGCCAAAACTCATGTCCGACTACAAATGGCCCAATTGATTTATGGGCCGTCAACAGGCTGAAAGAACCAGGCTAGAAAATTGTCCCAACACTTAAATGGGCCGCTAAAAGGCCAAAACTCAAGTCCGACAACAAATGGCCCATCAGATTTATGGGCCGTCAACAGGCTGAAAGACACACCAGGCCGGAAACTAGCCCAACATTTAAATGGGTCGTTAAAAGGCCGAAAGATGTACATCTTGAAAATTGGCGCATCCATTAAATGGGTCGTTAACAGGCCGAAATCTCATCGGGTCGATATTGAGCCCAAATATATAGCGGGCTGTTAACGGGCTCGAACTGACGATGGGCTGCAATGGTGTCAAATCTTTAACGTGCCGTTGATGGGCCGAATTGGCACATCTCGTATGGGTCGTGGGCTTAAATGGACCTAACACAAGTAGGCCTTATATGGGTTGGCCTGCTAATTTTTACTGGGCCGGCCTTTTCACAGGAATGAGCCTTTGTTGGGCCGTGCCCCGTGTCGATGTATCATAGGCGCCTTCCGTCCAATGAGTGGATGACATCTGTCCCAACGATGAGCCGACACATGTTTCCTCCAGCCAATGATGATTTTACACGTGGAAAATCCCCATTGGTCGGGGCTGTTAACGGGTTATCGGATCCAAAACCCGACCTGATAGCTTAACGGCGTTCCGTTGCACTGGATGCCACGTGTGGTCACCCTTGACGAAAGCACTTCTGTGACGCGCGATTTATCGTCATGGAAGTGGACACTTCCGTGATGATAATTTTGGTAATGTCATGGAACACTTGTACGACGGCACATGTATGACTATCTTGATTCTGTCATAAATTTGTCATGGATGTACATGCATGACAAATAACGCGACCTACTGTGACAAACACGTATCATCACGGAAGTGTATTTTTTTTGTAGTGTAGATAAGTGCCCTCAGTATTACCAATTAACTGATTCCTTTGTGAGAAGGTTCAAATTTACATCTTCACGCAATTCTCACACTGTCCTATTTGATCTTTATAATAAATCTTATACCATGGACTTAGGGGATTTTAATACTGCTTGTAAACTCCCGCAATGGGGTAGTGCTAGTGAACCCCACAAATCTGAATTTAAAGATTTTCTTGCTAGTATCACTGTGGGGGAATCTAGAGAAATAACACAAGCTACCATTGGGAGCATTCATTTTCCTGCTATACATTATTTTGCTCTCTTTATAGGTAGACTAGAACATATAGGCGCGCGTTGCCGCGTCTGTTCATATTTGGACTCCGTTCGATATTCATTTTCTGCGAAACACTGAAATAGGCAAAAAAATAGCAATTTGGACTGGGCCTCCGATTAATAGGTTAGTCCCAAAAATAATATAAAAGTGTATAGTAAATCCCATTAAACATCCAAAACAGATAATATAATAGCATGGAACAATAAAAAATTATAGATATGTTGGAGACGTATCACCCACCAAACGGGTGACGCTTGGTACACCCGGCCACGGTGCCTAGTCTGTCCCAAGCCCACCTGTACCGGGTGCCACTTGGTAGACTACTAACACAACCTACAAACACCAGGAACAAGTTGCAACTCCTGGACAGAGATTGAGGAGATTAATAAGCCGAGAGGGGCCGAGTAACTGGAAGCCAATGTGTGGTAGTAACTGTCTTGGATCTCAAACACAGAACTCAGTTCCTGAGGACGGTTTCAATGAGACAACCCACCATGTACTCCTACATGTCCTCTCACTGCTACCTTTACCAAAACGTGTTCACACACTTAGCTCTCACACAGTAGGACATGTTCACACCATTCCAATCCATCCCGGATGAATCATACCTGACACAACTCTAAGCGTAGCAAGCATACCAGCAAGCATGAATGAGTAGGCACATCATGGCTCAAACAACTCCTACTCATGCTAGTGGGTTTCAACTATTTACTGTGGCAAAGACAGGTCATGCAAAGGAATGGGGTTCACCTACCACAACATGTAACGGTTGAATCGTTGTTGTCCTAATGCATTAAAAGAGAGCAAGAGCGAGAGAGTGGGATTGTATCGGAATGCTCAATGGGGGTTTGCTTGCCTGGCAATTTTGAAGATGATAGAGCTCTTCATCGGTGTCAATGATCGCAACGTCGGAACAACGCCCACTAAGAGGGAACAACACCCGCAAACACAGAAGTAACACAATCAATGCAATGCAACAATATGATGCATGATCATGACAAGGCAACATGTTGTGATTTGGGCTAATGCAGCTAGCAACAGTATTAAATTAAGTTGGTTCGAACCAAAGGTTCAAATTCAAACTCCATGTAAGGCATTTCAAATGCCATTTAATCGAATTGTCATATACAGCAACTTTAGGTTGGTAGAACATGCATTACAATGCCATAAACAGATTCCTCATATTTTTCTGATCAATTTTCATATATAAATTATTTCATTTGGAGTTACGGTTGATTTTATATGATTTTTAGAAGTTTATAACATTTTTTGGAATTTTCAGATTAATTTCATAATAAGAAAACCCAGTTAAATGCATTATGACGCCAGCACTGCATCAGCATGATGTCATCAGAGTCAACTGACCGTTCTAGGTCAAACCTGCCAATGGGGCCCGTGTGTTAGTGACTCATTTACTTAAACAGACAAGTTAGTGTTAATTTCGGCTCTAATCCAAAATTAACCAGAGGCTGGCCCCACATGTCAAACGGGGTCAAACCGGTCGGTGGTTAGCCGCCGGCAAGGTCAGTCGTGGCGGGATGGTTCGGAAATGCTCTACAGGGCACCATTCGATGTGCGGTTTGCACCTACGGGTTCATGGGAGTGAGGCGCATCCACTGGTAGTAGGAGTTGCGGTGATCGGAATCAACGACGGCAGCCGGAGTTCGGTGGTGATGTGAGCGACTACTAGGGGGCATGGGGAGGTGAGTTGAGGTATGCTACGGGCTCATGGAGAATCGTTGAGCATGCTGGTGTGCTCGCCAGTGAGCTGTCGCGGTTGTGGCCACGACGGCATCAAGGCCGGCGGCAAGGAGCTCACAGCTCCGGCGGTTACCGCGGTAGAGGAAAAAATGATGGTAGGCTAGGGGGAAAGGAGCAGGATCTCACAAGGGGTCGGATGGGGCAGAAGATGAGCTCGGAGACGTCATGTCGGCGACGAATCGACGGTGGCGGTGATCGGCTCCCAAGCTGGAAGATGGTGGTGATGACGATGCTACCACGCATCTCGGCTCGCTTGTCTTGGTGGACATGACGAGGACGACGTCGCGGAGCTTGTGGGAACGGTGCGGGGCGAGGGGTGGCTATGGCCACGGCAACGGCGAGCGACGGTGACGACCATCTCTCGGGCGCGGAAGGAGCGAGTGAGAGAGCGAGGGGAAGAAGTGGGAGCACCAAGGGCTGTGTGGCAACGTCCAGAGCCTCAAGGGTGTCGAGGGGGCAGCTAGGCAGGCAGGAGGTGGCCGGGCGCGTGCATCGGCCACACGCTCTTCCTACTGGCGCAGGGAGGAAGACAACAGCGAGCCAGGGAGGGGGCTGTGCCAGCCACTTGGGCTCCAGGTAAGGCCCAGGTGGGTTTCTCTCTCTCTCCTTTATTTTGTTTCTGTTTTCTATTTTATTCCTCTTTTTCGAATTAGTAAAAATACTAATTCATTTCCAGAATTCCTAAAATAACTTGTGGGCACATTTTGAATTATTTCCAATAGCCCTCAAATCATTTCAGAATAATTTGAGCATTTAAAATATTTACAGAATTTAAATGCCCCAATTCAAATACAATATGGATTAATTCAAAAATCCAAAATGTCCTAGAAATATGTACACCATTTTTGGCAGAGGTTTTTAGCCAATTCAGAAATGATGAACTTTTCCAAAGGCATTTTGGGTTAATTGAAAATGTTTTTATTTGAACCTATTTGAATTCATTTGGTTCTAGGCTTTTTGGAGTAGCTTGTCATTTACTCTTGTGCTTCACTTATATCCTATGAGTAAATTGTTGAATAAGTTGAATGTCATGAAGTTGAAATCATATCAAGCCTAGTGGTAGCTTCACATTGGGTTTAGAAAGTGAAATCTTTTGAGGCTTGACAATCACAATATTGGTCATACAAGCAATTCACGAATAATTAGTATAAGGAAGAGAACTTTCACATATAAATACACTATCCTAGAAATATTTTTTGATTGTGAGCCCCCATCAAAATATTATATGCCAAAATTGTTGACGTTGGACAAGACAACATAATGGTTTATGTTTGTTCATATTCACATAGAATTTATATTGTCATAGATCCTTCAACATGTGGTGCTTGCCCCCCATCTTTGCTAGCCAAAAATTCCGCACCGAGTAGAGATACTCACTACTAGGGAAAACCCTAGTAGTAGCACTTGTTTTGTAGCTAGCAGTAGCGCTTGTACAAGCTACAACTACTAAGGTGCTACAGCTAACTGTTAGCAGTAGCGCTGGAATGCCAGCGCTACTGCTATACCAAGTTAGTAGTAGCGCTCTATCTGTTAAAGCGCTATAGATAATAGAAAGTAGCAGTAGCATTTCTTCTGGAAAGCGTTGCTGCTAACTTTTCCTGTATTTTTGAAAATACAGCTTATTTACGTTGTGGTTTTATATACAGTACTTTCATCATATGATTTTATGACCATGATTAGTTATTATATATAATTGTGGGTGAAATGAACGTGGAGTAGATTCAAGTGGAGGGAACATGTGGTGCATGTCGAAAGTACTACTAATACAAATTTGATCTAGTTTGGATTAGTAGTACTTTCGATTTGCACCACATGTTGCCTCCACTTGAATCTATTCCATGTTCATTTCACCTACTGATATATACAATAACTCATCATGCTCATATAACAACTTAGCATCATGCATCATCGATCATAATAATAAATAACTCATCATTGGTATCATAATAACAAGCTCCTACTCATCATCATCGACCGTACAACTTCTACTCGATACCACATCATCATCATAGTCATCTAACCAATCCTACTTAGTTATTCTTAGCACATGATCGCACATGATCATCAGTATTAGCTAGAACCTGCTACCTTCTCTTATGTAAAATAGCATAAAACAAGATAGGCCCCGACTCTCCATTATGGAGAATGGAGATTATCCTGTCTCCAATTCTTGCACTTTGCCTAATGTTGCTTCCAAGTACCTCCTTACAAGTGGCCATACATTGTTCCAATCTTTGATTGTCATGTCTTCATTGCTTTTAGAAATATGATATGAATAGGAGTGATTCATAGGATGACCTGGATGTATATTCAAAACATCAAGGCGACCTTTCAAAAACATCAGATGAGGCACACGCTCCTGCGGGGTTATCTGTTGAAAAACATAGTAATAACTTCGTAGTTAGCAATGTAGTTTAGTTTTAGAAGAATTTATGCAAAAGATGCACAGATGTCGTAATACTAAAAAAATCTTACCATGAGATCTCCATGGATGTTAGCATAGTTCAACACGTGCACTAGTGGCACATATTGACCATAATGTGGAGGAGTTTGATTATAGACATTGTAATTCTCAAGATCAGTACAAAATGCGACCAGATGATTTTTCTCCTGATAAGTTAACTCAGAGCCTTCGGTGTAGTAGGTTCTGTCTACCATCTTCTGCACACTCTTTGAAGAATGAAAATAAGCTATCAATGGAAATAAGTTGTCAAATATTTTGAAATAAACAATATAAATTACTTAATAACTATGTTTGAGAAACTCACATAGCGGTAGAATTGGAAGCATATCAACAAGGACTCAAATGTCCAAATTGTCTACCTCGATGTCAGGATCACCAAGATCCATGGTGACAAACATACCCTCTTGAAAATCATACATCTTGCAAAGTGCTTCCCAATCCGGGCAACCAAAATTGTATACGCTCTTAGAATTATATAGATTTACCTCAAAATCCATACCATGATGGGTCCTTAGGTGAATTTTCTTTGTTTTGTTCCTCTCATGATCTTTAAAACCCATCCTCTCCAAGACATAGCGTCTTGCATGGCATGGGATAAGCTAGTCGAATTGTAAAATACGAAAATTACACGTTGAAGTAGTAGAAGTCGAGCTTAATTACAAAAACAACACTTTGCGTCGTAGCGTACTGTGTCACAATCGAAGGCCTCCTTGAGCTTAATGCTGAAGTGCCGACCTTCTACCAAGTGAGGCCTGTCGCAGAAACCCCGATTGTCGCCGCACAGGAATACTCCCCTGGACTTTCGTCCGACGACATTTCCTATGATCATAATTCAAAGAATAAACTTCTAAAATTCAATATATGTACTACAAAAACTAAATTAGAAAATCCAGGCCACTCGATATTTCCTACATATTCTAGCACAAGTCATGCCAAAATTCACGGAAAAATCCGGCATGACCTTTGCTAAAAAAGGACATATCAAGCGCCTGAAATTTGCCGGAACGGAAATTAATCAACACTCCGGCAAAACATAGGACACTCAGAGGACATATCCTATTTGCATTCAAACTTGATGGTCATTGCATTTCAATGGTTTAAATATGAACAAAAACATTTCAAAATATCTTATAGGACTCATATTGACATGGAGATTTGGCAAGTCTCAGCTCGAGGTCGGAGGGGGTCTGTGATGGGGACGATGGCCGTGACGACATGGTCTCCTTTATTTCTGCAAAAACAAAATATAAACAAAAACATTATTATCATCATCCTAGGACTTAGTGAAACCATATATCTAAAAATTTCTCCTAAACTTATAAAACCTAGTTCTAACCCTAATAATTTGTACTGCCCATCTATCCATCCATTTGTCTAAACCGAGTTCCAACTCTAAAAAGTGGTAAAACCTTGTTCTAACCCTAAAAAATGAAAAGACCTATACATTTACTAAAAATCCCCTAGTTCTAACCCTAACATCTATCCATCTATCCATCTATCTATATATCCATCCATCCATCTATCCATCCCTTTGTCCATCTACGCAATATATCAAAAAAACCATTGTTCTAACCATCTATCTATCTATGCAATGCAGGAGGGATCAGAGGGAGGGAGAGGGTTGGGAGGGACAAGGGAGAATGATGAAGGGAGGGAGCAGGGAGGGAGAAGGGTAGAGGATGGAGGGAGAGGCAGGGTCGGAGGGAGGGAGAAGGGAGGGATGGAAGGAGAAGGGAGGGAGGAAGACATACCGGGCAACGATGGCGGCGGGCGGTGACAGCGCGCAGGGGTTGGAGATGAGAGAGATGAGAGTGTGGGAGGGAGAGTGGTCGATCGGGCCGGCGGGGGAGAGGATAAGGTATCATTAGTAGTAGCGCTGGCTGGAGGCCTAGCGCTACTGCCATATCTCCAGCAGTAGCGTTGGTTCCAGCCAGCCGCTACTACTACGTGTAGCCCCTGCCGGTGGCAATGGGACCACTTAGCAGTAGCGCTACCAGGGGGCCATCGCTACTGCTACTCTGGTACTTGTAGCGCGTGTTGTCAACCAACGCTACGACTAAGTTGCAATAGCGCTGGGCCCGTAACAAGTGCTACTACTCTGCTCCTCTGTATAGGCGTTTCCCTAGTAGTGACTACTTGTGCATCCAAAAACCCTTAAACCCAAATCTTATTTTCAAGAGTCCACTATACCTACCTAAGGATTGAGCAAGATCCTTCAAGTAAGTTGTCATCAGTGCAATAAGGTAATAAAAAATTGCTTCTAAAAGTGTTAGATCATTTAGTGTAAGAGAAAATTGAGCGTTGTACGAACTTGCGATGGCAAAGCAATAAAAGCGACAGACTGCATAATAAAGGTTGCTAGCATAAGGGGCAACATAACATGATGTTCTTTTGCACTAACGGGTTGAGCATACAAACAAATAAGTGCATGGCAACCTCTGCTTCCCTCTGCGAAGGGCCTATCTTTTACTTTTCAGTATTTACTTTTATGCAAAGAGTCAACGTTTTTCTCTCTATTCCTTTTTATTTTTCTCTTTTGGCAAGCATCACGTGGTGAGGAAAGATCTAGGCACATATGTCCAGTTGAATATGGGTAGCATGAGTTATTATTGTTGACATCACCCAATGGTGAATACGTTGGGAGGCAAAACAATAAGCCCCTATCTTTCTGTGTGTCCAATTGAAACATTTTGCTCATGTGTACATGGTGAGTGCTAGCAATCATAGAAAACTATATGATGGTTGAGTTTGTGGAGCTCTTACTTAAACTCTGTTGAATAATATGAATTGAAATTGCTTGATAACTGAGAACATAGGTTGAGTTTCAAGAGAATTCATTGTTTGAACCTTAACATGTGAATTGGTTGCCACTATAACATGAGAAATATTATGAGAAAGAATTGCTATTATGATGCTAGGAAGAGTGATTGAAATTATCATTGATCAAACTTATGCACTTTGCTAGCATTCACACTTCATAAATTATTTCTTTTATCATTTACCTACTTGAGGACAAGTAGGAATTAAGCTTGGGGATGTTGATACGTCTCCAACATATCTATAATTTATGAAGTATTTGTGTTGTTATTTTATCATTATTGGATGTTTTACAATCATTTTATAGCAACTTTATATCATTTTTTGGGACTAACCTATTGACCCAGTGCCCAGTGCCAATTGTTGTTTTTTGCTTGTTTTTTACATCGCAGGAAATCAATATCAAATGGAGTCCAAACACCACGTAACTTTTTGGAGATTTTTTCTGGACTAGAAGGAACCCAATGGGCCTGAGCTACACCTGGGAGGTGCCTCAAGGGGGGCGGCCAGGGCCCCCTAGCGCGCCCGGGTGGGTTGTGCCCACCTCGGTGGCCTCGTGCACCCCCTCTTTGTACTATAAATTCCCAAATATTCCAAAAACCCTTCAGTGTTAACCTAGATCGGAAGTTCTGCCGCCGCAAGCCTCTGTAGCCACCGAAAACCAATCGGGAGCCCGTTCCGGCACCCTGCCGGAGGGGGGAATCATCTCCGGTGGCCATCTTCATCATCCCGGCGGCCACCACGATGAGGAGGGAGTAGTCCACCCTCGGGACTGAGGGTTCGTACCATTAGCTATGTGTTTGATCTCTCTCTCTCTCGTGATCTATATCATGGGCTTTGTTAATATAGTCGGATCATCTGATGTTTCTCCCCTCTATGCTCTTGTTATGATGAATTGAATCTTTACCCTTCAAAGTTTTGTCTTGTTGGATTGAATATTCACAGATGAGAACATGTGATATATGTATTGCAATATGAATACTTGAGGTGACAATGAGGTATCTTATTGATTCACTTGATATGTGCTATGGCATTCAACTCGCGGATTCCTGCGGTGATATTGGGGTAATCTATGCATGGGGGTTGATGCACGTTTTTCTCCGACGAAAACTTTGGGATCTCTTTATAGTTCTTTGTGTGGATTAAGTATTATGAATATGAATTTGCTTTGGTGTTATTCTAGTACGAACTCTAGGATAGATCGAATAGAAAAAATAGCTTTGTGTTATTTTAGTACGAACTCTTGAATAGATTGAACGAAAAGAATAGCTTTGAGGTGGTTTTGTGACCTACAAACAATTCCTATCTTTTGTTCTCCGCTAATAGGAACTCGGGAGTGATTCTTTATTACACTTTGAGGGATAATCATATGATCCAACTATGTTAGCATTGTTGAGAGGTTACACTAGCGAAGGTACGGACCCTGGGCCTCACTTTTAAGCATTGCAATACCGTTTTTGTGCCCATTTACTATTGGTTACCTTGCTGTTTTTCTAATTTAAAAATACAAAAACCTATATCTATGATCCATACTACACTCGTTTTACCATCTCTTCGCCGAACTAGTACACCTATACAACTTACCATTGTATTGGGTGTGTTGGGGACACAAGAGACTTTTTGTTATTTTGTTGCAGGGTTGCTTGAGAGAGACCATCTTCATCCTACACCTCCCACGGATTGATAAACCTTAGGTCATCCACTTGAGGGAAAATTGCTACTGTCCTACAAAACTCTGTGCTTGGAGTCCCAACACGAGTCTACAAGAATAAAGTTGCATAGTAGACATCATTCACCCTTGAGGATCTTATGACGTTTCATAGCATCAAAGTCTAAGTTCTGCGTGGGTAAAATAGGGTCATAAGGCAAAGGTGAAACACCCAACTCCCTCGCTAAGCGTGTGGCATAAATTCCACCATAAAAATATCCTCTACCAACGTTGTGTTGCAACCCGCATGCAATAATCGCTCCAAGGTTATAACTCCTATCACTGGTAAGAGCGGTGCATATGAGGCTCAAGTCCGGAGCACAAAGTGTACTACAATCTTGTTTGCCTAAATTGCATTTTCCATTAAATAAAGCGAAGTACTGGATTGTGGGAAAATTAATGCTCTTTATTCTACCTTGTGTCACTCCCCTAGTCTCACCATAGCAAAGACTAGTCAAGAATATCTCAAACTCAGACCTTGGTGGTCCATCAAGTGAACCCCGGAATGGGATTTTGCAGTGGTGAGGAAATCTCTCTAAAGATATGGTAAATGGATATTCATACGGTTTAAATGACACCCTAGACTCACGGGGATGGGATTTAAATCCTTTGACAAATGATTCAGTGAGAGTGAGGTGTTGGTTGCACTTATCTGAAATGTAGGGACCGATCTCGGCATTGTGAACATATTTCTCAAATTCTTCCTTAATGCCGACACTCGACGAGTGGAGCTGCTACTAGAAGATGCCTCCGAGGACCTCCTCCTCGAAAAACTCCTCCAAGAGAGGTTCATCATATTCATGTACAATTTTCTGGAAAAAATTGGGTCACAATTTTTTTAACAAAACTTCACAAGATTGATAGCAACCACTAATAGGTATGCATAGAGGTCATAGCAAGCATCCAAACTACTTAGAACTCTAAGAATTCAACATGCAAGCTCATCTATAGAGGCACCAAGAGTAGCTAATTATTCAAAATATAAAAAACTAAAGCAAAAACTAATTGGACAAACGGAGGAGTCACATACCAAGCAACAATCCCCCGAAACAGTTTCGGAAACAGAGCTTCGAGCTAAGAGATCGAAATCCGCGGGTTTGAGAGCAAGAACACGAGAGAGAGAGAGAGAGAGAGAGCAATGGTGATTTTTTTTCTAGAGGTAGGTGGTGATGTGGGATAAAGAGATAAGTGAGGGGGCCCACGTGGGGACCACAACCCACAAGGGCGCGCTTGGGGGTCCTGGCGCGCCCAGGTGGGTTGTGCCCACTTGGTGCACCTCCCTCTGATGTTATTTGCACCAAAATTTCTTAAATATTCAGAATAAAACGTATTAAATTTTCAGAGCATTCTGAGAACTTTTATATTTGGGTCATTTTCTTATTGCATGAGAAATTCAGAAAACAGACAAAACATGGCATTTTATTTTATTTAACTAACAAAAACAGAAAACAAAAGGTAGGGACAGAATGTAGTGCTCACTAAATTCATCAACTTCATACTCTTAAAAAATGATCCATTAATAATGTTGATCAAGTCTTATTAACAACCATTTTGATTAGCATGAAACCGAAGAACTTCCGTAAACCACTAAGTTGCCTCAATGGAAGCATTTCATATTTCTTTTTAACAGTAGGTAGAGGTAGTTGAAAACTTCCAATAGTGATTTTCAGAGATTTTTAAATAACATTAATACCATTCACTTGGGATTGTCTCTTTGGAAAGTGCACCGTATGCTCACTACCAATGATATGAAAAGTGACCTTGCTTTTATTGCAATCAATAACAGCCCTTGCGGTATTCAACAAGGGTCTACCAAGGATAATCGACATATTGTCTTCCTCGGGCATCTCAAGTATAGCAAAGCAGTTTTCACATAATTTCTATTAATGGAGCAAGGTATAGTTGGTATTCCTAGATCTCCAAGTTTTGTAGGTACTCCATCTTTAAAAGTATAATTAGCAAGCATGGTGGAGATTTCAGCTTCCGGTATTTTTTTTCTTATTGGTGATGATGTCTTTCTTGTACTTTGCATAAGGAGGCATTTTCAAGATATCAGTCAAGCGAGTACACAAAAAGACTGGCCTCGGCATTTCAGCAAAGCGTTCAAATTCTTCATCATCTTTCTTTTTAGTTGACTTAGGTGGAAAGGGCATAGGTTTTGAACCCATGGTTCTCTTTCCTTACCGTGTTTTCTAGCAACAAAGTCTCGTTTATCATATCTTTTATTCTTGGGTTGTGGGTTATCAAGATCAACTGCTGGTTCTATCTCAACATCATTGTCTGGTTCTTTATTATTTGTTTGGGTATCTTCCTGAACCTCATCATTATCTTTTTCATTATCAGAAGGTGAGTGTTCACTACCAGACTGAGTTTCAGCATCAGAGACAGAAGCTTCATTATCATTATCAGGAGGTTTTTCTACTTCAGGTTTACTAGAGGCATGCAAAGTCCTATCATTTTTCTTCTTCTTTTTCTTTTTAGAAGGACTAGAAGCATCAGTGTTAACTCTTTGAGAGTCTTGTTCAACTCTTTTTGGGTGCTCTCAGGATAAAGTGGTTCCTGAGTCATCCTACCTCCTCTAGTCATTACTCTAACAGCATGATCATTCATATTATTATTCATTTCATCAATCAACTCTCTTTGAGATTTGGCAACTTTTTCTAACTGAGTTTGAACCATAGAAGCATGCTTCCCCACACCTCTAACATCATTTGAGATTCTAAATAACAAGCCACTCAAGCGAGCAATCATATCAGAATTGTATTTTAATTGTTTCATAACATTTGCATTGAAGTGATCTTGCTTTCTAATGTAATTTTCGAACTCATAAAGGGATTGGCTAGGGTGCATATTGTGAGGATTACCATTATCATTGAATTTCATTAGAGAATTTACCTCTACCACCTTAGGCAGTGGTGGTGTATCGAGCCCATGTATTTATTCAATAACAGGTAAATTTTTGACATCCTCGGCTTTAATACCTTTTTCTCTCATAGATTTCTTTGCCTCTTGCATATCTTCATGAATGAGATATAAGATACCCCTCTTCTTTGGAGTGGGTTTAAGCGGTGGTTCAAGAAGAGTCCAATCATCATAATTTTTCAATATGTTATTCAATAATTCTTCAGCTTGCCCAATAGTTCGTTCCTTGAAAACACAACGAGCACAACTATCTAGGAAATCCCTAGAAGCATCAGTTAGTCCATTGTAGAAGATATCAAGTATTTCATTTTTCTTAAGAGGATGATGAGGCAAAGCATTAAGCAATTGGAGAAGCCTTCCGCAAGCTTGTGGAAGACTCTCTTCTTCAATTTGCACAAAGTTAAATATTTCATGTAAGGCAGCTTGTTTCTTATGAGCAGGAAAATATTTTTCAGAGAAATAATAAATCATATCCTAGGGACTACGCACACAACCAGGAGCAAGAGTATTGTACCAAGCTTTATCATCACCCTTTAATGAGAACAGAAATAATTTGAGAATATAATAGTAGTGAATTTTCTCATCATGAGCAAAAAGGGTGGCTATGTCATTCAATGTGCCACGACAGTTTTGGTTTCATAACCATGGAAAGGATCAGATTCAACCAAAGTAATCAACTCGGGGTCGACAAAGAATTCATAATCCTTACCGTCAATAAAGATAGGTGAAGTAGCAAACTGAGAATCACATTTCATTTTAGCATTCAGAGTCTTTTCTTTATACTTGCATAATAATTTTTCTAGATCATCTCTATCCTTACCAGCAAGAATGTCTCTAGTTGTCTCCTCATTCATACCATAACCTTCCGGTACCTTTGGCAATTCATATCTAGGAGGGCTAGTTCTAATAGGTGTTTCAAGATTTTCAGTTTCAAGCTCTTCATCAGTTTTAACAATTTCATCAGTTTCAGCATTCTCAAAAGCTTTAGTTCTAGCAATTTGTTCATCAAGAAATTCACCTAGTGGCACATTCATCAAGCAAGGTACTATCATCGTCATAAATATCATTCATAGCAGAAGTAGCATCATCAATAACTTGAGACATATCGAGATTGATAGCATGTGGTGGTGTTGCAAATTTACTTATAATAGAAGGTGAATCTAAAGCAGAGCTAGATGTCAGTTCCTTATCTCCCCTCGTCTTAGAGGGAAAAATCTTAGTCTTAGCATCCTTCAGATTCTTCATAGTGATAATTTGATAATAATCCCAAGTGACTCAACAAATATAGATATGCTCCGCGGCAACGGCGCCAGAAAAAGGTCTTGATAACCAACAAGTATAGGGGATCGCAACAGTTTTCGAGGGTAGAGTATTCAACCCAAATTTATAGATTCGAGACAAGGGGAGCCAAAGAATATTTGTAAGTATTAGAAGTTGAGTTGTCAATTCAACCACACCTGGAGATTAATTATCTGCAGCAAAGTGATTAGTAGCAAAGTAGTATGATAGTTTTGATAGTAGTTGCAACATCAATAGTAGCGGTAACAGTGATAGCAATAGTTTTGTAGCAAGTGCAACAGTAACAATAGCAGTAGTAACTTAGCAAGATCAATATGTAGGAAAATCATAGGCATTGGATCGATGATTTGTTGGATGATATTCATCATACAACAGTCATAACCTAGGGTGATACAGCACTAGCTCTAGTTCATAAATATAATGTAGGCATGTATTCCGTAAATAATCATACATGCTTATGGAAAGAACTTGCATGACATCTTTTGTCCTACCCTCCCGTGGCAGCAGGGTTCTATTGGAAACGAAGGGATATTAAGGCCTCCTTTTAGTAGAGAACCGGAACAAAGCATTAACACCCGGTGAATACATGAACTCCTCAAACTACGGTCATCACCGGAAGTGTCCCAACTATTGTCACTCCGGGGTTGCCGGATCATAACACGTAGTAGGTGACTATAACTTGCAAGATCGGATCTAGAACATAGATATAATGGTGATAACATAAATTGTTCAGATCTAAAATCATGTCACCCAGGCCCAAAGTGACAAGCATTAAGCATGGCAAAGTCATAGCAACATCAATCTCAGAACATAGTGGATTCTAGGGATCAAGCCCTAACAAAACTAACTAGATTACATGATGAATCTCATCCAACTCCTTACCGACCAGCGAGCCTACGAAGGAATTACTCACTCCCGGTGGGGAGCATCATAGAATTGGCGATGGAAAAGGGTTTGTGATGACGAAGGTCGAAGATCCCCCTTTCCGTAGCCCCAAACAGACTCCAGATCTGGCCTCCCGATGAAGAACAGGAGACGACAACGGCTCCATCTCGTGAAACATGTCGGTTTTAGGGTATGCTGGCCATCGGGTGGGGACAACCCACCTGGGCATGCCTGGAGGGTGTGGTGTGCCCTGGTGGGTTGTGCCCACCTAGGTGCCCCCCTCTGGTGGTTCTTGGCTCCAAAAATTCTCTTTTATTGTATAAAATATCCTCGTAAAGTTTCGTCCCAATCCGAGAACTTTTATTTCTGCACAAAACAAACACCATGGTAGTTCTACTGAAAACAACGTCAGTCCGGGTTAGTTTCATTCAAATCATGCAAATTAGAGTCCAAAACAAGAGGAAAAGCGTTAGGAAAAGTAGATACGACGGAGACGTATCAAATCTCAGCCAAGCAGGAGTAGGGTTTTACACCACCACTGTGGCACGAACCTGGGTAATTCGTGTGTCCTTGTCGTGCTCCGTGCTTGCGTGCTCTCCTGAACCCTCGCCGCCGTCCACGTCTAGTCGACTAGGTTGTGAATCAGAGCCCTAGTGTTTGAACCTCGATTCATCAGCAAGTTCGTGGACGCAGGTCCCCGGACTTTGATAGTATATTATTTTTTCTACATTATTTGCATGGGTGGTGATCTTTAATGCCCAGTGTATGTAATCTGCTGTCTGGTTGAGCTTTATTATTACTGGTGGTGAACTTTGATGCCCAGTGAATGTAATATGCCATAATTTATTTATTGTATAGTCTAGGGTTATTCTTAGTCACGATGCTTTAATTTATTTACTATATATGTTGTCTTCGCTCTCTAAAAAGGCCAATGGGCCAAAACATAAAATTATTGTACTCGGGATGGCCCACAAATTGCTATATATGGGCCAAAACATGGACGCGCAATCATCTCGAGCCATTAGCAGGCCTAAACGTAAATTAGCCCATTAGTAGTTTCGGGCCTTTATCAAGTCGAGTAAACCACCGACCTTAGTTGGGCCAGAAAATACCATGGGCTTTTAACATGCTGAAAAGTACATTGGGATCAAATTGTGCCGAACAGTTCACGTGCCATTAGCGGGCCGAAATATACCTCGACCCGTGATTGGCCCAATTACATGGCGGGCCATTAACAAGCCAATATTTATCTCAGTCCTTGGTTGGCCCAATCACATTATGGGATGTAAGCAGGCCGGATGCAAAGCAGGCCATAATTAGGCCCAACTACATCACGGGCCTTTAACAGGATGATACTCAGGTTGGGCTAAAATTTATCCACGAAGACTACGGGCCATTAAGAGGCTGAAAGTCACACGGACCGTTAAATGGCCGAAAGTGGTACCGGGCCGACAACATCTCATATGGACCAAGGGCCGCTAACAGGCCGAAACAAATATCAGGTCGAACAATTAAAGGGACCTTTAACACAACAATACAAATATATAAAATGGGCCTTTAACAGGCCAACATGTAAATTGGACCTTCAATGGGCCCAAAAGCAGTGTCCTATTAACAGGCCAGATCTGATATGGGTAGTAATTTGGCCCAAAACATGACAGGTTGTTAGTGGCACAGATCTGATATGGGTCGTCATTTGGCCCAAAACATGGCAGGCTTTTAATGAGCCGGATCTGATATGGGCCATAATTTGGCCCAAAACATGGCAGGCTATTAACGGGTCGCCCACTAGTGTCTGACAAAATCTTGTGGGCCTTTGGCTAGGCTGGCCCATTTAGGTCAAATGGGCCACAATTGGGATGTGCCACGTGTTGATGTATCATATGCGCATCACGCCCATTGGATGAATGACATCTGTTGCAATGCCGAGCTGACAGATGGATCCTCTGGCGAATGAGAATTTTACACATGGAAAATCACCATTGGTTCAGGCTGTGAATGGGTTATCAGATCCAATCCGGAACTCGATAGCTTAACGGAGACCCGTTAGGTGGATGCCACGTGTCGGTTACCCTTAACGAAAACACTTCCATGACGTGCCATTATCGTCATTGAAGTGGACACTTCCATGATGACAATTTGAGTATTGTCATGGAACACTTCTATGAGAACATAGGTATGACTATCTTGATTCTGTCATAAAATCATCACGAATGTACATACGATCTCGAGGTAGATCATCTTGTACTCTTTACATCATCACATCAATATAATCAAGCAGGACGTAAGTTTTTAACTCTTCGAGAGGGCCCAAACCTAGGTAAACGCCGTCTCCTGTTTCCCTCATGTTACCATTGTTCCTAGACCTAAAGCTCGGGGGGCCTACCCGAGATCCGCCAGTTTTATCACCAACAATAGTGTCCCATACAAGTCCACTTTGTAGTAAAAAAGGATCAATGGATGATCTTCAGATCAACAATGACATCGGTTGTAGGGGCTTCTTTGTCCCAGGCCAACTTTTCGTGTTTGGCATATTCGTCCTTTACGTCGATATCGATCACCTCGGCCAGGTCGAGAACTTCGCCCCACATCAGATCGTCAGATTTAGAATTTTGGAATACATTGCTGACTCCCATCATGACCTTGCCCTCTCTGGCTAGATTCCAGGTCAGCTAGAGAACTCCACTAACATTGTGGCCTTAACCCCGGATTCCACCTCAGATCCGGATCTCGGGTCGATCGGGTCGCACCTCAGAACCACCTTTGAGTTCGGGTCCGATCACATTGAAATCAGACTAGGCCCTCACCCTGGCGGATCCATGCTCTGAACACATGTCACACGCTTTCCCGACCATCCTGCATGTTAGCATCACCTACTGTTAAGAGATGGGCTCAATAGACCTCGTGATTTTGAACGAGATGCTGGATCGCATCCACAATCTTGGGATTTCGGATGATCAGACCTTGGTCTATGACAAGATCAAATGTAAAGCTAATGATAGGGAAATTTACATCCCACCCATCACCCACTTAGTCGCGGTGTCGAAGATTTAACCGACGTACTTGATTACGCCTTCGATGAGGCAATTGATATGGATGAAGATGTCGATGATTCGTCTAGCACTGCGTCTCCAATGGTTACCTCTAATACTGGAAGTTGGCCGGCGGCCTCCACCTATGGTGTCTACATGATTTATACCCCAAGGACGGTGAGGAGGAAGATAAAAGGATCCCTCCAAACGCCAACAAAGCGGTAAACTCTCTAAATGTGCCGGAAGGGGGAACGCCAGCAACAACACCAATAATGACGCCTCCGATAACCACACCACCCCGAATGAAACCGAAGACCAGGAAAACGACGAAGACGCCAAGCTTGGTCAGATCAACGGCACCATAGGTATGGAAGGACCCCAATGATCCAATTGATAGTAACTATCTGCTGGAATCAGAGGAGGACATTAGCCTTGGTTCGAACGAGTTCATCGTCCCCGAGGATTTCCTCGCTTTGGAAGCATTTCATCGGCGGCTCATTGCTTCCGCCTGAAGCATCAAAAAAGGGCGTGAGAAGCTTAAAGCTGATCAAGATACACTCAATGACAAGTGGGTGGAAGTCCTTGCAACCAGGCAAGATCTCGAGCAAAGGTGTGCAGACCAAACCAAATCCTACCCACAATGCCATCTGCTTCTATCATTTGATGACGAAGTGGATAACAAAGTGCTCTATAAGCATGATCAAGCTAACCAGCCAGACCGACCTCCTTGGGGGTGGGATATACTAAGGGAAGGACTTTGAGACACCCCTACAATCCCTCGCCTTGAAGGCAGAAATCCGACCCCCATGCTTCGCCGTATAAATTACGCGGTAAATTGATTGCACAGGCTGCTCCATCACGATCCATATACGGGTCCCGAGACTGCACACCTACTGGACTGGTCGGATATCAGGCATGGCTTGACAAGCATGACAGGGCTCGGGATGATACCCGTGCTCGGACATCAACATACATCTGGCAAACCATAGCTCGGGTCCGATCAACGGGACACATGTGTTTTACAGACAAGGTCATGCAACATTAGTTCCCGGAGGGGTTTGAGCTGATTAAAATCAAACAATACGATAGTACAACTAACCCGGCTATGTGGATCTAAAATTTCCTTCTCCACATCCATATGGCTCAGGGAGATGACCACGCCATTAAATATTTACCATTGAAGCTTAAAGGGCCAACTAGGCACTGGCTCAACAGCTTTCTCGAGAACTCTATCGGCAGCTGGGAGGATCTTGAGGACACCTTCCAAGCTAATTTCTAGGGCACCTATGTCCGGCCCCTGGATGCCGATGACCTCAGCCACATCAAACAACAACCTGGCGAGTCTGCCAGGAAATTTTGGAATCGACTTTTTACCAAGAATAATCAAATCGTTGACTGTCTAGATGCAGAAGTGATTGCCTATTTCCGGCATAGCGTTCATGACAAATGGATAGCACGACAACTCAAACATGACAAGCTAAAAACCATGGCGGCTCTCACCTCTCTCATGACCTGGTTTTGCGCAGGAAAAGACAGTTGGCTGGCCTGTAGCGCAAGCTACGGTGGAGACCCCAACACCTCTAAAGTACGCGATGAGAACGGGGAGCCGATACGTAGTAACAACAATAAGCATAGCCGTAAAGGCAACAACACTGACGCCAACGAGGTGACTGTAAATGTTGGTTTAAGTAACCAACACAACGGCCAGAAGAAGAAGCCCTTTAAAGGGAATAGAGGTGGCCCATCAACATTGGAAAAGATCCTCGTAAGCCTTGCCACATTCATGGCACCTCGGACAAACCTACCAATCACTCAAGCCTGGTTATAAACCAGGCTGAGAAGATTGCAATCGATAACCCAGGCAAGGTCCAACCTCATAGTGAGGATGAGGATGAACCCCAAATGCCGAACTATGGAGGCCAAAAATAGTTATCTCCCGAAGTAAAGGATGTAAACATAATTTATCTGTCATACATCCCTAAAAAGGAGAGGAAGTGAGCGCTGCATGATTTCTACACATTGGAGCCCATAGCATCGAAGTACAACACCTGGTCGACTTGCCCGATCACTTTTGACCGACGAGATCATCCGACTAGTATCTGTCATGGAAAAATCGCCGCCCTGGTGCTCAATCCCATAGTCGACGGTTTCCACATCACAAGGGTCCTTGTGGACAGAGGAAGTAGTGTCAACCTGATGTACGCTGACACTTTCAGGAAGATGGGCAATGGTCCGTCAGGGATTAAACCCAGTAACACCACTTTTAAGGGCATCATACCAGATGTTGAGGCACAATGCACCAGAACTTTAACCTTAGAGGTGGTCTTTGGTTCTCTAAAGAACTTTCAAAGTGATGATTTAATATTCGACATCGTTCCTTTTCACAGTGGCTACCATGCACTGCTTAGGGGAACTACCTTCGCTCGATTCAATGTTGTTATGTTTATCTAAAGCTAAAAATGTCTGGGCCCAAGGGCATCATGACAGTCAATGGCAATACTGAAGGCTCTCTTCATACAGAGGAGCAAACTGCAGCTCTCGCAGCTGAGGCTCAAGCCATGGATGAGGCATCAAGCTCTTCTAAGCGCCTCTGAGGTGTTACCTTCACCTCCACGCAATCAAGTGGTACTCGCAAATAGGAGTATGTGCTCTGGCTCTAACTACCTAGCCGAGGATTATGTACCTCTGATACATAAATTGCACTTAAAACCCATGGGAGATTGTGGAGCGCTATCACGAAAGCACATTGGTCAGCTCAACCAATCGGTGGCCAGACTACATCCTGGTTGTCTTAAGGGCACACTGTTAAAGGCCCGCCAGAAGCTTATCAAAAAAGCATCAAGCTGATATACCGCCGCTATGTAATTCAACCTCTTCAAAGGACTCAACACTCGAATGCATAGCAAATGGCGCCATTATAGGAGGTACGGATGGACCTTAGAATCGATGAGGATTTGCTGGTAAACAACACGAAGACACAGACGTGCAACAGGGCCAAGACAAGATATTATACTCATCATCATATGGTCTCTGTAACCCTTCCCTCTTTTATATTTTCATGTATCTTTAGTAGTTTCTTTGGCAACCCAAACTTTTTGGCTTAACCTTATCAAAAAATTAAGAGAAGACCTGCATGGTCGGTTTGCATTATATGTATGATGCTTGTTCTATTCTCTCTTAGTTGTGCGCCGAGGATAACTTGTCACGATATCATTAGTTTTAAACCAGAGGCTCGGATTCAAGCCATCCCCACTCACCTGCCATGGTACTCATATCAAAGTCATCGGCCTCTTGTTCTCGGATATTGCTTTATATGCATCGGATTTGAATTGTGTCTTTGGTCAATATATGGGTTGCCCGGCTCCTGTTGTTACCCTTATGTTCCCGATTGTTCGGCTAAGGGTAAAGGGAACACCACTGTGATTGTACTTCCAGTTTAACTGGTCAAGTTCCTTAGTAGAGAAAGCCAAAAGTTGATTGTCACAATAAGCGTAAACTGGTCGGTGCCAACGACCATGTCAAAATATAAATCGATGGAGATTATCCGTGTTAAATGATGGGCCTTTTGTAAAACTGGCCTAAGTGTTAATGGCTAGACCTCCGCCGGAGCCGAATACTACACCGGGGGCTATTAAATTGCCTCCCTACTTCGAGATCCCATGACTAAGTGAAAATTATAAAGCCTTATAAATCTGGTTGCCTTGTTTCCACTAACACAACCGCCTACGGGCATCGAGACATCGGCTAAGGGTTGTCTTGTTATGATGGAAACACCCTGTGTAACATCTACAAAGGGGCGGAAGCTGACGATGGGTCCCTTTCAGATTATAAAACAGTCGCAATGGAGTCAAAATAATATATCGAGCATAGAAAAGATTCATTCAAATCAAAATAAAGCTTGTCTTTTGTACATGTTACACTCGGCATATCGAGGGAGGTCTACTCAAGGCCTCCGAGAATGGTATCCTTACGACATTTAGCCTTGGATATATGGGCCCCTGGCATCACATCCTCAACGTATTGCTCGACTAACGATTCTTCCCTTCCAGACCGCCTCTCTCCATGTTCTCTGCTTTGAGCCCGGGATAGTGCGTCGTCACATACGCGTATGCCAGACGGGCGCCCTCCAGGTAGGTTGAACGCTTCCAGAGCTGAAAGCGGGGCTGGCACTTCACAGCATTTGGATTAAACTAAAATAGTTGCTCGGTAGCGGCTCGACGGACAACATGGCAATGCAGAGGTCCTCCATGGCTGGCTTGGTGACACAGTGTAGCTCCATCAGCTGCTTCATCCGGTTTCCGAGGAGAGGCGGATGTGACGACACTTGAAATTGTGTACAAAACATTTTTTGCTCGGACGCATCCTCGTGCTTGATGAAGTACTAGCACACGTTCGCGTCACTCCTTGGCAGGTCTGCAAAGGCACCTGATATATGCCAGAGTTGTGTCAACTACGAGAAGCGGCCACCAAAGACGCACTGCATTACCGATTGCTATTTGTGAAATTTGCCAGAGTTCTTCCTGGCCCCAACCCGGGCCTCCTTTCACACAATATAGAGTTTTTCAATTTCGGATGCATCCTTCTCCTTGTCGGGTTGTAGGGCGTTGCGCTCCGCGTACATGCCCTTAAGGTCCCTTTTCCGAGCATCTCGCTCCTGGGAAAGCTCAGCGCGGATGGCTTCTATCTTGGCCGCGGCAGCTAAAACGACAAAACAATGCACATATGTTAGTACTAGAGTTGTTTAAACAACGAATACAACTATATCTTACCTTGCGCCTTATCCATCTGCCCCTTCAGCAGATTGATGTCCTCTTCGGACCACATGAGCTTGTGATTAAGCTCTTCCAACTCTTTGGAGTTGGAAACCAAAGAGGAGGCAGAGACCTACAAGCACTTTGTTAGGCTCCGACAACAAAAATCGATCCTCTCGTCGGATGCAGATTCGACAAGAGTCTCGGAGGCTACTGCATATTCACTTATTTACACTACTTAAAAATCTATACGTCGACCCCCAAGTCAGTTTGTCAAACTAACTCAGGGCTCGGGGGCTACAGTGTATATACGCATGAATTAAAAGCTTGGAAATATTGAAGGCCATCGGACAACTTTTTCCTCCCAAAACTTGTCTTTAAAGGGCTACTGAGCATACTGAGCATTAGCTTAGTAAGTACAGTTGTGATAACTGACTCTATCCCACGATAGGTGGTGATGGTTTGTTAAAGCTGTCAGGGGTTCGACCCACTCCCACTGGTTGTACTTATGTAGTAAGCCTTTGAGGCTAAGTTATCTCAAGACGTTGGGTATGGATAAATGCCTTCTGTAAAAGGGGCTTATGTTTTCCTGGCCGAGGGTAAGTTTTGGAAACACATGGTTGATATGGGTTAACTGTAAAAGGAGACCCGACGATATACAACCAATCGAAGACTTTAGATTCAATATGAGAGTTGATGAAGGTGGAACTCGCCTGCCAAGCCGAAGACATCAAGCCAAATAGACGTGTCTGAGGATAGAGTTGTAGTCTCCGGCTTCGAAGACCAGTTCAGGGGCTACATATAGTGTCCTGGACTAAGGGGTACTAACATGTATGGCCCGTAGTCCATGGGTCAAGCTCATGGCCCAATCACTGAAAGGGAGGACTATCAAAGCTGTGAACCTCGACGTGATCGAGATGCAAACTTCTGCAGCCTTGGCGTGTACTCCTAGGACAGCTCAATAGCCGTCGTGTTGGCAACTGACCATATGTGTAACCTAGGTATCCCCGATGCATATATAAGTCGTGGGGTTTAGTCTTTAGGGACACGATTATGAGCCTTTGGGTTTATAGCACAATCATATGATCTCGAGATAGATCATCTTGTACTCTATACTCCATCACATCAATATAATCAATTAGGATGTATGATTTTACCTCTTCAAGAGGGCCCGAACATGGGTAAACATTGTCTCCTGTTTCCCCATATTACCATTGTTCCTAGACCTACAGCTCGGGAACCC
Organism: Triticum dicoccoides; assembly: GCF_002162155.2. NCBI lineage: Eukaryota > Viridiplantae > Streptophyta > Magnoliopsida > Poales > Poaceae > Triticum > Triticum dicoccoides. The sequence continues at coordinate 486,681,071 of NC_041385.1, forward strand.
CTGCCCGAGATCCACCGGTTTTAGCAGCGACAGGCCTTGGCTCACCAAAAAAATCATCCCTCCCGCACGCGCTTCCCGCCCGTCGCTCACTGCCCGCATTCATGCCGTTGTACAGCGCGCCGCTCCACATTGAAGGCGGTTCAGGGTGGACGCGACTTCTCACTGCCTCCGTCATTGAAGCGGAGAGCCTGCCGTGGAAGCCACCCGCTACACACACGGTCGAACACGCCTGCTTGCCGCATTCAAACGCCTCCATTAAACCCCGCGTAGAAGCCGAGAAACCTACTCCGGCCTCACGTCCATTCAGGAGCGGGCCGACATTAAACGCAACACCGGGCAAGCTCCTCCCGTCTGCTCTCTATTTAAACAAGGCCAGATGCAAGGCAAGAATCGCACCACTTCGCCGCTCTCCATCTCCTCCTTCCACCATTTTTCTCCACTCTTTTGATGGCATCCGGCAAGCAGGTAGAGCGGTTCTCCGGCATAAAAGCCGGCTGGGTGGCCCGCCGAGCCTAGTGGATACGAGCGAGGCAGCTCGCTCCTCCACCTCCCTCACCCAGCCCGACGGAGCAAGTTTCGCCCCAAGCCGGCGCATGGTTCAACAAGTCGCCGCTCCAAGCCAGCTCACGGAGGAGTGGCGAGTTGCTCCAGGCTGGCACGACATCGTGGGCATCTTTGTTGCCTTCGACGACGAAGCATCATATCGCGCCTCCAGTGTCGCAACCGCGCCATCCGCCATCAACACACGTGTTGCCTCACCATGCATGCAGAGAAAGAAGCCAGATGCGCAGATGTCCACAAGGTGGCGGCCAACACGTCCGCGCCCGCCACCATCATCAAGGAGAAGTAGAACACGGGAGGTCGCTGCCGCTTGGCTCCCATGAAGGCCACCGTCGAGGCAACGCCGGCGTACACAACCGTTGTCTTGCCTGGTTCTTCTTCTGAGCAGACCATCGTCGACCCCCGCATGGGCTCCATGGAAGCGGAGGCGCCCCCTTCCCCTCCGGCTGAAGCATCAACCGACGGTTTCACTCCGATGAGTAGTGGGGAAGCGAGCCGCCCTTTGCGCTGAAGCATATACCTCCGTCACCACCGCTATATATCATTAGCATAATCCATCCATATACTACATCCTAGCTCTAGTAATACTAGACCACAACCCTTCCGATTCCACCAAGTTCTATTACGTTCTATAATTTCTGCAAGATTACATTTGCTAATACTATTGTTGGCGTGTGGTGAAAAATCAGGACCACTACATAAATTTGTCTCGGCGCAAGTTATAAGCCGTATCACTAACTAGGACAACAAAAAGGGTCGCCCACTCGCCCCTCAAATTTGAATGTTGGGAGTGGACTTGCAACTGCAAGGAAAAATAGACCAGGCCTAGATGCATGTCGTTGATGTACTTGCAACTAGGGCAAAAGGTTCGGGTCAACCCAGTCCCATATTAAGGATGGACTTGTAATTAGAAAAAAAGCGGGCACAGTTACATGTTTAGGCTCCGTTCAGTTCATAGGATTTATGGTCATTCCAAAGGAAATTTAGGGTCTCTTTGATTCAAAGGATTTTCATAGGATCTTTGATGGATTAGAATCCTTAGGAATTTTTCCAACGTTGGTCGTTTGATTCGTAGGATTGAATTCTATAGAGATTTTTCCTAATGATTCATTTGTACTATATTTCACAGGAATTCTAACATCCACTCGAACCTCTTGAAAGAAATCTTTTGTTTTTTCCATGACACAATCAAACAAACTCAAATCCTATAGGGATCCAATAAACATGCCATACTAATCCTATGTTTTTACTATTTCTGTGTTTTTGCAATCCTATGAATCAAAGAGGCCCTTAGCTAGTACCGGTTTTCTTTCATTTTAGCTGTTCGGTTCAAAGGAAAGGTACGAAACATTCCAGAGAATAGTATCGCTAGACACACAGATTTCATAGGATTAAACAAATCCACTCGGTGCTCATTTTTGGGCGGAGTCCCGAGACAGAACCGAGGAGTTGCATTGTGTGGCTGAACAAAATATTCAAGCATGTGGCCGTCCATCAGATGGAAGAAGAGAACAGCAAGTACGGTGCGAATAAAAAACACCATGATGAAGTAGTACCCTAATAAAATATTGTGTTAGTCATTGTTCATCATTCTAGTCCTACTGAGCCATCCGAACGTAAGCTCCAACTCCTTTCCCTTGTTTTCTCACTGCACAGCTTTCTACTGTTCATTCAACCCGATTCCTGCACAGTTTACTTTTCCTTTGTTTTTGACGCTTGCACACCGGACGGAGCCTTAGGGCGGAGCTGCACTGAGACAAAAAAAAGGTTGTGGCCAGAAAATGTTATGTGATGAGGATGGACCTGCAACTACGACAACAAAAAAGAGGCGGACCTGGTAGTTGCATCTCGGGGGTGAAATTTCAACCCAAAAAAAAATAATCAAACCCCATTGCACCCTGAGAACATGCACTTGCAACTAGGACAAAAATAGATCAACCTCAGTTGCATATCGAGAGGTAAACCTGAAACGAGACGAGAAAAAACACCAACCAAAGAATAAGACAGAAAACCTCCACCGCAAAAAAGAAAGACAAATAATTGTGAATTTTAAAAAAAATAGGTAAGAGAAAAGTTAACATAGTAGTAGTACTCCCCCGTTCGAAAATATTTATCATCAAAATGGATAAAAAGAGATGTATCTGAATGTATTTTAGGTTTGAATACATCCTTTTAAATCCATTTTGATGATAAGTATTTTCAGACGTAGGGAGTACTTGCAGCACTTGCCAATTCATTGTCAAGTCGCTTGATTGAACTGGGGCTTATGCTTGAGCTTGCTGACGCAATGATGGCCTCTGGCCTTTGATTTGAGTATATATACTTAATTAATTGACAGCAACAATTTGACCGATCGACATCGATTGGACGTGCTCTTCATGATATCCCGCGTACCATACCCAACATGCATGCGCCTCTCACTGTTCATTTGGAAATAAAGAATTTCCGTTCTCTCGCATGCATGCACAAGTGCATGCACAACAGCTAGGCAGTAGCATTCAGCCTTCCATCGGCTGCAGGTTTCCCGGTAGGACCGGATTTTAATTGGTCGTGAGCGTACTGTGTTCCCAGTCGATGAAAAAAGACATGTATGCCCTGCCGTCTACACCCTCGCCGATGTACCACTGGTCCGATGCCTGCCTGCCTTCTACATAACCTAGGATTTCAGGTAGGCCAATAGGGTGAGCGGGGCCATACGCATGGACATGGAGCGCGCGGACAGTGTGGTTTGATGACCAGGAGTTGATTCAAACAGTGGATGGATGGACTGGCTTCAGAGACACGTTGCATCGTGAGTTCGTGACCACAGTGCAAAGCGCAGTTGACGTACTGACGCGGAGCACCCATCTTGTCTTTCTTTCCACGGAGAAAAACGACCAAGTGGTATGATTGCTACGTTTTCCAACGAATTCTCGCCTTGCCTTGCCTGTGTTGCTACACGGCCGCTCGGTCGTGTCACGGCTCAGACAACGCGGGTCTCACGGCATATCTCCTCTCTCTCTTCTCCCTGCCACAGTTCAAGAAAAGATGGACAAGATGGATGGCATGTAGGGGTAGCTAGAACGCGAGCACACTTAGTAATGTTCGGCTCACACATTTAATGCGTATGTAGGTTTCTGACAAAATGCTACTTCCACTTGTTATCGAAGAAAGTGGATCCTTCAAACGTTAAGAAGGAATGTTAGAGCAATTCCTATGGGCGATCCATTTCGTCCGCCGCCATCCGTTTGAATCGGCACGGATAGAAAAGCGGCCCAACGCGCCAACCCAAATGGATGCGCGTCCGCTTTCGTTCGCAGGCGACCCATTTTCGGTCCATTTTTTAGCCGGATTTGCGTCGGTACGGACACACGACGAACGCGTGCACGCTCGCCCTCTTCTTCCCTGGCCCGCTCGTCTGTGTCACATTGCCCATGCAACAGCAACTCACGCCCTCCTCCTCCATCGCCGACGCCGCCGCCCCATTTTTGCCGGCGACTCTGCCAGCTGTCGGGGCATCCACATCTGCCCAGCTACGCCGCCCACTCCCACGTCGTCC
>NC_041385.1:486685551-486738399 GCF_002162155.2 Triticum dicoccoides
CGACCAAGAAGCCGCCTCGCCGCCCGGCCAGATCCTCACCGGCACGCTCGTCGGACGCCGGCAGGACAGCTAGCTGGTCCGTGCACGCCGTGACTCCCTTCCTCGGTCATCTCCTTCGCCCAAGCCCGCAAGTTGTTCGACAGTTTTGCCAAGGTACAAAATGGACTCCACTGACGAGTTTTTTTCCACAATTTCCTTTGCGACTCCGATGATTCGTCCTCCGACGACGAGGAGGAGATATTGGTTGTCGTGTTGGTCCGTCACCACCTCAACAGCCAGCGGCAATTGTTCCGTGGCTCCATTCCGGGCCACCTTCTGGCGTTGAATCGCAACCGAGAGAGTGGGCATTTTCTTCTTTGGGAAGACTACTTTGATACAACAAACCCGTTGTTCAAACATCAGAAATTCCGCCGTCATTTCCATATGAGTAGGCATCTTTTCAACCATATTAGAGAGGGGGTGGTCGGCTATGATGACTATTTCGAGTGCAAAGAGGATGCCGTTGGCAAGATTGGTTTTTCCTCTTATCAGAAATGCACTGTCGTCGTCCGAATGCTTGCATAAAGAGTTCCCGGTGATCTCATTGATGAGTACGTCTGTATGAGCGAGTGTACTTGCCTAGAGTCCATGTATAAGTTCTGAAGGAAATATGCCCTAAAGGCAATAATAAAGTTATTATTTATTTCCTTATATCATGATAAATGTTTATTATTCATGCTAGAATTGTATTAACCGGAAACATAATACATGTGTGAATATATAGACAAACAGAGTGTCACTAGTATGCCTCTACTTGACTAGCTTGTTAATCAAAGATGGTTATGTTTCCTAACCATAGACAAAAGAGTTGTTATTTGATTAACGAGATCACATCATTAGTTGAATGATCTGATTGACATGACCCATTCCGTTAGCTTAGCACCCGATCATTTAGTATGTTGCTATTGCTTTCTTCATGACTTATACATGTTCCTATCACTATGAGATTATGCAACTCCCGTCTACCGGAGGAACACTTTGTGTGCTACCAAACGTCACAACGTAACTGGGTGATTATAAAGATGCTCTACAGGTGTCTCCAAAGGTACTTGTTGGGTTGGCGTATTTCGAGATTAGGATTTGTCACTCCGAATGTCGGAGAGGTATCTCTGGGCCCTCTCGGTAATGCACATCACATAAGCCTTGCAAGCAATGCAACTAATGAGTTAGTTGTGAGATGATGTATTACGGAATGAGTAAAGAGACTTGCCGGTAACGAGATTGAACTAGGTATTGGATACCGACGATCGAATCTCGGGCAAGTAACATACCGATGACAAAGGGAACAACGTATGTTGTTATGCGGTCTGACCGATAAAGATCTTCGTAGAATATGTAGGAACCAATATGGGCATCCAGGTCCCGCTATTGGTTATTGACCGGAGACGTGTCTCGGTCATGTCTACATTGTTCTCGAACCGTAGGGTCCGCACGCTTAAGGTTTCGATGACAGTTATATTATGAGTTTATGAGTTTTGATGTACCGAAGGAGTTCGGAGTCCCGGATGAGATCGGGGACATGACGAGGAGTCTCGAAATGGTCAAGACGTAAAGATCGATATATTGGACGACTATATTCGGAGTTCGGAAAGGTTCCGAGTGATTCGGGTATTTATCGGAGTACCGGAGAGTTACGGGAATTCGCCGGGGAGAAGTATTGGGCCTTATTGGGCCATACGGGAAAGAGAGAGGGGCTGCCTAGGGCAGACCGCGCGCCCCCCCATGGCCTAGTCCGAATTGGACTAGGGGGAGGGGCCGCACCCCCTCCTTCCTTCCCTTCTCTCTTCCCCTTCCTTGTCTCCTACTCCTACTACATGGAAGGACTCCTAGTTGGACTAGGAAAGGGGGAATCCTACTCCCGGTGGGAGTAGGACTCCCCTAGGGCGCGCCATAGAGAGGGCCGGCCCTCCCCTCCTCCACTCCTTTATATACGGCGGCAGGGGGCACCCCATAGACACAAGTTGATCTTCGTGATCGTTCCATAGCCGTGTGCGGTGCCCCCCTCCATGATATTACACATCGGTCATATTGTAGCGGTGCTTAGGCGAAGCCCTGCGACGGTTGAACATCAAGATCGTCACCACGCCGTCGTGCTGGCGGAACTCCTCCCCGAAGCTTTGCTGGATCGGAGCCCGGGGAGCGTCATCGAGCTGAACGTGTGCCAAGAACTCGGAGGTGCCGGAGTAACGGTGCTTGGATCGGTTGAACCGGGAAGACGTACGACTACTTCCTCTACGTTGTGTCAACGCTTCCGCTTCGGTCTACGAGGGTACGTAGACAACACTCTCCCCTCTCGTTTCTATGCATCACCATGATCTTGCGTGTGCATAGGAATTTTTTTTGAAATTACTACGTTCCCTAACAGTGGTATCAGAGCCTAGGTTTTATGGTTTGATGTTATATGCACGAGTAGAACACAAGTGAGTTATGGGCGATATAAGTCATACTGCTTACCAGCATGTCATACTTTGGTTCGGCGGCATTGTTGGATGAAGCGGCCCGGACCGACATTACGCGTACGCTTACACGAGACTAGTTTTACCGCCGTGCTTTGCACACAGGTGACTAGCGGCTGTCAGTTTCTCCAACTTTAGTTGAACCGAGTGTGGCTACGCCCGGTCCTTGTGAAGGTTAAAACAGCACCAACTTAACGAACTATCGTTGTGGTTTTAATGCGTAGGTAAGAACGGTTCTTGCTCAGCCCATAGCAGCCACGTAAAACTTGCAACAACAAAGTAGAGGACGTCTAACTTGTTTTTGCAGGGCATGTTGTGATGTGATATGGCCAAGACATGATGCTATATTTTATTGTATGAGATGATCATGTTTTGTAACTGAAGTTATCGGCAACTGGCAGGAGCCATATGGTTGTCGCTTTATTGTATGAAATGCAAACGCCCTGTAATTGCTTTACTTTATCACTAAGCGGTAGCGATAGTTGTAGAAGCAATAGATGGCGTAAACGACAATGATGCTACGATGGAGATCAAGGTGTCGCGCCGGTGACGATGGTGATCATGATGGTGCTTCGGAGATGGAGATCACAAGCACAGGATGATGATGGCCATATCATATCATTTATATTGATTGCATGTGATGTTTATCCTTTATGCATCTTATCTTGCTTTGATTGACGGTAGCATTTTAAGATGATCTCTCACTAAAAATTATCAAGAAGTGTTCTCCCTGAGTATGCACCGTTGCCAAAGTTCGTCGTGCCCAGACACCACGTGATGATCGGGTGTGATAAGCTCTACGTCCATCTACAACGGGTGCAAGCCAGTTTTTGCACACGCGGAATACTCAGGTTAAACTTGACGAGCCTAGCATATGCAGATATGGCCTCGGAACACGGAGACCGAAAGGTCAAGCGTGAATCATATAGTAGATATGATCAACATAATGATGTTCACCATTGAAAGCTACTCCATTTCACGTGATGATCGGTTATGGTTTAGTTGATTTGGATCACGTGATCACTTAGAGGATTAGAGGGATGTCTTTCTAAGTGGGAGTTCTTAAGTAATATGATTAATTGAACTTAAATTTATCATGAACTTAGTCCTGGTATATTTTGCAAATTATGTTGTAGATCAATAGCTTGCGTTGTTGCTTTCATATGTTTATTTTGATATGTTCCTAGAGAAAAATTGTGTTGAAAAATGTTAGTAGCAATGATGCGGATTGGATCCGTGATCTGAGGTTTATCCTCATTGCCGCGCAGAAGAATTATGTCCTTGATGCACCGCTAGGTGACAAACCTATTGCAGGAGCAGATGCAGACGTTATGAACGTTTGGCTAGCTCAATATGATGACTACTTGATAGTTTAGTGCACCATGCTTAACGGCTTAGAATCGGGACTTCAAAGACGTTTTGAATGTCATGGACCGTATTTTATCTGTTCATGTCGATTCCGAGTTTCCCCACCGCTCGAGCTTGATTCCCCCTCCCTTTCTCTTCGATCCACGGCTGCCGCGGTTGGTTATTTTTGTCTTTCTCCCTCCCCCATCTGTTTTTGGCTTGTTTATACCTGTGTAGCTTCCAGATCTAGGTGAGTCTTTTGTTAGGATTCATCGTAGGTGTATGGTGCTGCCGTTTTGTTTGTGTTTTTCTCTGCTCTTTGTAGTTTTAGCGGTTGGTTCTGATTCGTGGCATGAGTAGTCCGGCATTGCTCCCCCTGTACTCGCCTGTGATGTATGATTTCTTCTGTTAGTACTACTATTCATCTGGTGTAGGCGCTGGTTGGTGGCTGGATTTTGTAGGTTGGTTTAGATCTAGGTCATGAGATGGGTGTTTTTGTGGTTAGGGTTGGTGATTTGCGCTAGTAGGTGGTCTCTTTATTGGTCATTTTGCTCTTCTTGTTCCTGAACCCTTTTGAGTTTTTGTTGTAGATGTATGGCTTTTGGTAGGTTAGATGTAGGTGTTAGTTTTCCTTATTTAGGGTCTTCTCACTGCATCATATTTAGTGAGTTAGCTCTGCTTTCCATGGTTAGTATGTTGTTTTGGTGCATTTCCATGGTTGTATTTCACTTTAATCCCCATGTGTTCTAGCCGTGTAGGTGTTCCCCTATATATTAGCATTGTAGTTTCCCTTATTTTGTCAGTGTTAGATCATCTCACTGGATTTCTGTGTGCTAGCTCTGTAGTGCTGATGTATTAGAGTGTAAGCACAGGAATTACAGTGTAATTTAGCCCATAATTATAGTGTATTATACCCTCAGAATTACAGGGTAATTTAGCCCACAATTTCAGTGTAATGTCCATGTTTATTTTTTGTAATTGCAGTGTAGTTTACCCTAAAATTGCAGTGTAATTTAGCCCAGAATTTTTTAGTATAATCCCAGTGCTTCACTTTTGTATTTACAGTGTAACCTTTACCAGAATTAAAGTGTAACCCTCATGCTTCATTATGTAAGTGCAGTGTAATCTTCTCCCGGAATTACAGTGTAATTTTTCCTAGAATTTTAGTGTAATTTCCATGTTTAGCCTCTGTATTTCTTGATATTTGAGCTTCATTTCTTGTTCACATTTGCTTGAATAATTACAGTGGATTTTATCTCTGACTAGTGTGTGATTATTCAGTGTAGTCCTAGGTTATTTTCATTGTAATTCTCTAGTGTGATCATTCATTCGTTCACTGCCCCGTGTGTACTAGCACTGTAACAAGCTCTGCTTTGAATTGTTTCTATGCATGCCTTCTTCTGATAGGACTTGTGTTCTTTTATGCTGATAGGTTCGTCTCTGTATTCATGACTTCATCGGAGTTTGCTTGTATTTTCTGTACTTATTCTGTTCAGCTTTTGCTTGAATTATAGTGGATTAAGTCTTTGAATTACAATGTAATACCTCTTAATTTATCTGTAATATTCCCAAGACTTGTAGTGTAATGTATTACAGAATTACATTGTAATATATTCCAGATTTATGCTATAATATCCCTCAAAATTACATTGTAATTTAGCTCTGAATTGTACACTGTAAATTCCTGCGCTTTTTACACTGTAATTCCTGTGATTTTTCTTTGTTGGCCTTAGAGTTTCACTGTAATATGACTGATTTTTACACTGTGATTCGTCTAATTCTCACACTATAATTCGTCTGATTCTCACACTGTAATTCTACCCCAGAGCTACAATTTAATCCCTCCGGCTTTGCCCTGTAATTTTCAGCTTTCATTTTGCACTGTATTATGATTGGGATGCAAGTTGAACGAGGGTCCTGGGAATCACCAGCTGTTTCCTGATTTTGTTGTTTTTCTTTGTCAGGTGCTTTGTGGTCCAGGAAAGGGAAAAGGAGCATGGGCGACGGGTTCAAGAGGGTTTTGTGATAGTTGCATGGTTTTGTTTTGGTTAAGTTAGAACTGGGTCAGATTTTCCTGATCCGTTCTTTTAGAAATGCAAATATACAATTGTCAATGGTATTGGGATATACATGTGTCAACACTTATTTATGATCTGCCCATTACCGTCTCCCCTGTGTGTGTCGTTTCCTCTTCCTTTTCTTCCTTTTGATACTTTCCTCATTTCATCTGGGCGGTACGTACTATTTCGAATGGGCAGAGGGGCAGAGGGGCAGAGGAGGTGCTCTAGCGGCTGAGGAGTCGAGGCGATTCAATCGGGTTCCTGGTGTTTCCGAGATCCCTCTTTGCTGGAGCTTGTTTCCTCTTCGATTCCCTGCCTTCCTGGTTAGTTCTTCTTGTCTCTCTATCTTCTCGCGTGCGATTTGCCATGGTTGTGGTCATGTAACTTCCAGATCTAGGTCTGGGGATTGTTTGTAGTAGTGTGTTCGTGGGTTTGTGTTGTTTGTTGCTGTTTGAGTATTTAGCGGTTGGTTCTGCTTCGTGGCTCGTGTAGTTTCATGTTGATCCCATGTGCTCACTTAAGCTGTTAGTATTTGTGGATCCCGTGTGCTCGTGCTGTTAGGTTTTGGGTGTTCTCGTTTTGATCCTCTTGTTGTAACAGCTGTTTGGTTACTGGTTTATGATTTTTTTGATTGATGTGTTGGTCCTCTGGTAGGGTTAGAGTTTGTGTTTTTTCACGAGATAGGCGTGTCTCTGTGTTGAGTCTTCTTGCACATCCCCTGCAGTTGCAGCAACCATCTGGTAGGGTCAGGTTTTAGGTAGCAGTGCTAATTTGGGGTTATAATTGTTTAGACCTAGGTTTGTTTTGTAATTCATGCGCCTTTTGACTGTAGTAGCTTTACTCTGTAATTTTCCTCAGTTCTGCACTGTACTCTGCAATAACCATGCCAATTATAGTGTAGTCATACTGTACTTTTCATTGTAATTTCACCGAAAGTATTCTGTAAGTAAGTACACTGTAATTTCCCTCAATGTACTCTGTAATATCCATGGTAATTACACTGTAATTTCCCTCAATGTACTCTGTAATCCATGGTAATTATGCTATAATTTCCCTCAATGTGCACTGTAATATCCATGGTGATTACACTGTAATTTCCCTCTATGTACACTGTAATTTCCATATAGTATTTACACTGTAATTTCCCTGAATGCACACTGTAACATGCATGGTATTTACACTGTGATTTCCCTCAGATTTCTCTGTGATTTCCCTATAGTATTTACACTGTAATTTCCCTCAATGTACAATGTAATATACATGGTATTTTCACTGTAATATGCCAGTGTAATTTCCCTAAAGTAAACTGTATAATTGCTCTGTAATTCATGTGCTTTTTGCACTGTAATCTCCCATTTTCACTGCAATTCCTGTGCTTTCTTGATTGTATGCCTTGACTACTTTGTAATTTGTGTCAGGTTTGCACTGTAATTTCTTCTGTTTTTAGTGTAATTTGCATTAGTTTACACTGTAATGTGCCCTATTTGCATCAGTTTTACTTGCATTGTAACCCGCCCTGTTTGCTCTGTAATTTCCCCTGTATATACCCAAGAGTTTAATTGTAATTTTTGACTAGTTTTTTACACTGTAATTTGAGTGATACTTATACTGTAATCTCCCCTATTTGCCCTCCAGTTTTGCATTGTAATTCCCCCAGTTTTAGTTCAAGGCAGCTGTTTGCTGCCTTTTCTTCTTCTTTTAGTTGTCAGGTGTTCTGTGATCCGGGGTACGTGCCGTGCTGGGGAGTCCTTGTTAGCCACGTAGTTGAGTTTCTGTTTCTGTTCTGTTTCGGTTAGTTGAGAACCGGGTCACAATTTTAGCCCGACCCGTCTTTTGAAAATACAAACATACAAAGATAGGTGGTAATTGGACATACAGGTGTCAACAGGACATTGGTGAGGAAATTTGAATGATATCCAATTGAAAATCAGTCAAATGTTAAATAGACAGTCCCTTTCTCAAATATAGAGGTCCTCCAATCTTCTTAACTTATCTGAAAATGACAGAAAATTGTTATTCTACATTTCAAGCATCGTGTCACTGTCAGTTAGGAGTTGAAGTTCGGAGAAAGGGGCTAAAACATGACTCGCCAACTCTGCTTTACTCGTACCATAGAGTTCATATTCTGGTAGTTTTGGTGCTTCTGAAATTGCTGATAAATTCGAAATTGCCCTTGAAGTGGTAGAGAGTGGAGAGAACTGGTGTGTGGGCCAGTGTCAGCCCGTCTGTCTCAGTAGGGTGATTCTCAGACGGACCAAGTTACTGGTTCTGCCACTGCTTCGGTGGACATTGCAACAGATAACCTAATACCGAACACACCACAACAACATTACTCAGGGGCGATTGGCATGACGATCGCACATCGAATCACCTTGGTCCTTCAGAGCGAAATAGTCTAGCTTCTTGACTATGGTAGGACAGTACCAGTCTGGGGAACGATCTTCTGTACAGGAGTAGGTCAAAAAAACGCATTGCTTATTGTACATTAGATTCTACAGGCGGGGGGCCTTCAGCTTTGTAGCACTCCTGCTGTTTCATGAAGCTTCAAATTAAATTACTACATTTTCGCTTGATTGTAAGAAAGTCAAGCACATAATATGTAGTAATTTAATCTGAAGCTTCATCAAACATTGGCAACAATACGTAGTCTCTCCAAGGTCTATATAGGTATGTTTATCTTGCTGTTTTAGGTTAGAATGATGATTTTAAGCCATTTAGATAACCTTCAACTAGCAATGCCAATCATATAACCCTTGAGCATGTGACAGAGAGTTCACCCTCGCCACGTCCAGTGACGTTGCTAGCAAGAGTAAGATGTGTGGGTTGGCAGAGGTGGCGGCCAGTAGCAAAGCAAGGGTGTTGTGTTACAAATTTTTCATCAAGAAATTTGCACAGAAATATATTTTTTCCTTCAAGAATGACCCTTAATATTTTTAAGTACTTTCAATATTATTTCGCTCATATAAAAGTATGTGTTTTGCTACTTACAAAATTGTATCCTTGTAAAAAAAGTAATTGCTTTTTTACTTACATCGAGAGAAGGATCATCTTCAGTGTATACAAATTCCATGTTCTTTGCAATATTTGGCTGCCTTGAATGATGCACATGTTGACCTTCTGTCTCTGTATGTTGGGTGGAGTCAAGCCCCAACATGCAGTAGAGTAATCATATTTAAGGGTTGTGGTTCAGAGTTTTTTCATGTATGTTGGTCAAGTCATGCAAGTGAAGCACCACATTGTCCCCTATATATATTTTTTGACTTGTTTGTCTATGTATGTTGGGTGAAGTCATGCAAGTGAAGTGATTTATTTTTCCGATTTGTTTGTCTATGTATGTTGAGTGAAGTCAGTGAAGAAGTTCATTTTGTCCGTCTTTCCGACATTTATTTTGTTTTGTTTTTTATTAGCGGGAGCTACATGTACCGGGCGGCCTTTTTTTGTTTTTGATTAGCAGGAAATACTGTCCAGTTTACAGTGCCTCCTAAAAGTTTGTGTTCAATTGATGAATTTACAATACCACGACAATGAATTAACTGCCCTGTATTTACTATAATTTGTTGAATTGCTATGATGGATTTTACTGTACTATAGTACTCATAGAAGTCTACTTTTTTTGTTTTCGTAGTAAATTATAGTTAATTGATGACTAACCTGATAATGGATTTACTGTCCTATAGCTTCTGTAATTTACAGCACTATTTTTTTTGATTGTTTGAATTTATAGTGACCTTATGTTTGAATTTACACTACCCTGTTTGAAGATTTACAATCTGATAACTTCTGTAATTTACAGTAGTACCCTAAAGGTTGTGATTGTTGTATTTTACAGTGACCTAGTATAGATTTACAGTATACAGTTACCTGAATTTACATTGCTACATTTTTGTAAACTATGTTCTAGACATCTTTTGATGATGCTCTGAGGTACTGAACTTTTTTTTACTGGAAGAACTATTTGATGGAGATTGTGAGAGTACTGACCTGCAGTTTGTCTTCTTGGTGTGACTGTAGTTTCCTGATTGTGTAGCAAAACTGCTCTGCGTATGATGGTTTTCTCGTCCGACCAGTACGACCAGAGAGCATATCATCTCTAAATGCTATGGCCCACAAACTGAATTATCTACATCGGTCTCTAATCATACAGTGTTGGACAGGCATTGTGTCGTACGTATAGCAGGGTCGATTGTGTAGCTATTATGTCCCCTTCTTCCTCCATCTTCTTTCTTGTTCTTATCTGATCATAAAGCACACATTGTTACTTGTTGGTTCTCCTTATTTTTACAGAAGTTCCAGTATCTTTGTTGTGATCTGGTTTATACTAACTGGAATTTTAGTAAAATGAACACTGTAAAATTCATCAAAGCTCGACACACTTTAAAAGTTACTATTTATTCATAGTGAGTTGACTGTAAATTTCAACTGAAGCCATTGTATTTAAAGCTTCATGGCGATGAAATGTTTAGTACTCCCTCTATTCCTAAATATATGTGATTAGTTCATCATGTGTTGATCATTGCACAGCAGGTTGATGCTGATTTTACGGCAGCCTAATGATGAATTTATAGTATGTTTGTGTCCAAGAGTTTCTTCTTCAAGTATCAACTTCAGATCCTTGATAATGCCATAAGAATTTCAGGTTTTCTTCGGAAAGTGTTGTGAAGAAAACAGTACTGTCAATAAACTAGAGAAGGTCGTGAGAGTACTGACCTGGCATTGTTGCTTTTTGGCCCCTTTCATTGCTTGCTCATGGATCATAGAGCGCATAGGTCATACATGCGTGCCATGTTTGTAGTGTCTGAAAAATTGGTTGGATGTCCCTTTATTTCCAGTAAAGTTTTTTTCCTGCTGGTGTCAAATTGTTATTGGCTGGCATATTTGATTGAAGGCCAATTCAATTTTAGTCGATTGTGATATAGACCCTTCCTTTTTTTTAATACCAAAGTATTCTCTTTGTCCGTGAAGTGTCTATGCCAAGTGCTTCGTTTGGGCCAAGCCTAAATAATGGAAAATACAAGAATAATGATTCCCAGCCAAACAACAAACTTATATATCTAAAAAAACTCAACATAGTAAAAATAGCTTTATAATAAGTACACATTTATATATATTCACACTTTTTAAAAACTGGTCAAAATTTCCAAAAGTTGTTCCATTTTAAAAGAATTGCATTGAGAAATGTTCCAAAAAAATAGTCACTCTTTTTATTTTTTAATAAAGTGTTTATTTTTATTAAACAAAATTGTGTTTTCCGAAAAGAAAAAAAACGGATTTAGAAACTATTCCATGAATTCTTCAATCAGGCGAAGAATGCAAAGGTGGCTTCTTAATGACCAAAACTCAACCGAGAAGCAATAATCAGTGTAACATTAATACCAATATTTATAATAACTGTAGTATAAGAAATGGTGCGTAATGACAAAGAACTTCTTCGGGACTTTTTGAGTCCAAGATTTGCTTGGTGCGTCGTTCGGCGAACAATGTTGCCCATGTCATGATGGTAGGCTTGAAATCAATGGAGATTGTTAAAAAATCACAGCGATTCCAACTCAAGAAAAAAAAAGAAATTATAGCTAATGACAAATGGAGCAGGTTCTGCAAGATTCTACGCCCATTGCAACGCACGGGCATTTGTACTAGTAAAGAAAAGGGCGAGCCTACAAATATTCAAACAAAGCACCACAGAGTACAACATGTGCACGTTAGCCACTCCAACAAGCATAGCCATATGTTCACGTCAAGATGCGATTCTATTTACAAGGGAAAATTTGAGTCGCATGAATTCGAAAGAAGGAGCTCAGGTGTGACCTGGGTTTTTTTTCGGCCAAATTTTTGGGCAACCAGAAAATCCGCTGGCCCTCGAGAAATTATGTTTTTGATAGGGTTTATTTTTTTTTTGAAATTTTTGACTTAAACCTGAAGTGTTTGCAAAATAGGTTATGTATGCCAATTCAAATATGTAGTGTGCGTTGGCGTAGTGGATAGGCAGGCATCCTGTACTCATCACAATATCACATCGCCCCATCGACTCCCCCTCTGACTTTTTTTATAAAAAAATTAACTATTGTTTGGGTGCTTCAGAGGTTCAACTTTATATATTTTTATGATCTTAAAATATTTTAAATCCAAAAATCCGTTGAGCAATAGCGGCCGATTTTTTTTCCAAAATTTCCATGATTTCATGGTTACAAGTTTTGTGTATTTTACAACTTTATGCATGTGACGCCCCTGATTCAATCGTATATTAATTATACACGCAAATGTGTACGATCAAGATCAGGAACTCACGGGAAAATATCACAACACAACTCTAGACACAAATCAAAATAATACAAGCTTTATATTACAAGCCAGGGGCCTCGAGGGCTCGAATACATAGCTCGATACACAAGAGTCAGCGAAAGCAACAATATATGAGTACAAACATAAATTAAACAAGGATGCCTTAAAAAGGCTAGCACAAAAGCAACACGATCGAAGAGGCAAGGCCTCCTGCCTGGGACCTCCTAACTACTCTTGGTCGTGGACGGCCTCCATGTAGTAGTATCCGTCAGCAGTGGCATCTGGCTTAGGGATCCACCATCTGGTTGCATCAACCGGAAAGAAGAAAGAAGGGGGGTGGGAGGGGGTAGCAAAGCAATCGTGAGTACTTATCCAAAGTACTCGCAAGCATCAGATCTATACTAGGTATGCATTATTATCAAATGGAAGGTTTGTAACTATGGACTGAACTGCAGAAAACCAGAATAGAGGGGGAAGGCCTAGCCTACCGAATACTAGCATCTTCAAGCAGCTCCGAGCATCTTGCAGCATGTAGGAGAGTAAAGAATAGCAGTTTAATTATCGAACATGTTGTAACATTAATGCCCAGAGATCCTTCCTTGACTCCCTGCGAGAAAGCAATCCCGGAGCCACATATCTCAAGTATCCATTTGTAGTTGTATAAGATCAAGATATAAGTCTGAACGTCTGTTACCGTGGACACGGCTATTAATAGACAATCTTCCCTGCAGGGGTGCACCACGTTACCCAACACGCTCGATCACTCTAGCCGGACAGACCTTTCTGGGGTCAATGCCCGGCCTCGGAAGATCAACACGTCGTAACCCTACCTAGGCTCAGCAGAGAGGTCCCCGCCCGTCTACATCCTAAGCAGTCCGGGGTCTTGGGCCCATCGCCCGCAGCACTCCGGGTCATTGTGCGACGAGCCGGGACAAGCACCACATCATACTGGATGGCACTGGCCTGACAGGCCCACGATGCTGAACTGGACGTCTGACAAAGCTTCGGCTGATACTATGACGTCGAGGCCCATAACTATTCTCGCGTGGTGGTTAGTGCGTAAAGGCCAGAGGCCAACTCAGAACAAATACCCAAACCATAGTGTATTATTAGCTTGCGAAGACGAGTAGAGACTCACGATCGAAGTGACCCCGTGGCCCCGTCTCGTGGACTTACGGCAAGGGCCCAGAATGCCCGTCCGTGCCACGTCATTATCTTGTGGGTGCTCTCCGGGCCCGCCCGACTTTCACCAAGGTCTCAAGTAAAGTCAATGTAACCGTGTGTCCAAACATCAAGGGGAAAACCCAAGGAATCACCCTCGGAGGATTCCACTCGATGTAATCATCAAGGTGAACGTAAGAGGAACCACCCTCGAGGTTCACACTTGAGGTGTTGCACAACAGAGCCGTATCGGGAATGGTGAAGGAGGAACCACCCTTGTTGACCACGACCGAATAGCTACACTACAGAGATCTCGTCAGGAGTGATGTATGAGGTTCCACCCTCGACACTCGATGGTAACTCTGCAGAGTCAAGCAACAAAAAGGGGCGTGATGTGATGTGAGGTGTCGGGCTCTGGTCGTTGATCACGTCGATCGAGGCATCGATGATGAAGCAGGGGCAACAAGGACAAGTGGGGGTCACTGATGGATCACTATCCAACCTATACTAAGCAGTTTAGGATAAGCTGGTAGGTAACAATAAGCAGGTACAAAAGCTGACTATGCATCAGAATAGGAGCAATAAATTACAGTAGCAAAATCTAATGCAAGCATGAGAGAATAGAATGGGCAATATCGGGGTGATCAAAGGGGGGGCTTGCCTGGTTGCTCAGACAAGAAGGAGGGTCGTCGTCGACGTAGTCAATCACAGTGGCATCATCAGCGGTCTCGGGGTCTACCAAAGAGAAGAGGGGGAAGAAACAGTAAATACACGCAAACATATGTATAACAAGACAATAAACGGTGCTAGAGGTGTTCTAACGTAGTGCTAGGCGATACTGGCGAAGGGGGAAAACATCCGGGAAAGTTTTCCCGGTTCCGGACGCCTGTTAGACAGATGAACCGGAGGGGAAAGGTTCGACGTTTGCTAAGATAGGAATGTGTGGCGGGCGAATAGACCGCATATTCAGATTCGTCTCGTCTTTCTGAGCAACTTTCATGTACAAAGTTTTGGGAAACGCTTGTACCCGGCGCACCGGCCCAAAATTCGGCCGGTCGACTCGCTCACACCGCGCGTAACGCTAACGCAGGAAGGGACACGTCATCCCCACGAGGGCCCCGCACACCGCCCTGCTACCTTATCTCTTCAGCACGACTGCTGGCCACACACCGCCCTGCTTCCTTATCCCTTTTCTTCCTCCTGCCCACGCCGCTGCTCCTGCCTCCCTCTCCTTCTTCCACCTCCCCTCCCCATTGACGCTGCCTACCTCTCCCTCTCCTTCCGCCTCCTTCGCCATGGGCGCTCCCCACCTCTCCCCTCCTTCCACCTGAAGCCGCGCTAGCTGCGGGACCCCGAGCGCCGTGCTGCGACGGGCATCGGGGGGTGCTGGACCTCCGGTGGCCGAGCTGCGACGGACTTCTCTAGCGTCGAGTGCTGGAACCAGCGATATCCGATGCTACTACCGGCTTTGTCGGGTGCTGGAACCAGCTTCATTTTTTGTTGGAACTTGCTTATTTTTCTGCTACAACCATGTTTTGTTTTTGCTGGAACTGGCCCATGCTTTTGCTACCACCCCCCGCCCAAATTTTTGCTACTAGGTGATTTTTGCTGCAACCGATGAACCATTTTGCTACAACCGTTTTGATTTTTTGTTACTACCGGTGTTTGTCGATTTTTTGCTACATACATCTTCTGTTTTTTCCAGTCTTTTTTGCTACAACCATATTTTGATTTTGCTGGAACTGAAGACATTTTTTGCTACATCCACCCACGGCGGTGTTGCTCAACGGCGGCGATAGTTTTTTTTTTCTACAACCGTCTCGGATTTTTGCTACTACCGGAGATGCCATTTGCTACCACCGGAGTTTTTGCTACTACCAGAGTCTTCATGGAAACATCAAGAGTTTTTGCTACCACCCTTTGTTTTTGCTGGAACCATCCTAAAATTTTGCTACCACCGTATTTTGATTTTGCTGAAACCGGCATTTTTCACTTCGGTGTCGGCGATGAAGGCGGGTGGTGTTTTGGTTCGCTGGCGGCGGCGAGGCTGCGAGCGCCGGCGACGAGCAGGGGCAGCGGTGGTCCAAGCGAGAGAAGCGCATGCCAGAGTGCGGGATCCCGCGAGCGGCGGTGGCGTCTGCTTTTTGTGTCTCCTCTTTTTTCCCATGGGGAGGATGACGATAGGAGATGTGGGGCAGATCTGACGGTTACGCATGTCCAGATCGAGTGGCTCTGGTTAGACCGGGCGAAACGTTCCGCCGGTGCGCCGGCGCAGAGTACTGCCCCAAAGTTTTTCGATCCAAGTTACAGATTATTTTATATGATTTTTCAAAGATTTAAGCAATATTCTAGAATTAAAATAAAAATAAAAATTAATTGCTAGGTGCACCAAGCTCTGCGTACACAGAAGTGTACCAGGGGATGACATGTGGGTCCAGGGGTCCTAGTTGACCAGTCAACGCTTGACTGGTCAACGGGGGGTGGGGCCCCCTGTCATAGACTATTTGATTAACTACCTAGTGTAATTAGTTAAACTAGGTAATTAGCCTAATTAAACCAGATTGAACTAATTAATTAATTAATTAATTTAATTATTATAAATATTTTAAAAACATATATTTTATTTTTTTAACACCTTTTTTAAAGGGCAGGGCGTGGGGCCCGCTGGCGGTGGCACCACGCCAGCCCAGCGGGGCGGGTGTTAACGGGTGCGGGCGCTGCGCCCGAGCGCGGGGCGAGGCCACCGGCGACGGGGGAGCCCGCCGGGCGGCGCGACGAGGTCGGTGAGCTGGCGGGGCTCCGGCGAAAGCGCGTGGGGGCGAGCAACGCGGTGGGGGAGCCTGGCGCGAGCGGGCAGTCGGGGGCGCGGCCGCGGTCGCGAGCCAAGGCCGGGGCGCGACCGGCGGCGGGTTGAGGCGGGCAGACGGCAGCGGCAGGCAGAGGCGCTGCGGCGAGCGGTTGGTGGGGATTCGGCGGCCAGCGGTGCGACCAGAGGCGACCGTTGGAGGCAGCAAGGGGGCGCGGCCGCCGGGAGCGTGGTTGGTGGCGAGGCAAGGCACGACGCGTAGGGGGCCAGCGCGGCGCGCAGGGCACGACCAGTGTGGGTAGGTGCGGCAGTGCGCTGGCGGGCGTGCTGTGCTGGGCACGGCGGCTCCAAGGAGCAGCAAGCAGTTGGGCAGCATAGAGCAGCAGCAAACGCATCAGTTGGCAAGCAAAGCAGAAGCGGCGACAAAGCAACAGCAGCACGCACGCAGATGACGCGGGTTGCGGACGCAGCGTGCAGCGGCGAGCTCGGCAACAACGGCTACGAGGCCTACGACGCGAAGAAAGGGGGTTCGTGAGGTGTGTGTGCTCACCGGATGGCACACGGTGGCCGGTGAGTGGATTATGAGCAGCAACGACGATGACCGGAGTCGAAGAAGGCGGCAACGACCTGAGACGGACGAAGGTTGAGGACGGGGAAGCAGCGGGCGTCCCGGTGGCTTCCGGCCCGATCTCGCCCACGTAGTCGAAGTAGGTGACGAAGACGGTGCCCCTGGCGCGGTCTCCAGCAGCGGGGTGGGCAGCGGCGACGGCTACGCCAGCGACACATCCATGGCGGAGCTCGGGAAGGTGGGGATCTGAGGAGGGGAAGGGTGAGGGGCGCGTGAGGGAGGGGGAGGGGATTAGGGTTCGGCGACGGAAGGGGGCCTCCGGGGTTTTGTAGAGGGGGGCGGCCGGGTGATGGCCCGCGCGTGGCCGGCGACGGGGCGATGGCCGCCACGCAACCGCCACGTGAACAGGAGGATGAAGGGGGGCATAGGTGGGCCGGCCTGGCGATCAAGCTGGGCCGAGGCTAAGTGAGGGGTCAGGTCAGGGCTTTTTTTTGTTATAGCCTTTTGCCCTTTTCATATTAGTGCCTCTTTTTTCTTTTATTTTTAGGGCACTAAGCCACTTTATAAAAAGTTGGACCACCACCAATATTAACAAACAATTATTTGCAACAACTCGAACATTTTAGTTTTGTCATTTGAAAACTTTTATAGATTGACCCGATTTTAAATTTTGAATTTGAACGGGATCGAATCATCGTGAGATTAACAACATTAATTGTGGTGACATGGCAACATTAGTGAAGGGCTACTGTAGCTTAATTATCCGGGCGTCACAAGGCACCAAAGTGATCATGGCGAACAAGTTAAGGCACCTGCGATGTATTTAACTCATTTACTTAATGTTAGTTATATGCTATTAATTTCTCTCTCTGCTATTTACTTACAATAATCTGTTCTTCAATTTAATTGACCGCAAAGTTTGGTGGGCCACTTTTATGAATTTCCATCTTCCCATCTATTTACTTACTAGTAATTTGTACGTGCTTTGCACGTTAGATTATTACATTTAATCACAATACTAAATCTAAATCTCCTATATTATCATAAAATTATCATGTAATTTTCTGAAGTACATTTGTGTTTTCTAGTGGGAACTTGTGGAAACTTATTCTTTTAGCTCTTCAGATCAAATCACGGTAGCACAACAAATTTCTATATGAAAAATGCATTAGGCGAAGCATATATTTTTTCCAGAAGAATTGTTATTGACATGTTCGTGAAATTTTTATGTTTTCCAAATCCAAATATTAAATATAGGAAAATTACTGTGATGTAATACTTTTCACCTGACCTTTAAGTTAGAGTTTTCTTATAAACTCTATTTCATTTGTGTGTCGTTGACCTCACAGTGTGTTTTTAGCAACTTAATGTCCTGCTAAGAAAATTAAAAATAAAATCTAAATCTAAATTTCCTACTGATTGTTTGAATATTTCTCTAACTGACCAATAATATTGCCATTTGTGCACTCTTTTCTACCGTTATTTTTGAGGAAAAAAAATGCTTTCATGTATGCATTCAACGGCACTCACGCGAGGAGTAAATTACTATTGTAGCGCTCACGTCTAGGTACTTCTAGTATGTACTGGAGTATGAGTACTACCTTGTCTAACATGGCCGGTTCACAAGCTAGCTCCTCACGTGAAAGTTCTGGAGCAAAGTCAGGTCAGATGGCATGGCAGGAGAATGGCCCCGCACAGCGAATCCCTAGAATATTGACCTTCAGATTGCAACATCTAATGGCACACAAAATGCCACGTTTCCTCATTTTTGAACCAATTAATTAGGGCCGTCCGATTGCAAAGATCGAACGGCTCATATGTCATATTACTCGTATATTATATAGTAGCATAGATAATATTGTCCTTTCTCATCTTTCAACTTATCGACTTTATGATATTATCATTAAGAATGAATATAAGCAATGATAACTTGTAAGTAAATCTTGTGCCTTTTTTTTGCACCATCTTACTCCATTTTCATCCTTTACTTAGACATTTATGAAGTTTTCGATTAGTGCTATGTTGTGCTTCTAGATGCTTTGACTGCAATTCATCCTACTTAAATTACCTATGTCGTCTCACCATTCATGTAAGGAAATAAAATTATTAGTATATATCATCCAAAGTTTCAAAAACATTCTCTCTTTTATTGGACATGTCATAGGTTTTTTCAGGTCATCTCGATGTTGTTTGGCTTTGCTTTACAATTGTTTTTGCACAATTAAGATATGTTAGTACATACTTAACATAACTTTTCTACAATTTATTATTAAAATATTGTCTCACACTCACCCTTTAATTTTGGGTATTATCTATCAGTGAAGTTGTGTTTTTAACAATATTTATTTTGGGAATCGTTGACTTAATTCCCGCCTTTGTTTGTTTTTCCTTACCAGTCTTGTCTGGTTTTTAATTTTTCCTCGTCATTCATATATTACATACTTGACATGGCACTTTTACACATTTTTCCGTTAAACATTATTTCACAGTGACTCTTCCATTTGCGTGGCTTATAAATTCTCTAAATCATGTCTCAATCACCAAACTAGTTTTTTCAATATTATTTATTTCTGGAATCGTCATAATAATTATCGAACTTGTTTGTTCTAAGAAATCTTGCAGTGAACTAAAATTTAGATTCATATTTATTATTATACTATTATTAGGGCCTCTCATTATATTTTTGGATTTTTGATATATATGTATCTATGTATACTCATAGAAAATATGTAAAACATTCCCTTATCTCTCCCCACCATAGCATGTTCTTTTGATTGTAACCATACTGGTTTTCTATGCCATATATATTACTAGTAAGTTGCACGTGCTTCACACGCTAACCTATAAAGCACGCGCTTGACTCCATGGAGCACATTGGAGAGTTTTATATCTTCGCATTTGAAGCTCACCTCCAATGCTTGCTACTCCACTGTCTCGGCATCCAATGCCCATTTTCTTGGTTTGACTTCATCTTTGATCAAGCTGACAGTTTGGAGAGCTTGGGCACCTTCAAAATGCAATTTTTTTGCTTGGCAAATGATAATTGCAAAAAAGAGGATAGCCTAATTGTAGCTTTTGCCATCTTTGCAAATGTCACATGGAGACCTCGGGACACATCCTATTCCAATGCCAATATACACATAGAATTTGGTGCATGATCAAAGATTAGCTTTCCCGCAAAAAAATATTGGCTTGGAAAAAAGGACCTCGACCCCGGGAATCGGCAACATTCAACTCCACCCACACTTGGTGGACCGAAGCGGCCGACTCAAATGAGCAACCAAACAATGCCATGGCCTATCTTCTTAAGCATGTGCCATGGGAGATTTTGAATGAGGAATGCTCAAATTTTTCGCAATTTTGCATCTTTGCGTATATCACCCGAGTGAAACACTTAGGGGCGGGAGTGAAAGAGCCCAGAATCGGACAAACCTAGGATTATTGATGAACGATACATAAACACACCCCGGGGTTAGTATTGCTTTGCGATGTTGCTCTCCTCTCCTCCCCTCTCCTCCACCCACCTCCCACCACCAAAGTGGATCTAGCTTATGCATCATGGAAGGTTTTCTCCATTGGGATTTCAACCCTGGCTTGGCTGTGGCCGATGAGGTGCGTCGTCGTTTTGGTGAAACAGTTCATTTTTCGCCCTCTCATTCTACCAAGGAATTTTTCTTGGTTGTTTCCTTCTCTTCGGCCTCTTTTCCTCTGTCGGAAGAATCGGTTAGTATTGCTTTGCAATGTTGCATTGGGGGTCACCCACGTGGTTTCAAGGTTTCTCAGGTTAGTGATCATTCCTTCCGGTTCTCTGTGGCTGGTAACAAAGTGGGACATTATATCCATGGGCACAAGGACAACATTTGGCCAGATATTATTTGCCACTTTCATTTGTTCAATGGCCATTTCAATGGGATCAAGCATTTTGAGTCTAGTTGGCATGCGTATGAAGTTATTGATATTATCGCTTCTCGTAGCCCGGTGGTTGTTCGAGTCAATACATCACTTCTAGCCCAAAACGCTGCCCAAGATCATTCCTCGTCCAAAGAGCTCAGCAAATTTGGTTTAATCCCTATTGCTTCCATGGATTTCTCGAACAAGAACAATGTTGAAGCTTCGTATTCTTCGGATATTCAAATTACTGGACATAACCAGCATGATCCACGGGGTGCAATCCCGGATTCTCTGGAACTGCAGTATGATCGCAGCATTAATATTCAGGTTTGGGCAAGTTCTGCTGAGCATTCAATTATAATTGGCCAATTTAAATTCCCTTTTAATGTTGATTATCCTGCACCGCCTCAATGTTTCCTCTCCTCGGCCCTACGATATGCCCCGGTACATCATGTCTGGCCTCCAGTGCTTTCTGAATCTCGTCAAATGGAATTATCCAGAGCGGGGTACGGTGCGGATGAAATCTCGGAGCTTACCAAACATTGGAGCACTCTTTGTGCCAAATGCCTGCAATGGGGTCACTGTAGGATCGAAAGTATGTCTAGAGGAGGGGTGATTAGACTACTTGACCAAATAAAAATCTAGCCTTTTCCCAATTTTAGTTCTTGGCAGATTTTAGCAACTTAGCATAAGTCAAGCAATCAACCTACACATGCAATTCTAAGAGTATAGCAGCGGAATGTAAAACAATTGCATATGAAGGTAAAGGGAGGAGTTTGAGGAAGCAAACACAATTTTGACATGGATATTTTTTATCCGTGGTTCGGATAGGTGGTGCTATCGTACATCCACGTTGATAGAGACTTCAACCCATGAAGGGTAACAGTTGCACGAGTCCACGGAGGGCTCCACCCACGAAGGGTCCACGAAGAAGCAACCTTGTCTATCCCAACATGGCCGTCACCCACGAATGACTTGCCTCACTCGGGTAGATCTTCATGAAGTAGACGATCTCCTTGCCCTTCCAAACTCCTTGGTTCAACTCCACAATCTTGACGGAGGCTCCCAAGTGACTCCTAGCCAATCTAGGAGACACCACTCTCCAAGAGGTAATAAATGGTGTTTTGATGATGAACTCCTTGCTCTTGTGCTTGAAATGATAGTCTTCCCAACACTCAACTCTCTCTCACAGGGTTTGGATTTGGTGGAAAGAAGATTTGACTGGAAAGCAACTTGGGAAGGCTAGAGATCAAGATTTATGTGGTAGGAATGGAATATCTTGACCTCAACACAAGTGTAGGTGGTTCTCTCTCAGAAAATGTATGTTGGAAGTGTAGGCATGTTCTGATGGCTCTCTCCACGAATGAAGGGTGGGTGGAGGGGTATATATAGCCGCCACACAAAATCTAATCGTCACACACAATTTACCAAACTCGGTGGGACCGAATCGTGAAACTCGGTCAGACCGATTTAGTTAATAATGTGATCGTTAGGCATTTCGGTGGGACCGACATGTCAACTCGGTGGGACCGATATCGTTAGGGTTAGGGCATAACGTAATCTCGGTGAGACCGATTTCACAAACTCGGTGAGACCGATTTTGGTAATAGACAAACAGAGAGTTGGTCAGGCAAACTCGGTGGGACCAATTCGCTCATCTCGGTTGGACCGAAACATTACGAAAGGGAAACAGAGAGTTTGCATTCCAATCTCGGTGGGACCAACCGCTCATCTCGGTTTGACCAAAACGTTACGAAGGGAAATAGAGATATTACAATCCCATCTCGGTGAGACCGAGATCCCTATCGGTGGGACCGAAAAGACTAGGGTTTCTGGCAGTGGCTATGTCAACTGAACTCGCTGGCGCCGGATAGAAAGTTTCGGTGGGGCCGAGTTTGACTTTTGGTTTGGGACATATGTGGATGTGAGAAATTAGTTGAGGGTTTTTGGAGCATATCACTAAGCACTTTGAGCAAGAAACTCATTAAGCAACACCTCAACCCCTCTTGATAGTATTGGCTTTTCCTATGGACTCAATGTGATCTTGGATCACTAAAAGTAAAATTTAGAGTCTTGTGCTTAGAGCTTGAGCCAATCCTTTTGTCCTTAGCATTTTGATGGGTCCACGTTTGTCATCCATGCCATGCCAAACATTGAGCTTTCCTGAAATATTTATCTTGAAATAGAATTAGCTCAATGAGCTATATGTTGTTAGGAATTACCAAAACCACCCAGGGATAGTTGCACTTTCAATCTCCCCCTTTTTGGTAATTTATGACAACATATAGATCAAAGCTTCGACAAATGATAATAAGATTGAAAAACATCGTCACTTTGAGAAGTATGTGATAAGCAAGAGCTCCCCCCTAAATTTGTGCATTATTTAAAATTTGCTTTGGACTGCAAATGCATAATGTGTTAGGATCATGGGTCACTCTTCCATGTCACATACATCTTGGTGGGGCGCTCAAAATGATAGAAGTTAAAGCATGCACTCATCACCAAGCAAGTGAATGATCATATAAGGATATAAGAGATAATATCATCCAACAAGCATTAAGGGTAGCATATGATCAAACACATGATCAAACAAGTAAACAAGTAGCTCACAAGCACACAATCAAGAGTTCAACCAAAAACAAGAGAGATAAAAAGCAACACTCTCTCTCGAAGCCTATGATTTGTACATTTTCTCCCCCTTTGGCAACAAGTTACCAAAAAGTTCAAAAAATGCATAGTGCTAAACGACTCTCAGGCTTGGTATTCATGAGGTGGTGTAGAGATGGCTCCAAGGACGAAAGCTTCTGTTGATGTAGCTGGAGTTGGTGGAGTGGCTGCTGGAGTTGGTGGCACTGAAGCTGTGGCTGCTGGTGCAGATGTAGTAGCTATTGTGTCTGGAATAGGCACTACAACAGACCTCTGACTCCTGGGCACTCTAGTGAAAGCATCTGTAGTAGACTTGCCCTTCTTCTCCTCCACTTCCTCCTGAAGTTGCTCAACTACTGACTGTATCTTAGTTACCTTGACATCAAGATCATAGAATTTCTGCTCAATGATCCTCTCCAAGCTCTCCTGCTTTTGAGTCATGGTGGCCAAGCCCTTCTCAACCCTCAAGGTGGAGGCAATCAGATATCCAAGCTGATCTTGCTTGCTCTTCAAGAATATCTGAGATGCTTCTTCAGCTGTTGGCATCTTTGTAGCTTTCTCTGCCCTTGCCTTCTCTCTCTTCTCATGTGCTTGCACAGATGATGGATCTTCTTCATTCATAACAACAGTGTTGTCCTCAAAGTCTGGCTTGAGGGGTAGATGCTCCTTGTCCAACAAACATGTGTCTTTTCCCATCTTGGAGTTGATGAGCACCTGAATCTGTGGAGCATACCCACAAGATCTCTTCTGGTCTGCAGCAGTCCTCTTGATTGTTTCCACAATCAGACTCATCACCTTGAACTTTTGAGGAACATCAAAAATATGCAGCAAGTTGATGGAGTGTCCTCTGATCATTCTGTGATCTCCTGACTTTGGCAACAGAGTGTGCCTCAGAATTGTATTGATGGTTGGCAGCCCTGACAGCAGGTGCTTCACTGAGCCAAACTTGTGAGTCTCTAGATCTGCATTAGGAATCTTCTTGTACATGCTGGCCATTGAGTTGTGATCCTTCTTCTTCTTGGCATAGACATCCAAGTCATCTTTATGAGCTTGTGGGGCATTGATCAATCTAGCCCACTCATCAACTGTAGATTGGTACCTTGTACCCTCTAACATCCACACTATTTTTCCATCTGGATAGAAATGAGCAGTTGAATAGAATTGCATGATCAGCTCATCATTCCATTTGGTAAGGTTCTGGCCAACAAACCTGTCAACCTCACATGCCTTGAAGCTATCATATACACCTGGGAAGTGCTCTTCGTTCTGTCTTATGTAGGTCCAGTCCACCCATCTCATGTCACACACTATGGGCTTCTTGTCAAGCAGGATTGTCTCATAGAAATCTTGTTGTTCCTTTGTGTGGAACCTGTAATCCACAGTAGTTCTCCTCCTGACAGCATAGGGGTCAGCCTTTCCCCACTGTCTCAGTCCTGCATCCTTCCTGATCCTCATGTCCTCTGCAACAGGATGTGCATCATTATGCTCAGGGATCTTTGGCTTTAGCTTTCTTAGCACTTGGGCTTCAGCTTCCTCTTCTGCAGCTTCACGCACTGGGGCCTTGTTCTTCTCCTCAGCAGGTATACTTCTACTGTTCCTCTTGGGTTTAGACTTTTGAGATGGAGCAGCAGCCTTGGGAGCATCTTTGGGCTTAGATGGAGCAGCCCCTGATCTGATTACATCTCCCATGAGTTTCTGAGCTTTGGGTGCTGGTGCAGCATCCTCTTCCTCTTCATCATCTGATCTCACCATTGTGGACTTTCCAAGAACTTTGGTTGTAGTTGTTCTTGCCCTCTTTTTTTTCTTGTTCTCACCAGCTTCTTCTTCTTCTTCAGATTCAATGGTGAACTTCATAGTTTCACCTGTGGCAACCTTCCTGGGTTTGGATGTAGGCACTCTCCTGGCAGATGCCTTCTTGTTCATGCCTGGCTTTGTGGTAGC
Organism: Triticum dicoccoides; assembly: GCF_002162155.2. Classification (NCBI taxonomy): domain Eukaryota; kingdom Viridiplantae; phylum Streptophyta; class Magnoliopsida; order Poales; family Poaceae; genus Triticum; species Triticum dicoccoides. Next base: position 486,710,746 of record NC_041385.1, read on the forward strand.
AGCACTGCCATACTCCTTCTTCATCACTTTCTTCTTTGAGGTGGCCTCATCCTCAATAGCAACATAATCCTTATCTTCTGAATCAGAAGTTTTCTTCTTCCTTGTTCTAGTAGCTGCCTTGGGCAAGTTACTAGGTGTGCTCCTGCTGCCCTCATCATAGCTGCTTGAGGGACTAGTGCCCTCACTCAATTGAGCTTGCTCTTCATACTTGTTCTGGCTATCACTTTGATCAGACATCTCTGCAAAGTCACTGGTAGCAGACCCTGTGAATAGATATAGACGAGGTAGAGGAGATGAGCATCACAAAGTGCAGAGTTTTGCAAAACAGATGATTCAAAACTTAGTTTTAGTTCTCCACAGAAAGCATTTCGGAGCTACCGATATGTAAACACGGTGATACCGAAGCAGCTTTTGGAACCTAAACTAGTGAACTCGGTCAGACCGAGTCACAGTTCGGTGGCACCAAGACTGCTAGGGTTTCACAGACAATCTAACTCGGTCACACCGATTTGCAATTCTCGGTCAGACTGAAAATTGCATGTGCAATGGCCTGAGCCAAATCGGTGAGACCGATTTCAACAACTCAGTCGATCCGAGATGAGTTCGGCGGAAACCTAACCCTAAATTTTCAAATCAAATCTAATCTACAGGATGTTTTCGCTGGACAGGAAGATTTCGTATGTGGAAAGAATCATGGAAAAGCAATGTGCTACGAATCGGAGTTAATGAATAGCACAAAGTATCAAGTTCATACCCTAACTCGGCGGTGAACTTGCTACGGCGGCAACAGCGGGGCAAATTGCCATTGATGGCGGCAGAGACCAGCAAAGGGAGGTCATTGGCGGCGAGAAGATGATCCGGAGACCCGTGGAGGCAGAGCAGATTACGTGCGGGTGAAGGGTTTCGAAAAAATTTCAAAAATTTGACCCGTCAAAATATATAACCTGACCCTGTCGGTGTGACCGAGTGGAACAACTCGGTGGCACCGATATGCAAAATTGCGAGCAGTTACTGCAACTCGGTGTGACCGAAAGGTTCTAATCGGTTGCACCGATATTGAAAACCTAGATCAACTTAGTGATCTCGCTATGACTGAAAGGGATGAATCGGTCAGACCGAAATGCACAAAGAGGTTTTGGAAGTTTAAGTCTATGACGAATCAGGTACTCCGAGTGCTCCTCACATAGAGTGGTTCGAATCTGACTTGATTAAACTTTGTGACGTAGCATGAATAGAGCTTGAGACGAGAAAAGCATAGATAGCTAGAGAAGGTTCTTAGGCATTCTTGTCCATCCACTTGGCAAAAGGAAAGAAACCAAACAATCAAAAAAACAAGTGGACGTCCTCGAATGAGTAAAATATGCAACCAACATGCTCACACAATAAAATGGCAAATGAAATATGTGGCAAAGCATGCACACCAATTCTAGCATCTATCAAACAATTGGCGATGACTAGGTCATCTATATATGAGTATATTGACTTAGGAGTCAAATGAGAACATTTGATCATAGGACATACTCATCGTTTAAGCATAAGTCACTACAAAAAAAATACACTTTCGTGATGATACATGTTTGTCACAGTAGGTCGCGTTTTTTGTCATGCATGTACATCCATGACGATTTTATGACAGAATCAAGATAGTCATACGTGTGCTGTCGTAGAAGTGTTCCATGACATTACCAAAATTATCATCACGGAAGTGTCCACTTCCATGACGATAAATCGCACGTCACAGAAGTGCTTTCGTCAAGGGTGACCGACACGTGGCATCCACCGTAATGGAACGCCGTTAAGCTATCGGGTCGGGTTTTGGATCTAACCCGTTAACAACCCCGACCAATGGGGAATTTCCACGTGTAAAATTCTTATTGGCCGGACGAAACACGTGTCAGCTCGTTAGTGGGTCAGATAGGTGCCTATGATATGTCGACACATGCCACGGCCCACCACTGTCCCATTTAGCTTACAAAGCCGGCCCGTTTGACTTGGTCAAAAGTTAACGGGCTGGCCCATGAAAAGCCTGTTAACAGTCTCTTCGCAAATAGCCCATTTTACGGCCCGTTAACTCACGGCCCATTAGGCCCTAAAGGAAATCGGCCCAACAATGCCATGTGGGCCGTCGAATATAACACCAACACATTTCACTTTCGGCCCATGTATGACCCACGACGTCTTTCGGCCCATATGAGGCCTTCGTATCTTTTGGCCCTTTACAGGCCCACGGTGACTCTAGCCCATAATGAACAGTAATTTTCTTTGTACCCGTTAGCGACCCGTGATTTACATGGGCCGTTTCTAGCCCGTGTTAGCTTTCGTCCTATTGACGGCCCATACGTTCATGGGCTCCTTTTCGGCCCTTGATTACTTCCGGCCCGTTACTGGCCTGTTCCCCTAATGGGCCAAATTCGGCCCATGGCAAGAGTCGGCTCGTTACTGGCATGTTCCTCAAATGGGCCAAATTCGGCCCATGGCAAGAGTCGGCCTGTTACTGGCCTGTTACCCTAATGGGACAAATTGGGCCCATGGCAAGAGTCGGCCCGTTTCTGGCCTGTTATCCCGTTGCGCCGTTTCCAGCCCGTCCTATATTCTGGCCCATTAACGACCTGTTATGCATGTGACAGAATTAAGCCTTTGCAGTCCTACAGCCTGTTAACGGCCCGTTACCGTGCTGGGCAGATACCAATTACGCCCGATTATGGCCCATGTAGACCCATTTATCCAACGGCCCGAGGCCCACCGATTACAAGCCTATTTATCGACGGCCTGAGGCCCATCGATTACAGGCCCATTTATCGACGGCCCGTAGGAGACCCATGGATCCTACGGCCCGTATATGGCCCATGGTAGTTGCGGCCACTAGCAAACCAGGGAAAAAAAAGACTAGGAAATAAATAAGGCCGAAACTAACGCTAGGATATTAAGGCGATTGCACAGATTACATCCACTCGACATCAAAGATCGCCACCAGTGCAAATATAGGGAACACCCTACACTATACAAAAATGGCTTGCTGTTTTCTTCAGCCGGTGGCTGCACGTTAAGAATAAATTTTGTATCGCACCGAAACAAACTACAACTATATAACAAAAGGAAGGTTGGCATAAAACTTAACAGTCTAGCAGATAAATGCACCACCAGAAGTTCAGAAGCTTGGTTCATTTGACCTGACTGTTACGTTTTCATGCTGTATTGTCCGACGGAGCACCATAACCCTCGCCTTCATTTCCCCTAGGCTCCTGAACAACATAGCAAATGTCTGTTAGTCTAGTTTCAAAACCATGCATATCTTGACGACATTGAGCAATGTTTCTCCTTGTATCACAAAGGGCCTCTGTTAGGGAATGGACTTGTGTCTGGAGCGCAGATACAACATTGCTTTGAGCTTGCATATCTTGATCATGAGGCAGTTTGGACAATATTGCCTTAACAACCAATCCAGTATTACGCAGGAACGTGCTTTTGGCACTGTTAGTGGACAGGTACTGACCCACTGCAGCAAGAGCTGACATTGTGGTTATAGTTGCCTCGCCACCTTCAGAAGGTGGCGCTTCCACCATTTTTTCCATAGCTCGCTGAAAAGTTGAGGTTTTACATTAGTAGTACTAGAACAGAAGATATTAAGGAGGTAGCAAAACCATGCAAAATAGCTTTGGTCTATATACAGAACTTATTCTGGTGAACCCATGTAAAATATTAGTTGTATTTTATTGCAAAGTACATAATAAAACCAGGTTCCAAACATATGACCATGTATCATCGCTAATGTATTGTATATTTCTTCACATTGTATTGAGGGCTAAGGATAGAGAGATGAAGTTTATAATACAGTAAGCATAGTATGACATCATTCATATCACAAAACAACTGAGAACAGACAAAGAGGCAATTGTAACGTTGTGTGGGCAAGTCCAGCACGAAACTAGATTATGGGTCAAGATCAAAGGAACATCACTCCTCTCATTTAAACCTTGTAAGGTGCAATGATACACTAAGACAATTGTGTATAAAATTGAAAAGAGTAATAGACATTGGCTGCAAACCATGCAGTTCAAGGCACAAGTCAGAGTAAGTAGTAGTTAAAAGGCATGAGGATTAAGGACTTACAACAACGGCTTTGACTGGTGTAGTCATGCCCTTCTTCTTGGTGGTGTGACAGTCCTTGAAGATTTCCACAACATTTGGTTCAGGTACTTTTTGGTCCTTGCGGGCTTTCCTCTGCATTTCGAATAAGTCAATATAGATCTGATAATATGGTACAACGAAAAGAGTGAAACAACAGCTAATTACAAGAGCCTCGTAGTGTGCAATATAGCTACGAGATCCTTTCGTCTGTTGGAATTTCACTTTCGTACGGTTGGCCTTGTTCTTTGAACAGTTCACCTACAAGAAGATAGATTTGTGTGGCACATGCATAAATAGGACTTCAACATGTGATCCGATCACATATATATAATGTACCTGATACTTCGGATCAGACTAGTGTTTAACAAGGCCCCTCCAGTCTTCATCCGATATATTTTCCACTGGAGATGTTTGGGAAAGTTCACTGTTAGCCTTGCCTTCAAAGTGTGTTTTCCTCAAGTTATACCAATACTGTCACAAAGCAGACTTGAAAACATGGGTGCAAGCTTGTCTGGTTGCATCATCTTGGCTATCCAACTTGAACCTCATCTGTTGAAAATTATGGGAGTCTCATTATCAGCAACCTAGAAAGTATGGGACAGAGCAAGACGATATTACTAGTTTCCATGCATAACCATACTTACAGATAAATGGTCGAGGAAGGTGTTGAACTGGGTTTCGTCTTTGTCATTCCTGTACCGAATCCATGTTGGGAGGATACGTACATGACACCTAACGGCAACCGCTGCCTCTGATACTAACTTGGCTGACTCTGTAGCATCACGTGGCCTTTTTAAACCTGCCTCAAAATGGATCTCCATTCTTCCTCCTCTAGATTTAGTTAACCTATCGAGCATTATCCCTGATGTTTGTTTCCTCTTGCGCCTAGGTGCTAGTCCAACAACGAACATAGGAAGTGTTAGTGTACATAAAACTGTGAGACTACATATAAAGAAGCATGCAACTGTAACTTGACTCCAGCAACTACCTTCTTGCTGTTGAAGCTCACAAGGTTCATCTGATATTGCCAACTCGTCTTGTGTCAAGAGTTCTTGGGAAGTAGTGTCAGGTGGCAAGGGAGCTTGGGAACGTGCTGCTAGCTCAATTGACGCATGAGTAAGTCATGCAGCTGGTAGTACTGTGGTAGGTGTTGCAAGAACTAGGGCTGTCTTTGCTTGTTTGGTGGCAGCTATTTGTTTCTGTTTGGCTTTTTTGCAGCTCGTGTAGCATGGGATGCCGTGTTTGTAGAATTTTCAGCTGGACTTTCACCTTCTATTGCACCATCAGTACCAGCAGAATCAACAGTATTCATCCGCTTCTCATTCCCTGCCATTATGTGTTTCTTCCTCTTTCTCTGTTCCATGTTAAGTCAAGCCGACAAGAAAAACGAATAACAATTTAGTTCTTCAGAACAAATTGATGCGTGATGCAGACGAACTGAACTTTGATGTTAGACAACCACATGATAGGAGGATGTAATATGTATGAAAAACAGGACGGAAGAGATAACCAGAACTATGATGTGTAAACTAAGAAGAAGACATTTCACCAAATTAGAAGCAATGCAATGGAAGGTAGACACCATATGAAAGATGCTACAAATATCGCTCTGCCAAGTTAACAGTGTCTCATCATAAATGGCGTTTAAACAAATGTGAAGTAGTACAAGAAATAAATCATATGCAAGATGCAAACAACATCACACTACCATGTTAGAGGTCTCTCGTCATTAGTGCCATTGCATATTCACAGCATTGCATATTCACAGCTTATGATGTGTAAACTAAGGAGAAGGCATTTCAACAAATTAGAAGCAATGAAAGCCAGACACCATATGAAAGATGCAACGAATATCACTCTACCATGTTAAAACTATCTCGTCATAAGTGCCATTTCAACAAATTAGTAGTACAAGCTAGAAAAGAATGTGAGATGTAACCTATATCACACTCCGAAGTCAAACGTTTCTTATGATAAGTGATTGTTGCATGTTACACAACAGTAGTAATTTGATGTAAGAACATGGTGTGATAGACAGATATTGTATGTTCTAGAAACAGGAACACGTGTCTTATTCAAGTATAATGTGTAAAGTAAGCAGATGGAATTCAACAAAATTAGAAGCAATACAAGCCAAACATCACACATAACATGCAACCACATATAACAGTGCCAAGTTAGAGGGAGAACTAGTGATGCTGCACTAGGGGAGACGTACTCATCATAAACACAGCTTTGTTGAGTGTCTATGCATGTGTTGTCTTGGAAATCATCTTGGGGGTGTGGAGGAGTAAAAACTATAGAGGCCCTCCGTTCGGAAGGAGCACCTTTATCCGCTGCCTTGCTAACTTCCTTCCGCTTTATTGATTTTGAATTGTCAAGTAAAACCGACAAGAAAAAGCAATAAAATTCTCTCTTTAGAACTCATTCATGCATGGTACTGACAATCACTACTTTAATGTAAGGTAAACACATGATACCAGGATGGAATATGTACGAAAAACAGGACAACATGGCATGTTCACAACTGTTTGTGTAAACTAAGCAGAAACCATTCCAGCAAATAAGAAGCAATACAAGCTAGACACCACATGAAAGATGCAACCAATATGACTCTGCCAAGTTAAAAGCGTCCAATCATAAATGGAATTTCAACAAATTAGAAGCAGCGCATGCTATAAATTATATGAAAGATGCAACTAATATCACACTGCATATACTAAAGGTGTCTCGTCATATTGATTGATGTGGGATACAAAAAAAACAATAGTTTTATGTAAGGACATGCTTAATAGACTATGTACTAAATACAGGAAGGCATGTCACATTAACAGGTATAATGTATATAAGCTAAGCAGACTAGCACATGCAGTTTAACCAGATTGGAAGAATTACAATCTAGACACCATATGCAACATGCAACCACATATCATGCTGCCAAGTTAGAGCAAGCACTTGCGATGCTAGTGTAGGGGAAATGCTGTAATCAACTACAGAGCTACGTTCACTATCTTCATCTAGCATTTCTGTTTCTTGAGAATCATGTCGGGAGGTTGACGCTGCATTCTTTAAATGAGGAGTAGTCCCCTTGCCTGCCTGCCTCGTCATAAGTGATTGATGAGGTATACACAAGAACATTAGTTTGATGTAAGAACATGGTTAATACACAGATGTACTAGTATGTACCAAAAACAGAAAGGCTTGACATATTCAAAGGTATAATGTGTAAGCTAAGTAGATGCAATTTAACCAAATTGGAAGCAATACAAGCTAGACATCTGGCTGGAGTGGTGAACATGATCATCCAGGACCTGAGAGCCTGGTGGGAGGCGGGCCGCTTCGCCAGCATCGCGGCTTTTTAGTTGGCTTCCAGGTGATGCATGTCTTTGCTAGGCTTGTCACTGGCTCGACCAGTGCCCTGACTAGCTATTTGTCTTCTGGTGCTCACGGGATGGTGGTTCATGTAAAAAATATCTTTCCTTATCTTAATAAAGTCCGACTTCGGCCTTTCAAATACAAGCTAGACACCATATGGAACATGCAACCACATATGACACCGCGAAGTTAAAGCAAGCACCTGGGATGGTGGTTCATTGCGAGCAAGGTCATCAACTCCAGAGCAACGTTTACCGTCTCCATCTGCTGACACTGCACCCTTTATAGCGCTGTAACGTGCCATGCCTAGCCGTGTAGAAAGCTGTCACGACTTGTCTCTTTTCTTTTTTGCTTCTCTTTCGGCAGACTCTGAAATACCCTTGCATAAAAACACAATAGTGAGAGTATGGGTGAAGTGTGTGCAGAACTAGTGCACTGTAAAAGTAGCAGATAGCAGGTGGCTGAAAAATAAATGACAGGAGACATATGATAGCTCTACAACATTGCATGGCAAACAAAATTAGATTCTACTCTGTATGATTTTGTAATATATGAGCACATGAAATGCAGGTACTCCTCCAGCACACCACCACATGTGGTCCTATCTAAGATAACAGTCGACTGAAAATAAATAGGTCAGTCGATTTTTTAATGAACCGTCCGATCTATAAGGAACAGGTAGATGGCCTTCGTCTACCTCCCGCCAGTCACTGTTGACGATCTTTCTCGAACCGCCAGCGACCACCGGCCCAGACCCCTGCCTCCACCGCCCTGCCCTCCCATCGACCTCACACCACCGCCGTGCTTGGCAGCACCCCCAGGCCATCCCTTTAATCCCGGACGACCTCCAGATCGAGCGCCAGTAGCTCTAGGCCGCACACGCCCCTAAGATAAGCACCAATGCGTTGCTTCCCCGGCGTAATAGTCGTACTAGTGCCTGTTACGCCAGGGAATGCTTCCGTTAATTGGGAATCAACTGGCTAGAAATTGAAATTCAGGGGGCGACGGACCTCTATCTAAGGTGAAATAGTATATGAGGAGAAACCTTGTGCATCTCGAGTTACTAGGAACATCTAGTATCAAGAAGAAGCAGTCAACTAGTGTCTTCTGTGGGATGAATACCGTGCAAGCAGAGACGTAAGATTTGCACGAATAAGGGAATAGGAGTACCTTCTTCGGTTGCCGGCGTGGTCACCTCCACATGTCGCGCCGATCTTCTTGTTTTTACTGGGGAAACCGATGTTCTGGAGGGTGCAGGCTTGGACGAACCCATGGCCAAATTGTTGACTGTGTTGCCGTGGCCGTATGTCGGCGAAGGGGAAGCAGATCCGAGGCGGCGAAGGATGGCGTAGCAGGAACAGCTCCGGTGCGGTGGAGGGTGGCAAAGTTGGAGCGGCAGCGGTGAGGCGCAAGACGACGTGGTTGAACTGGCTAGGGTACGGACGTCTCGGCATCGGCTTCAACTACTAGCCGTGGAGGGCGTTGCGGTTGAGGTTGCGGTGGACGACCACATCGGGGTATCGGCTCCGGCGTGATGGAGGAGGGCGGCGGTTGATGGGTGGGATGGGGTGGCGGATGGAGGATGCCGGGGTTTCACGACTGGTGGAGAGGTAGTTTTGGCGCCCACGGAGTACGAATGGGGAATCAGACGGGTGGGGGGGGAACCATGTTTCGGTCTGGGACGCGCTTATTTTTGGCTTTTTTGAACAGAAGATGGGACGCGCTTGTTTGAAACTTGGGGAAAGTACAAACTTTGCCCCCCTCTTAAATTTCGGACCTACTGCGGGTCGGGGGTAGGATGGTAATCCCAGGTATCCCAAATAGTGGGCGTGAGCGATTTCGGCCGCGCGCATGTGTGCTTAGGCGGCCATTGTGTATGAATGTTTTTCGGAGGCGGTTGCGTGGCGTCTAGATGAAGCTACAAACCTACCCCGGTTTAGACCTTTGGACGTCGGGTCGGTAGGTTTCACGGGTCGAAGTTATTAGAAAAGTAATTTCCTTGTACTACCAAGCATTGGTCTCACGCGGTTTCGGGCGAGTAGAGGCTCTTTTGGCGCTTCGTTCGAAATTTTGAAACAAAAGCATTCACGTTTAGAGTACTCTTGAACTATGAGGATTGACCTAAATAGACAACGTTATATTTGACCTTGTATGTTTGAAAACCTCATTAAATTATCCGCTTCTTTTTGAAATTTTGACACTTGAAAATCCTATAACTACGATTATTTTGGAATGGAGGAGCTAAATTTGAATCTATTTTGTACACGACTACATATGCTATTATGTACAAAATCAGAGCAAAGATTGGTGCCCCCATAATTTAGGTATGGTTTACAAATGCCATGATATCAAATTCAAATAATTGAATGGACTTCATATTGAATTCGATTTTTTTAAACCACCTTAAGTTGAATTCAATTGTATGCTATTTCATAGGTAGCTATTTATAATGTCCATTGTGTAACTTTCATATGTATAATGTGCTTTACACACACAACATGAACTGTACTCACGTTTATATTCGATTGCTAAAGCGATGCATTGTCTGGAGTTCAAAATACTAACTATGTGGATCAATTGTGTCGAATAATAACATAGACATGCTCAAATTCGATAGAATCTAGATGTCTGATGGATCAATGACTGCTCCTTACGCGAATTGCAAATATCATGATCCCATCCTAATATTTAGATACAATTTATATCTTTAACCAATGTGTAGAGCAGCCTTTTACGTGTAGTTTCACTCTCCATCGGTGGTCTCTCACACATGCTCACACACTCTCTCCCGAGGTGTCTTTCTCGCACACATGCTCTAGATATAACCCTCCCTCCCTCTCGTAACCATTTACAACTGTTTTCACTAACCTTTATCACAAGCACTCTTCCTCTCGCAAACATACACACGCACAATCCTCATCGACCCTTTCTATATACATGGACCTGCCTACGTGTCTCATGTACGCACATTATCTTTACGCCTGTCTCTCACGCATTGTCTCACACCTCTCTTCCTAATCGACGAGTAGGATTCTAACAAAGCATTCTGTAGGATGCCCCTTAAAGTTAGGTTGGATGAATAGTAATACCAGAGATAAAGGGGTTACCTTAGTCCGAGAACCTAGGGTTACAAATCCTAGCCGGCTTTGTCAGTGGACACAGAGTCCTTCACAATTCTGCTATCTTTGTCTTGTACGACTAGTCATCCATGGGTCTTCCTAAATGTGTCATGGGCCGACCAATGTGGCGCAGGACGGAACCAAACGAAGGGCCTCACCTCGACCCACCGGACCTCACGCGGTGACACACCCTCTGCCCCCACGTCTCATTATCTTCTCACACCCACACATACCAACACAAACACCACACACATAGAAATTTTTTCTCCTGGTGCCTCTATTCCCTCCCCCCTTGCATATACACACTCAAGGGAATGGAATCTCTTGTCGTGACGTCATATTCGTCTCTCTCTCTAGACCACTCTCATTTCTCGTGCTATCTCTCCCACGCCCCCCCGTCGGCCCCTCTATCCATGCCTCTCTCGAATACGTAATACACACACATACCTCTCTAGGCCCCGCCAAATGCATCAACTACACATTCACACATGTTACATCACATACCCCATTGATCTAAAAAGCCCTCTCTTCCCGTTTATTTCGCATACAACATTCCTTTTGAATAAAGTGTGGCCAAAAATTATTTTAGAGTTTCTACATATATACAACATTACAAAGTTATATGGAGGAGTACGAACGCTAAATTGCATTGCATGGTGCCCACAATGATATTTATTCCGCACTGTGAATTTGTATATTTTTATACTATATACAAAGTTAGTCATAATAAAGAGAAACAAAGAGCATCTCTCTCTCCATCGCATACCCCCTGTACGCCCCTTTCACGTATGCACACAAAACTATCTCCAGGTCCTCTAAAAGTAGGCCCCCAGAAAATTCACGCGTGTTTTATCTTTCTCTCGCGATATATGCAATGCCGATCATTGTATTTGAAGCGAAAGCACGATACATACATTGGACTTCATAATCCACTCATTACGGTCACCGTTTATGTTTAGTGGTTATTACACAGTCATGGGCTCACCGTACAACTTTGTATTTGCTCATGACATGACTAGTATGACTAGTTAAACGCTCCACGTGGCACCTCTAGTGTTGCATCACATTATCTCACTACCATCGTGCCCACCTGTAGACTTGTATCTACTCTACATCTACACTCTTATAAAACACATAAAATACACTCTTATAAAAACAGAGTTGGTGATTTTGCAAAAGGGTACCCAAACACCGCTCCACATTTGCAGATAAGGCCTTCCCTCGTTCATCCTTTTCTCTCACAAGATAAACAATTCATACAAATGCATCTTGATGTTACGTGCAACACACGGGCATCTTGCTAGTAAGAATTAAAACAAACGACAAAAAAATATTTTGACGGTGGTTCAAAGTCATGACCGCGGGCACAGCGGACAAGGTGGCCTTGTATTGGTATGCTGAGCCGTCTGTTTTACCACACAGGAGCTGGTGTGGTGATTATACACACACGCACTCATGCACACGAACTGCATCCATGCAACACTCACACAAACACATGCACCCACGCACGCACGCAACACTCACATGTACACACGCAGCCACACACGCACGCAACACTCACACGCACACACACACGCATGCATGCACACACGAGTACACCACATGACCAACACACACTCTCATGCTCAAGTACTCAACCTACACGTGCATGCGACACATCAGGCCCTGACAGACACATACACAACCAGGTGATTCCCGCGCACGGCTTGGAGCCTTGTCGCGCCTGCGTAAATTTGTTTTTATCTGACCTTTTCCCTATGCCAAATGACAGGTGGGACCCACAAGGAACATGGTCAATTTAACTAGTCAACATGGCGCCACGCAGACTATTTGGCCGGTCAACAGAGTGCAATCCGATGCTGAACTGTGAGCAAGTGACCGGATAATCACCGCAAAATGTATATAGTGACCGTAATCAGCTTATTCTGAAGTTCTATGACCGTATTACGCTTTTCTCTCTGTAGGCCCTCCAAAACTACATCTGTACACGTTCTCGCATGTTACATCTAACAACTATGCAATACAGCACCACTACTACACTCTAACACAATAAATCATATGTGCTTTTAGTTTTACTAGATATCATATTGTTACTTATAATTATTCAGTTTGCATACATTAAAATTGCCTTTGAAATGTATGGCCAGTATCATCTACCGCGTGGGAAAAATCCCGCCCTTTCCTGTTTAATCAGGTTTTTATCGATGGATCGTGCGAAACAGCAAAACTATAGTACTATACAGTACAAGTGACAGTTCACTGGGCCGTCATGTCGTCTACTCCTCCGTCGTAAGAGTGGAGCGCTCGCTTTCATAAATCTTCTAGTCCCTTTCACCGACATGTGGGACATCAAGCTACCGGGTCCACGTGCCATACCGGAATACAGTGTAGAGCAGCCGGGGTGAAGCACCCCAGTCATGGCGCTAGCATAGTAATGAGCAATGAGGTGTCCAATCACAAAGCTGCACCTTTCCCGCAGTTAAATTGGAGGGACGAAGTAATAATGCTAAAAAAAGAAGTTGGAGGGACGAAGCAACCATCATTTCACTCGTTGCTGAATCCGCTTCTCCCTCATCTTCTTCAACTTAACCACGTGTTGATTCTGCCTCATGTGGGACGCAGATCGGCTTGGTAAAGCACTGTCACGTGGGACCGCATGTTAGCAAACCGCCAGTACAACGTCCTCCGAAAATAAGAAACCTCCCCCGCCATCCGCGCGGCAAAATCACCTCCTTTTTACTAATCTTGATTCTATAATTTTTTAGATCAATATAATTGAGATTTGTATAGATAGCACATAGGAGCAAAACCGAGTGGTACGGTTAAGGGCATCCACAATGTGTAGCCAAATGTGAAAATAGCTTTTGGCATCGTGGGAACCATTGTGGACGGTGTTGCCAAAGCCAAAAAGATGGAACCGAAGCTCCCTGATTGATTGATTGAAGGAATGAAAAAATGCAACGTCTCTCCTCTTTCTCCCATGCTTGGACGCATGTAGTACAGTATAGATCACAGAGTCTACTCCCCTGTCCTTCTATCACAAATCACAAAGCAGTGAGGCATCAAATCACAAAGCACGGACGAAGCAACCATCATTTCACTCTTCGCTGACTCCGCTTCTCCATCGTCTTCTTCGAGAAACCATCTCACCGCACTAGTACTCCTAGTAGTAGTACTAGTAAAGGACTTCCTAGATGCAAATAAGGCGGTTCTGTCGGCTTGCAGGCGGCACTTGCGAATGACTTACCGTGGTCTCCCTCAATGGTGTTCTCCATCGAACGCACTTCGCCAAACCACAAAAAAAATATCGTCGACGTCACCGCAATGGGGAAGGAAGTCAAATATAGTTACTACCTCCATTTTTTGTACACAAGGCCAGTATATCAAAATTACAATTTGCAAAGGGCCACTAACACTAATCGAGGCAAAATTGATTGGGTTAGCAACCAAGGACATTAATATCCCCTGCATGCATGCGGAAGTGAGAAGGTTGGTTTGCATGGCGCTGCATTAATCAAGCGATGAGGAGTGAGATGGTTAGCTCTTTGGTCTTTCGAGAAAAAAATACGCATTAATTGACACGTGAAACGAGGATTTGTATCGATTAAATCCCGCGAAGGAAAACCCCGCCTTTCTTTTTTAACACTAGTACTCCTAGTACATACGTACCTATCCTGTTTGGGTCTAGGCCTTGCATTGCCAAACTTCGCCACACATTTTTGCCAAGCTTGCCTAAAGTTTTCAAAATGAGAAGGAGGTACACTTGCGCATGGCTACCGCGGTCGCACCGCACCCTCACACGGTCGCGCCTGCACGCCACGGTCGCACCGCACCCTCACACAGTCGCTTCTGCACGCCGCAAACCCAACCAAGGGAACGCACCCTCACTGACATGTGTTGTCGCATGTGAACATACCAAACTCAGCCATCCTATCGCTGACACATAATTTTCATTCACAGAGTATGTTTATCCAACCGCATGTTGGGGAGTATCCGTACGGCCCGTGCGGTGGTATGTTGGGGAAGAAGAAGATGTGAGGAAGAAGGAAAGAAGGGTTTGGAGACGTAGGATATTCATCCAACCGCCTGAAATGGTAGACTGACCCAAGTCAGGCGACTTGCATAACAAATATAGGCCCTGTTTGGATACTCCAACACAGTTAGAGTTAGAGTTATTTTCTAATCCACTCTAACCCAAATAAGCACCTCTCCACTGGGATAGTTGGGTTAGATGCAACTAACCCACTCTAACCCTCCATGTTTGGATACTTTTGGGTTATTTGAGCCCCCAACTAACCCAAATTAGCTCTAACCCCATGATCCAAACAGGGCTATAGTATGTTTTTACATAGCAAAAGATCCATAAAAACAACAACATAAAGAAAAACTATCACTGCTCGCGGAAAGAGACAGCCTCGTTGTCTTTGGCTGCCGGTGCGAACCAGCCGTCGTTACTGACATGTGTCTCTGCACTGTGGTTGTCCTTGGCCTCCAGCTACTCGTTCAAGCAGAGTGTGCGGGCGTTCTGCACGGACGAGAGCACAACCCAGTTCAAGTCGAGGACGTCCGGTTCCGCCTGCAGGAGGGCCTCGATGGCAGCGGCAACCGCGCGCTCCGTGTCGAGTCGAGCCTCCGCCGCCCGGTTCAAGTCCAGGACGTCCGGTTTCGCCTATAGGAGGGCGTCGACGAGAGCGGCATCCGCACTCTCTGCGTCGAGTCGAGCCTCTACCGCCCGGTTCATGTCCAGGACGTCCGGTTCTGCCTGCAGGATGGCCTCGATGGCAGCGGCATCCGCGCGCTCCACCTGTAGTTGAGCCTCCGCCACCTAGTTCACATCCACGACATCCGGTTCCGCCTGCAGGAGAGCCTCGATGGTAGCGGCATGCGCGCGCTCCACGTCGAGTTGAGCATCTGCCTCCCGGTCCTCCTTTAGTATCGTCATGTTGAACCGCTGGTCTGCCTGCACCATGGGGGACTCGGACGCTGGCACGAACTCGACATCCATCGTCTCATACCCATCGGGAGCCTTCTGCGCCGCGACCTCCATAGTGAACATTGGATCGGCTTCCTCCTCCTCGTAGCTTGGCTCCAGAGAACTCGGGGATTGGCCCGCCACAAGCGAGCTTGGGAACGGAGGTCTGTGGCGCCGACCGCCGCCGCGATTTCTGTGCGGCGCTCCGGCGTCAACATCTTGTAGTAAGTGATCTTGCGGCACACCATGGCTTTCCAGCGAACTAGGGGACGCTTGATGCGGGCTAGGGGATCAAAAGGTTGGGGAATGGGCTGGAGATTTGGTGTGGTTTTAGGGCAGTGGCTAGCGTAGGCCGAGCAACGAAGGTTCTGGTGTGAATAGTGGTTCCGGTGACGACCGGTCAATCGGTTTTGACTGTACATCGCACTTGTCGCGTTCATGTTGCAGCCAGCATGCTGGACCCTCCATGTCACTCACCGAATGGAACACGCTTTGTCTTGTGTTTTCGCTCGCTTGTGGGACCACAGTTGAGAGAAAACTGACGTCCCTCCCCCTCCCCCGCCCGCTCATTTATTGTACCACCACTCCCTTCGTTTTATGCGGAGTAAATAAAAACAGAGGGAGTATACTACGCATGAGGATCCCCTGATGTGGCTGAACCCATTGAGTAATTGACATGCGGGGCCTATCAAGCATGGGGCCCGCCAGTAAGTGACCGAAAGGGAGGGTAAGGCAGGGATACCTATGTCAGAGGATCCACTTCCACTATACTACTTGACCAAATGTTAGAGTAATAATATATGACATGCAACTTACACAAATGTTAGAGTAATAATATATGACATGCAACTTACACAAAGAATAAAGGGTCTAATGCGTTTTTTGAGGCTAACTTTAACCAAATGTTAGAGTAATAATATATGACATGCAACTTACACAAAGCATACGGTCAATTTTGTATGTGAAAGGAGTTTCCAATGATATAATTTTCACATTATACATCTAATGTACTCCCTCCGTCTAGGTATGTAAGTCATCTTACGAAAACCAAATAATCCCAAAACACATAGGCGCGGTGCATTAACTTCTACCTCGTTTCTTGTTTCTTGACATATCAACCAATAAGAGATGAGGGTGTGCATGCTTTTAATGACCCGAGACTATCAAACATGACATGCAGTGGTTAGTTCATTGCATGCAATACCATTAATTAGCAAATAAACATTAATGTCTCTCATTTTCCCCTCCTCCTTGGTCACGGTGCACAACCTAAGATGACTTACTCACCTAGACTGAGGGAGTACTATTAATCTTAGCAATATTCAAATTGGAAACCATCTCGAGTACAAATCTAGGAGTACGTACAATTTAACAATATTGATTGGGCGTTGTTGAATGTTGATACCTTTTTGATCATAGTAGAGATACTTTGACTACACATAAAACGTATATGTAAAGTAGAAAGGATAGGAGGGAGTATATTGTATGTTCAAAAATGAAACGAACATTGAATACCCTTTATATATGATTTGCAGATGCTACGATCACCGATTCAAAATTTTGAATCCACCTTAGGTATCACGTGCCCCCACTCGTTCCCTCTCGATTTCATCTCGGGGTCCGGAGATCTATTGAAAGATGACTAGGGTGGGTACATGCGAATGATACTCGGCGGAATGTTCAAATGAGGCATGCGGGAGGATGGACTCGACTGGAGGGCGACATGATCGATGGAGAAGAGGGTTGGAGAGGAATGAGAAATAAGCAAACGCCACATGATTACACTTGAACGGCTCAAATAAACAATAAGTTGTCTCGCTTGGCCTACATAGTGAAAGGCCTAATGCGCAACGCGGAGCACTGACGCTCGAATATGGCCGGGAAAACAAGGAAACCGACATGTGGGGCACACCCGTCGGGACGATGTAGCGCAGACTAGTCCAATGGAGGAGCTGGCCCACGACCTCCTCGCCACCGACAACCGTTCATGTGGGTCGTTGGGGCCAACAACGAGGCACAGCTCCAGCACCGCCTCTCGACACGGCGACCGCGGTGAGCGACACGCTCATATCATCGCTAGACACAGTCGGTTTAAGTGTGCCGAGGGTGGCGTTAGTGTTGTGGCACAACCAACAGTATGTTTGGTTTGTGCCCAAGGTTGCCCAATCAAAGCATTGGGTAGCCAAAATTTTGGTTGAGGTATTGGTTGCCCATGATTTGGCCGGCATTGGCAAGAAAAATGAACTAGAGTTGGCTAGAGTTCATTGGCATGCCAAAGAAATGGCAACCATCCAAACAAAGACCAATCTTTGGGTCATGACCAAAATTTTGGTTGAGGTATTGGTTGCCCATGATTTGGCCGACATTGGCAAGAAAAATGAACTAGAGTTGGCTAGAGTTCATTGGCATGCCAAAGAAATGGCAACCATCCAAACAAAGACCAATCTTTGGGTCATGACCAAAATTTTGGTTGAGGTATTGGTTGCCCATGATTTGGCCGACATTGGCAAGAAAAATGAACTAGAGTTGGCTAGAGTTCATTGGCATGCCAAAGAAATGGCAACCATCCAAACAAAGACCAATTTTTGGGTCATGACCAAAATTTTGGTTGAGGTATTGGTTGCCCATGATTTGGCCGACATTGGCAAGAAAAATGAACTAGAGTTGGCTAGAGTTCATTGGCATGCCAAAAAATGGCAACCATCCAAACAAAGACCAATCTTTGGGTCATGACCAAAATTTTGGTAAGGTGCACTTTGGCCACAATCCAAACACACCCCAACACCCGACTCGTCGAGGATGCACGGGGCACCGCAACGCGTCCGCGGAGTGGTGTAGCGCGGCCAACTGCATCCTCTAGACCCGAGACCATGCTGGGTCATCTTGCTTTTTCAATGACATGCGGGGATCGCGTTTGAGAAAAGGGCATCTCCAACGTTGCCACGACCGCAGATGACTACCCTGGCACACCAAAGCCCTCGTCCCTTGCACCGTCGTGCAGTGCGCTCCCAGCCGGTGCCAGCTACCCGCATTCATGCCGTCCGTTCGTATGTCGTCGTTAAGAGGCTCGGTGCCCGAGGAACTAACTCCGGAGACTTAATGACGCACCCGGACGCTTGGCCTCACCGGAATGCGCTACTTAAAGCCACAACGCCCAGCTAATCTCTACACCATAGCGCATCATCCTCCTACCTGGCACCACATCTGCCATGACCGCAAGTGCGAACGCTCTGCGGGAGAGCTTGTCTTCGGGGATGAAGCTCGAGGTCGTCGCCCTCGCTCAAGTCGCCTCTCGCGACGCAATAGCGGCGTAGCCGGACGCGGACGCGACCGCACAAGCGGTGGCTACGCTGGCGGCCGACGACGGGAGCACCATCAGCCACGCATCCTAATTGCTGCCGTCCAATGTCCGGCACCGCCGAGGTCGGGGACTCCTCCGAGGATGAGTAGGGCATGGGAGGCGGCAGGGCATGATGTGCCAACTCCCCAGTCCGTATCTCATGTTCTACTCTTCCTCTCCGGAGACCGCACCTTCACTTCATGGGTCTTGAACCCCGCCCCCGTACATAGAGATCACAGATGGAGGACGTCGGTCGCTGCCGTAGAATAGGTTTAGGGTCGGGTTTCTTTTATTTTCCTATCCTATAAAAGTTCGAAATGTAATGAAAATCTACCGTGTTTGCATTAATCTCGGCCAGTGTATATGAACTTTCACAATAATATACATATTGTAGGAGTACTAGCAAGATGCCCGTGCATTGCACGGAAGATCAAGATCTTGTGGGAGGAAAGGATGAACGAGGGAAAGCCTTATCTGCAAATGTGGAGAGGAGTGCGCGTTAATTGTCATAGTTTCCTTCCTATCCATTAGATATAGATCGGACGGCCTATATTGCAGGATGACAGGCACACTATCATCACCAACTCTGCTTTTTATTGAACCGAGACAAATCTAAAAAACCCAACTAAGCCAACCTCCCAGCATATCGCACGGGAAAAGACCCGGCCGCACCGTTTTAGTCGGGATTACCTGATTACTAGTAGTAGTATCGATGGGTCGCGCAAAGCAACAATTTTTTTTGAGGGGGCGAAGCAACTAGTTTAAAAGGAAAAAAGGCGGCACACTCACAGCACTCCTGTCGCGGTCGCATTGCACCCCACACACGTTCGGTCCTGCACATGGCTCACGCAAATGGAACGTGCTTCGGCTTGCCTCTTCACTGACACGTGGGACTACACTTGGAGAAACCGACTGTCGGTGTCAAAACCGGCGGATCTCGGGTAGGGGGTCCCGATATGTGCGTCAAGGCTGATGGTAACAAGAAGTAAGGGACACAGGTGTTTACCCAGGTTCGGGCCCTCTCGATGGAGGTAAAACCCTACTTCCTGCTTGATTAATATTGATGATATGGGTAGTACAAGAGTAGATCTATCACGAGATCATAGAGGCTAATCCCTAGGAGCTAGCCTATGATGGTATGAGTGTAATTGTGATCGGCCTTCTAAGGACCAACCTCTCCGGTTTATATAGACACCGGAGAGGGCTAGGGTTTACATGGAGTCGGTTACAAGGAAGAAAATATTATATCCGGATCTCCAAGCTTGTCTTCCACGCCAAGGAAAATCCCATCCGGACACGGGCCGAAGTCTTGAGTCTTGTATCTCCATGCTTCAATAGTCCGGATGTTTGTACACAGTCCGGCTGTCCAGATACCCCCTAATCCAGGACTCCCTCAGTAGCCCCTGAACCAGGCTTCAATGACGATGAGTCCGACGCGTAGTATTGTCTTCGGCATTGCAAGGCGGGTTCCTCCTTCGAATACTCAAAAATGGTTATCGAACACGTAGACCATGTCCGGATCCGCATGATGATCTTCACATACCACCGTAGAGAGAATGATATTTCACAAATGCAATCTGCTGACAACTTTTCCTGATGACGTGACATGCTATTACAGTCAGATCACTATTCGAACCGTATCCCTACAACCAGCTACAACGCATATCACGAGGCAGTATCTGTGACACGTCTTGTCAAAGCAGAGATCGTGTCCCTTTATTACGGGATTCTCATCAATACGGGCATGGGTAATCTAACTGTGCCGCTAATCGCGGTGAGCGGGAGGCGGACGGGTTCCACCAGGCAAGTGGGGAAGCACAAAAAGCCTTTATTGCCTTTATAAGGCGGTTAGGTTCCTTTCTCTTTTACCCACGTCTCCTTCTCCTGCTAGCTCATTCCCCTTTGTGCAAGCCCTAACGCCCAAGCATTCTTCTCCCCCCCGAAGGGAAGTTTTCTAAAGATGTCCGGAGGGGGAGGCAAATGGATGGCCTCAACTGTCCAGGAGAAGGACATCAAGAAGCTCTGGAGAGCCGGGTATCTGGCCCAGAAGATTGGCTACCGTCCTCCCCCGGCGGGACAGGTCGTCCCTACTCCAGAATCTTATGAGCGAGTCGTGTTCCTTCCCCATTTCGTCCGTGGGCTCGGGTTTCCCCTTCACCCGTTCGTTCGGGGATTCATGTACTACTACGGGATTTGATTTTCATGATCTTTCCCCCAACTCCTTCCTCAATATCTCGACGTTCATTGTCGTGTGCGAGGCTTTTTTCCGGATCCCACCTCACTTTGGCCTATGGCTGAATACTTTCAATGTGAAGCCCAAGGTGGTGAGTGGCGAACACGCTGAGTGCGGTGGCACCATGGTAAGCAAGATGCCCAAGGCTGTTTGGCCGAAAGGCGCTTTCAATGACTCCTTCAAGGAGTGGCAACAGCAGTGGTTCTATATCACCGAACCACGCGGCAAGAAGTGGGCGACAGCTCCAGAGTTCAGATCCGGAGCTCCACTGCGGCTCACATCCTGTCCTGAGAAGGGCCCGAACTGGTGCTCGTCCGACGAGCTATTATTGCTCCAGACACGCATCCAGGGCGTGATCGATAGGGACGTCAAACTCGTCGACGTAGTCCAGGTGATGCTAGTTCACCTGGTTCTCCCTTGTCAGCACCGAGCTTGTACCCTGTGGGAGTTCGATCCGGCCGAGCACCAAACCCTTCAGGAGCTTTACGAATCCACCCACAAGGATATCTGTAAGGTGCTCTTTAAGTCCGGCAAATCATGGCCGGGCCCCGCCGAGGACCGTGGGTATCAATCATCCCATTCTCCCAGCTCGGTAAGTCACAGCCACACTCTGTCTATTCGTGCTTTAATTGGCACATCATGCGGGAGACACCCTAATTGTATTTTATTGCAATCTCAGGGATGGGTAAAGAAGGTGGAGCGGCTACATTGTCCAGCCCCCCTGCCGGAGGAACCGGCCGGACCTCTTCTGACGAAGATTTTGGTCCGCGCGCCTTACAGGGCGCCAAAGAAGGAGGCCTCCAAGAAGGTCAAGAAGACCTGGGGTGGCCTTCGCCATCGCGAGGTTTCGAACGCCAGATCCGGAGACTCTAGTGATGATCCTTCGTCCGAGGACGAAGAGGAGGAAGCAGAGGAGGATGAGCCTCACTCTGATGGTGGGAGGAAAAGGATGGCCTCCGCATCTCTGGAGGCCAGATCCCCCAAGAGGGGGAAACATTCCCTCCCAGGGGCATCCCCCACGGCCGCCGATAGCAGCCCGGAGTGGGATCCCAGGGCCCAGCCCCTGGAGAAGTCGTAAGTATCTGAACACGCATATGCGTCCGAGATTGTTTTTTTGGGTATAGTGGTTTTGACTGTTGTCTACATATTGCACAGTCCGGCAAGGTCCTGCGCCGGCCAGTCCTTGTCGGAGGATTCACTGGACTCGGACGCTTTGGCGAGCGAGACGCCTCCGCAGGCCCCTTCCCCCAAGTCTGGGCGCGACACCGAGGTGTCATCTCGACAAGACCCGGACCATGGAGGACATATCCCTGGTGCCGAACATGCAGGGATGGATACGGCCCCCGGCACCTCTAGGGTTCTAGGATCAAGCAAGCATCCCCCTGATGGCGGGGGGCCAGTCTACGCCGTCGGCGTCCTCTGTTCAAGCAGAGCTGCCTGGCGGTCTATTGACAGCATTGAGGAACGCGTCTATTGTCGACGAGCATCGGGCCCTTGTGGGCGAGGTGGTTGAAAGGATTCAGTCTGCCGAGAGCGGGCTGAACGCATCCTACCTTAGTATTATAAAGGCTTTTGAGGTATCTCTCCTAGGAAACCCTTAAGGAATTGTCATAATATAAGTAGTATCCCCTGATACACTGTCCGGCGAAGGAGACAGAGCCGGGCAGGGGATCAAACCCCCTGCCTTCGCAGGAGCTTGTGTAAATGATGTATACCCTTTGGTGTGAAAACAGGCATCCGTAGAGAGGACTTACGCTTTCGAGGCGGAAGTGTCCGAACTGAAGCAGAACCTTGCACGGTCCGAGGAAGAACTCGGCCGTGTGAGGAAGCCACTGGAAGACAAGCAAGGTATGTTGAAAACATTTGTCTTGGAGTTGGCACGAACGAATGGTTGTGCAGAATAAAAAATTCTAGTATTGTGTGATCTAGGAGCGTGTGCCGAATACGAGGCACTAAAGAAAGCTTTGGCTGATGCCAACAAGAAGGCTTAGGCTGAACAAGCCCTTCGTGAAAAACATGAGGCCAGGGTTATCACCGCTGAGCGGGAGCTCCAAGAATCTGTGAAGAAAAGCGAGAGCTTGGAGCAGAGTCTAAAAGGGAAAGAATCCAAACTCGCCCAAGCTCTCAAGGATGCAGAAGGTGCGCGGGAAGAAGCCCGAGGTGCTGCCGGGACATTCAGGAGGCACGAAAAGTGGCGGCTAGTAAGGCCTTCTGTATTCTTAGCTTCGTGTATGTTAGAATGTGAAGAATCCAAGCGGCAAGCTGAATTCTTATTTTTCCAGGGGCTTTTGCGGATCTTCCTCACAACATATCAGATGCTGCTCAATTCTATCGCACCGAGGAGAAGAAGACTGCAGAGAGGGATTTCTGGTCGCAGTATCTGGCGCCGAACTATCCGGTGCCATTTATCGATCAGATGAAACAGCTAATCGAACTGCACCAGGCGGCCGAACTAGCCATGAAGGACTTCGTTGTCCGGCTGTGGCCTGCGGATCTAATTCCAAGCAGCTACTTCGCACTCGTCAAGCGGATCGTGGGCGCCTGTCCTCGGCTAGATGCTATTAAGCGATCAGTCTGCATAGAAGGCGCGCGTATAGCGTTTGCCCATGCGAAAGTGCATTGAGGGAGGCTTGACGCGGAAAATCTGATCACTAAGGGGCCGCCGGAGGGTAAGGAACACCGCAAGCCCGAGCTGTATTATGAAGGTGTGATGAAAGGGGCCCGCCGTGTGGCAGACAAGTGTACTAAAGACATCATATTTCCCTGAGGGCATCCATGCCACTTGTTGTAATATGGGATAATGGCATGTTTATTATATATTGCCTGTTTTATTTGAACATATGTTCTTCCTGTGCGGCTGTTTATTGTATGCAAATTCTGGGAGTTGGCCAGTCGTCGGCTTCTGCCCCCTCGTAAAAAGGATACGGGGGTGTTCGGGATATATCTGAACGCTCTTTATCCTATAGTTGGGTCCTTTTAAGGAGGTGTATCTTTCCGCGAACCAGGCAATCAGACTATAGGGCTTTATTACTCTCACTTAGCCATAGGAATTTGAGTATGGTCGGCGCAGCCCCTAGTGTTCGGAAGGCCGAACTAGGGGCTCTATTGGCGCCTGATCAGAAGACCGATCCGTCGCACTTAGCATTTATGATGGCGTTATGCATAATAAATCTTTAGGGATTTTATGACCTCTCGAACAGCGGACCGGCTCTTGCTTCATCATGACAGTCGGTTTTCGGCTTTCTCTACTGAGGTGCTCGTCCGGCTGAACCGGGACACAATCGCAGTAGTTCTCCTAGCACTACCTTAGCCGATAGAACGGAACGTAAGGTAACAAAACATGGGAGCCGGGTAAACCCAACCAATGACCCAAGACATGATTCGGAGCAGATGCATATAGTGCTATAAGTTCGGGGTGCCGAACGACCGAAAAGGTGGTCGGACTTGCTTGCCATACTGTGGAGCGCCTGGTGCAACCAGACGAACGCGGAGCGTGGCTTTCATTTTAGGCAAAGAGGCGTCGGCGATAAGCGACAACCGGTAATTGCTATTTACGCATTGTAGTGGAATTTTATGTCTATGCATATTAGTATGATGTATGGAAAGAGGTGTTGTTTGACGGAACCTGTTATGGCCGGACTGGAGGGGGCTGTGAGCGGGTCGAGAATGAATCCGAACTGCCTTCTACCTGCATGTTCCTTCCTTTGTGTGTCCGGGATAATTCCATGCCGCCAGTTCTGTTCTGCGTCAATCATTAGTTTGCAAATGCGAAATGCTTGAAGACAGCTAGGTGTCCTCTTGTTGTTGCTCCCAGGGTCCCTAATCGGGCCCTGGTGTGCCCAGTCGTTAGACCGTGAGGTAGTACGGACTCCGCAGTGGATGTCCGGATGGTTGGCCTGGGTAATTTACCACGTAGAATCTAGTTGACGTGGTTTTTCCTGTTAGCATACGGTAAGCTATCGTATGGGAAGGTGCCGAGGATTTATCCTTTGGCGTAGCATTTTTGGATGGTCCGAAGGCAACCATTTAGAGTGGTGGGCCAACATAACTTGGCCTTTGCGCCTTACATCTTTTAGGAGATGTTTTCCATGGCGTCATACCATTGTGGGCTTTGTGTGTTATGGAGCCCCCGTATTACTAGGTCTAGAGGCACTGCAATTATCTTGCCGTGGTTTAGGTGGTCCTGGGCGGTCGGCCGTACTGTTACGCTCTGGGGGGAGGGGTCTTGACGAGGCATCTCCCCTTTATTGCTTCCGGCGTGCGACCAACCGCTTTGTTTTGAGAATCCTGCATTCTCTATTGGTATGCTTTGCCGTCCTTCTCGGTGTACCGTGAATTTCACACGGCTGATCCAGCGTGTATCTTCGGTCGAGTAGGCTTGTGCTGCTCTTTGCGTGTTTGTCGGACTGAGCGTTGCCGGACTTGGCACCAACTTCCTTGCCTTGATGTTTATGACCTTTATGTCGAGGTCTGAGGGTGCCTCTTCGTATTTGCTGCTTGCTGCCTTTGACCGTAGTGATGCCTGGGCGTCTGTGTGCGTGCCCGTGGTTTTCCTGCTCGAGTTGAGGTAGCCAGTTGTGCCGTGTGTGCCCTTTATTGGGGCTCTCGAGTTCGTATTTTTCAACGGCCAATATCTTGGTCCACCTATCCTCTAGCGCATCTTGGTCAGCTGTGAGCCGCTCTTGTTTCCTTTGCAGGCTCCTTGCTGTAGCCATGAGCCGTCGCTTGAAGCGAACTTGTTCCACTGGGTCCTCTGGTACGCCTAATTCATCGTTGCCGAGGCTTGCCTTGTCGTCGGAGGGGTGTGTGTGATGGTCCCTCTCCCAGTATCCCGTCGTCATTGGTCCGACCTGTTTAGGTGTAGGCTAACTCGGGTTGTATTCCTTTTTGGCACCGTCCGGACTGCTCTCGTTTCCGGTGCCGTTTTTGGTGTGGCGGGGTTTGGAGTGGTACCGATAACGCACGTGTTTTGCCTTTCTTCCTGAGGGGTTGTCCTCCGTTGCCTCGTCGCCATTAGTTTCCTTCGGAGTGTCCACCATATATATATATCATATGAGCAGGTGGCCGTCCACCACCTGGTGAGCGGTGGCTCCTGTGATTCTCCTACATCGTCGTCAATACCGTCGATGTCTTCGGAGCCGAAGTCAAGCACGTCGGTTAGGTCATCGATCGTGGCAATGAAGTGGGTGGTGGGTGGGCAACAAATTCCGTCGTTGTCTACTTCCCACTCGAGCTGGACATAGTTTGGCCCGGAGTCTCCTGATAAGGAGAGAGACTTCAATAAGTCCAGCATGTCGCCAAAGGGCGAGTGCTGAAAAACATCCGCCGCGGTGAACTCCATCACCGGAGCCCAACCAGGATCGACGGGGTTGGGGGCGCGCGGACTGGAACCTGCGTCCGGATGTGAATCTGGGGGGTCCGGAGTCAGAGGTTCCCTCGGAGGTGAAACCCGTGTTCAGTCCATCGCCGATGATGGTACGGACTATGGGGCGGGGTCCAGCCCTCCGTCCTTAGGCGAAGCAACCTATCCCGGATTTATATCCGAGGCTTCTGCCGGGACGATATGTAGAGCGACGTCTGACAGCAGGTCTAAGCCGTGCTCATCGCGACTCTTCAGCGCTTCTGGCGCTGTCCCGAATCCGTCGAAGATCAAGTCTCCGCGGATATCCGCCGTGTAGTTCAGGTTTCCGAACCTTATTTGATGGCCGGGGGCATACCTATCGATCTGCTCCAAGTGGCCAAGCGAATTGGCCCGCAACACGAAGCCGCCGAACACAAAGATGTGTCTGGGGAGGAAAGTCTCACCCTGGACCGCGTCGTTAATGACGATTAAAGGAGCCATCGAGCCTGACGGCGATGTCACAGAGGAACTCTCAATGAAAGCACCAATGTCAGTGTCAAAACCGGCGGATCTCGGGTATGGGGTCTCGATCTGTGCGTCAAGGCTGATGGTAACAAGAAGTAAGAGACACAGGTGTTTACCCAGGTTCGGTCCCTCTCGATGGAGGTAAAACCCTACTTCATGCTTGATTAATATTGATGATATGGGTAGTACAAGAGTAGATCTACCACGAGATCATAGAGGCTAATCCCTAGGAGCTAGCCTATGATTGTATGAGTGTAATTGTGATCGGCCTTCTAAGGACCAACCTCTCCGGTTTATATAGACACCGGAGAGGGATAGGGTTTACATGGAGTCGGTTACAAGGAAGGAAATATAATATCCGGATCGCCAAGCTTGTCTTCCACGCCAAGGAAAGTCCCATCCGGACACGGGCCGAAGTCTTGAGTCTTGTATCTCCACGCTTCAATAGTCCGGACATTTGTTCACAGTCCGGCTGTCCGGATACCCCCTAATCCAGGACTCCCTCACCGACCATGCGCCATACTCCCCCTGCCCACCGCGCGAAAATCCTCCCCCCAACAAAAATTCCCCCCAAATCCGATTCAATCGCCCTTCGGCCAAATATTCCCCAAACCCCCCTCC
>NC_041385.1:486738874-486748060 GCF_002162155.2 Triticum dicoccoides
CCCCCTCCACTCCATTCGCTCCGCCAAAGCCGCCCTCCCCGCCGCGCCGATACGTCAGCACCACGGTTCGTCGAGGGGACGCACGGCGATCCTCTCGCTCCCATAGTACGCTCTCATAGACTGCCGTCCTCTAGCCGCGCCACCACCTTTGGCTACGTTCTTGTGGAGGCGCACGGTGGTCAGCGCCGCCACCGCTAGCGATGTTCGTGTGGAGACGCATGGCGGTCAACTTCTCCCACGGTACGCGCATTCTGGAATGAGGCCCCGTTCATGTCGGTGTAGCACTGAATGTTAGCTAATAAACGTTGTTAATCTCACTGTTTGCCGAAGTAGTTTACTGTCAATATGCTCTGCTTAAGAAGCTTCCTTGCCCTGTTCTGCACTCAATCTGCTTAGCTGAGATGGCATGCCAAGGCCGATTAGTTGCTAAAATATCCTGCCATATATTTATTGTGACGTAGATTGCCATGGTCTAGTAGCCAATCTGTTAGGTGAAATAGCTCTACACCATTTTATACTCGTTCTTTGTTGCTGCGATGGCCTTCAATAGTTCGATGGCTGTGTGCTCGGCCTCATTGACTGCTGAAACAGCCTGCCATAATTTAGCACTCAAATCTGTTTGCTGAATTAGCTTTACATATATTTCGTTACTTAGATATGCTTGTCCAAATATCTTGCCATAGCTTTATACATCGACCTAGGTATTTTTTTCTGGACTTCATAAAAAAGCATATATGTTTTTCCTGTAATATCTAGTAGAAGGACTAATTTGTATGTCTAACATATGGACATGACTTGGATAACTTCTGCTCGAAGATTCTCCGCTGCATATGTCGAGGGGGTTGAAAACTTCATGAACTTTATCAGAGCTGAGTACGGTGGTCCGAAATCGGATGTGCTCTGCCAGTGTAGCAGTTGTATGAATTCAGTTACAAGACCCCAGTCAACTGTGAAAAATCATCTACACTTGTATGGGATGTCGGTCACATATACTAGGTGGGTTCATCATGGTGAAGCTGTGAACGTCAATGCTATTTACCACGTGGAAGCAGCATATCACCATCTTGATCTGCCTGATGCTCAGGTGGAAGAGGAGGAGGAGGTGGTGGTGGCGGAGCCAGTGAGTTTGACCAACATTGAAACAATGCTATGAAATGCTCGTGCATTCCGTGAACTTTCTCCTACAGAAGAAAAATAGTGGGCCCGCATGTTGGAACAATGCAACGTTGCTGTCATCCCAGGAAATAAGCTGTCAGTATTCTCAGCTATGGTCACCTTTCTTTAGGTGAAGACATCTGAGCGGATGACCAACAAATCATTCGGCGATGTTGGCTGCTTTCCGCAAATCTTTCTCAGATGCGTCTAAGCTGCCACACACCAACAGTAAAATGAAGAATTTCCTTCGTGCAGTTGGAATTGGATATGATATGATCCATGTTTGTAAGAATAATTGTGTTCTGTTCCGGAAGGATTATGCCAACTTAAGTGAATGCCCGAAATGCAAATCATCAAGATGGAAAGATGGCGATGCTGTGAAGAGGGTTCCTCATAATGTTCTGAGACATTTTCTAATTACACCAAGATTGCAGAGGTTGTTTCATGATGCTGAAACAAGAGAGGATGTATTGTGGCATTCTAGGAACCAGGAGTACAGAGATCAGAATGTAATGAGCCATCCATCTCATGGTAGTGAGTGAAAAAGCTTCAATGATAAACACAAAGAGTTTGCTGCTGACCCGAGAAACATTAGACTTGGCTTAGCTTCAGATGGATTTAACCCATTTGGCCACCAGAGCGCCACATATAGCATGTGGCCAGTGCCTGTTATCCCTTACAACATGCCTCCAAATGTCTGCACCAAAGAATCAAACTACATGATGGCCTTTCTCATCCTAGGTCCAAAAAGTCCTGGAAAGGATTTTGATTTGTTCATGGAGCCTCTTGTGGAGGAACTTCAACAACTATGGAAGGGTGTTCTCACTCGAGACCTATATAGCAGCCCACCAGCTGATTTCTTTCCGCGTGCTGTTGTAATTTGGTGCATCCATGATTATCTGGCTTTGGGCACTATGTCAGGGCGAACGACACATGGTTACAATGCATGTGTTCGCTGTGATAGGAATCCGCTGTCATACGCAATACTTAGCAAGATTTGTTACATTGGACACCGCTGTTTCCTTGCCAAGGACAAGCCGCATCCTAGAAAATACCGAAGACATGTGTTCAATGCAAAGCATGAAAACCGTGATGCGTCAAAGAGTCTCACCGCCGATGAGTTGCAAGTGGAATTAGAGAAGGTTAGGCATATTACACCAGGAAACCATCATGGTAATGGTAGCGGGAAAAGGAAGCATGGCACAGTAGAAGAGAGATTATTGTTTACCCGCAGGACCACTTTGTGGGACTTGGAGTATTGGAAAGATTTGGATCTGCGGCATAATCTTGATGTGATGCACATCGAGAAAAATATATGTGACAGCATTATCGGCACACTTCTTAACATTGAAGGCAAGACGAAAGATACCTTAAAATCTTGGATTGATTTGACACACCTGGGTATCAGAAAGGATTTGCAGGTGCAAGATGAAGGTAAACCACGGGATATGGCACCAGCTGTGTACGTCTTGGACAAGGTAAAAAGAAAAGAATTCTGCGAGGTCATGTCACGTGTGAGATTCCCACATGGATTTGCTTCCAACCCTGAAAGGAGAGTCAGTGCAGATGGAAACAAGGTACAAGGGTTGAAAACTCATGACTGCCACGTTCTACTTCAAAGGGTTTTACCTACTATCCTTAGAGGATTGGGCCACCCTGACTTATACAGAGCAGTTGTAGAGTTGGGACAATTCTTCAGGGAACTCTGTAGTAGAAATATCAGGATAGATTCTTTGGAGCGTCTTAGAGACAAGATACCAACTATCCTATGCGACCTTGAGAAGATATATCCTCCAGCCTTCTTTGATGTGATGGTGCATTTGGTTGTTCATCTACCTGATGAGGCACTACTTAGAGGTCCAGTACAGTATGGCTGGATGTACCCTATTGAAAGGTGGCTAGGCACTTTCAAGGGCTATGTTAGGAATAGAGCTAGACCCGAGGGTTCCATTGCAGAGGCCTACATTGCTACATAAGCGTTGACATTCTGCTCAAAATACATTGAAACAGCTGATAAGCTTAGCAAAGAGGTGGGTGAAGACAATCCCGGGCTTAATGTTTTTGATTATTCTGTTCGAGTTACAGGGAAGAGTCGACAAGAGGACAAACCTAAAGATTTGGACAAAATGGTTTGGTATGTGTTGAATAACTGTCATGAGATACTTCCTTATATCAAGTAAGTGCAGTACTGCAGCTTATACATCATAATCTACTAAACTTGCAGCACATTCTTAAATATTTAGATGTTTGACGTGATCACTATGTTGTGCAGCATCTACAAAGAGGAGTTACTACCGCAAAATCCAAGAAACATTGACAAACTGGTTATGGTAGGATTTGCGAAATGGTTCAAGAACCATGTAAGCTTTTGAAGTGCACTGTCAGTTTTTTTAATATATTGAGTATATAAGATGATCAGCTTGTCTATTTTCTAACCATAGGTTAAGAAGATGCGGGAGGATGGGCAGGCAGTTGATGATGCCCTTTACTCACTAGCAATGGGTCCTGATACTCGGGTAAGACATTATGAATCTTGCATTGTTGGAGATGTGCGCTACAACACCCTTGCACGAGATGAAGGCAGGAAGACACAAAACAGTGCCATCATGAGCACGGATACGTATGACAAAGAGACAACTGAAATGTATGCTAACATAACAGACATTGTTCAGTTGCAGTATATCTCCAGTTTCGAGGATCATCGGTGTGTGGTTCTGTTGTGCTGTCGTTGGTATAACCTGTTTCCAGGACCGCAAAACCCAGAGCTGATG
Source organism: Triticum dicoccoides (assembly GCF_002162155.2). NCBI lineage: Eukaryota > Viridiplantae > Streptophyta > Magnoliopsida > Poales > Poaceae > Triticum > Triticum dicoccoides. The sequence continues at coordinate 486,742,801 of NC_041385.1, forward strand.
ATTATTTCAAATCCATCAATGTCAAGGCGGCGTACCAGACCAACGAGCCTTTTATTTTGGCAAATCAAGCAACACAGATATTTTTCTTGGAAGACACATTTGCACGTAGCGATGACTGGAGAGTATTGCAAAGGTTTGAGCAGAGGAATTCATTTAATGAAGTTGCACAACAAGATGATGCTTACACTGCTCCTGATGTACAAGATAACACAGATGTTCCTAATATCTTTGAGAACCATCACGTCAATGATGTCGGCGAAAAGATTGCCTGTCGTGCTGTGGACATACAAGAGTATATAGAGAAGAAGCCAACATTCGAGGACGTTGAGGACGAAGAAGAAGATGACACCATGGGGAATTACGATTCAGACTGATACACATGGCGAAGATGTTGACGCTGCTGCTGCAGATGATGATTACATTGCTTTCGTCATATTTGCCTGTCAGAAGAAATTTTTTATCTACTATGTGAAATTGTGTTTGCTATGACAACTGAAACCTGATGAACATGTTGTTTAGTATTTTGCTGTGAGAACATCACTTGTTATGTATGCTGATTTGTGTTTGGTGATTGTATGACAACTAAAACATGATGACATTGTTGTTTAGTTGTACTCATATTTGGCTGTGAAACTTGAATTTGATGACATAGTTTGCTGTTGGATTGCAATTTGCTCGACGTCTTCGAATGAGAACAAAGCTGACCCGACAGGGCCTCTGCTATTTATTTATTTATATGAGAAAAAAGGGGATACCCCCTGATTTCTGTTAATAGAAATCATTAGATATTCACAACACTACGCCCAGCCTGCTACATAGGTTCCATTCATTACTAGTTTCAGCAAAGTGCTCATGTCGTAGCCACTGAATACATCACGAGTGCTACATACACTACAAATAAAGAGACAATCATCCTACAGAGCACATCGATTTTGCCCATTATCTTCACAAGCTCTTTCATCTCCTCATTGCTGTCAAGGCCGTTCAGCAGCTGTTGCTTGGCCATGATCAGAGGAACTACATCTTTAACCTTCTGCTCTGCATCTTCCTCTTCTGCCGTTCCTTTAGTTACTTGTCCAACACCCCAATCTCCTGGTATTGGGATTCCTCGGCTAACCAAATAATCATCATAGTTGCATTCCCCCACATCAGCAACTTCCCAGAAATACAAATCACATGAATCTTCCCTTTTCTGCACGAATCAAATTGGAAGATCATCCACCAAACTATTAAAAAAAATCAGCAACTGAAAGCAGCAGAACAACACTTAAACATATTATTACCCCATGATTCGGGCATTTGTAGAAGACTCGGCTAGGGTTGCGGATTCTGGTTGAGACGCGACGGATGACTCTGCGTGATTTGTAGCAGTGGCACCACACCAACGACAGCGGGTTGCGATGAGCAATCGGCTGCGATGCACGTGTCGGTAGGGGTGTGATGAGACCCACAGGCGATGGTACGGGTGGCGACTTGGCGCATATCTGGTTGTTGCCTGCTGAAGAGCAGGTGGACGAGCAGCCAACGGACATGGTTGTTGCGGCCAGAGCTTCTGATGCTAGGCAGAGTAAGTAGAGAAGAGGAGAAGCGAACGTTGGATATGTCAGTTTCATTACTTGCAGAGTAGCATAGCACCATATATAGTCATAGTCTAGGTTTGGATTCGAACCAGCTACAGGATCACGTCTTTCTTTTTTCTAAAACTCGGCAACGTCTCTTTACTGGTACACTAGCTTGTTTTGTACGCCTCCCAAGTCTTTGATTTTCTTTCCGTTTTTTTTGCAAGGAAGGAAGGAGGACAAAATTGAGAGTTCCTCGGACTCAAACCCAAGACCTCTCAGTTGAAAACCAAGGGTGCTAGTCACTTATGTGGCGAATGTTCCCTGTGAGGAGGACGGCAGACGAACGCATTTTCCTCGTAGTTTTGTTCCTATATATAAAAAAGTATGCTACTTGGTGTCCGCTTAGTCAAAAAACGATTGTGCCAACCCTGACCGTTGGATTGACATTCAACGTCTGTCGCGTTTCTTCAGTCTCTTCTTCCTTGAGCCGCCAAAGCCAAACCAGCACCGGTGGGACCGCCTGCTCCCGCCTCCCACGGCTGGCTGTGATCTTCCCCGGCTCCTGTTCATTCCCGTTCGAGGCCTCACCATCGTCCTCCGCCTTGGTTCGCTCGCCACGGCGCCGCCCTCCGGTGTTGTCAACATGGTCAACAATCGAGAGGAATAAGGAGATGACTGTACATGGTGAGGATGATAGTAGGGACCCAGCAGCGCGCGCAGTAATTTTGTTTTTTCAGGACGGAGAAGGCTCAACTAGGTTGTGCGGGACCCGTGGCCCGTCTATCCCAGGCTTTTATTTCATATGTTTAGCACATGACCAGCCTAGTTTGGTTTTTTCCTTTCTGAAAAATGGCTAGCCAGCTATTTTGTTTTTTGCAGAATAACCAACATAGGCCTACTTGCTTTTCTACGCTCTGCTGGGCCGGAAATCTTTCAAGATGAGGAGGGATGCATTTTGCCCAGAAAATGGGCTATAAGTAATAAGAAATGTGCTATAAGTAATAAGAAATGTGCTATAAGTAATAATAAATGAGCTGTAAAATGAAAAAAATACAACAAACACGCAATTAGTTACCAAATACTGTTTTCTTTCGGATTTTGATATTTTAAATTTCATTGTTTTTATGCGGGTAAAATTTCATTGAATTTAAATTAAGGTATATTTAGATTTAAAATTAATTTGAATCTGGCTAGAAATTTCGGGCCGTATGCTGTTTGGGACAGATTTGGAGGCTGACTTGTGGGTCTACTAGGTTGACGTGTACTTTGGCTTTGTCAACTTAGTCCACAAACGATTCTAGCAGCAGTGACTGTTGGATGTTAATCCAACGGCCGTGCTGCTTCTTTTATATCTGATCTTCTTGCTCCAGTCGCCCAAACCAGCTCCGGTGGGACTGCCCGCTCCCGCCTCCCGTGGCCGGCTGTGCTGCCGCACAGGCCGCACCGCCCCACCCTACTTCATTGCTGGCCAGGCCATTCCTCTACTCACCCACACCTCCTATTATTTTCCGGCGACGGCAGCCGGACCAGTAAACCCTCGTACTCCACACCGCGTGGGCAACCATTGCCGAGTCTTCCCCGGCTCCGTTTCGTTCCCTTCCTAGGCCTCGCCGTCGTCCACCACCATGGTGCTCTCGGCGCGGCCTGGTCAACATGGTCAACGAACGACATCCATCGGCCATGGACTGTACGCGCAAAATAATGATTCCTCCACCTGACAGCTGGGACCCACCGGAAGGGCCTCTGTATTTCGTGAAAAAATGTTCCCCCTGCTGACATGTCGGACCCACCAGCTATATCTTCGCACGCAAGGAAGTGCCTCCTTATTACGCACAAAAAAATGAATACCCACCCTGCTAGCTGGGACCCACCATAGTGGGAGGATGAATTGTGGGCCAACTAAGTTGACGGGGACGGAGGGCTTTGTCAACTTAGTCAATATGAACGATTCTAGCTCCAGTGACCGTACGATGTCCATCCAACGGCCGTAGTGCTTCTTCAACCTCTGGTCTTCTTGCTCCAGCTGCCCAAAGCAGCACCGGTCGTGCCGCATGCTCTTGCCTCCCGTGGCCGGCTGTGCTGCCGCACAGGCCTCACCGCCCCCTACTATTCCCACCGCTGGCCAGGCCCTGCGGCGATGGCAACCTGACACCATAGCCGAACCAATGAACCCTCGTACTCCTCTCCATGCGGAATTCCACTGACGCATCTTTCCCGGCTCCGCGTCGTCCCCTTCCTAGGCCTCGCCATCGTCCACCGCCGTGGTGCTCTCGGTGTGGCCTGGTCAACATGGTCAAGGAACGACTTCCATCGGACGTGGACTGTACATGGAGAGGCTGACAGCTGGGTCCACGGCCGCAGCAAGGAAGTGCCTCCTTATTACACGGAAAATAATGATTCCTCTACCTGACAACTGGGACCCACCGGACGGGCCACTGTATTTCGCGGAAAAAAAGTTGCCCCCTGACTGCTGGGACCCACCAGCTTCATCTTCGCACGCAAGGAAGTGCGTCCGGGCAAAAAAACGATTCACCCCCTGGCTGCTGGGACCCACCAGCTACACCTTCGCACGCAAGGAAATGCGTCCGGGCAAAAAAAAAAGATTCGCCCCCCTGACTGCTGGGACCCACCAGCTACATCTTCGCAGGCAAGGAAGTGCCTGACAGTCGGGACCCACCTGGTCGAAGCGTACGTAGCATTGTCATCCTGGTCGCGAACGTGTACGTACATACTGGTCGATGTAGAGGTGCGCACCTGTCGTAGTAGAGGCGCGCAGGTGTCGTAGTAGAGGCGCGCACGTAGCATGTACACGGACGTACAACGGTCAGGGTGCAAGAAAGAAAATACGGCCATGTATGTTTACATACGGGCGGGGTCTCGAACGCCTACTCACGCATACGTATGGCGAGGGCTCGTGTACATGGCTAGGTCGGAACGGAGAAACAACGTCGTCGTCGTGTTCATGGGGAGGCAACGGAATGCGTCGTGTTCATGGGGAGGCAACGGAATACGTCGTGTTCATCGGGAGGCAACGGAACGCGTGGGAGCCAACCGGCTGGGTCGGAACAGAATGCGTGGTCGTGTTCATCGGGAGGGTTTGGACGGAATAGGCGATGGAAACAAGGCCTGGCGTACCACACAACGGAGGAAACAGACCTCCTACGTTCGGAACGGGGTCCTGTTGATCGGGAGGGGTGTGGCGTACCGCAAAACGGAGGAAATGGACCTCCTACGGTTGAAACGGGGGTCCTGTTGATCGGGAGGGGTTTGGCATACCGCAAAATGGATGAAACGGACCTCCTATGGTCGAAACGGGGTCCCGTTGATCGGGAGGGATGTGGCGTACCGCAAAACGGACGAAACGGACTTGTGTTGGAGCGCTACGGTCGAAACAGGGGTCCTGTTCATCGGGAGGGGTGTGGCGTACCGCAAAACGGGACTCCACGGGATACTGTTCATCTCCACCGTCGACCTCCTCCATTCTCCACGGGCTACCGTCGACCTCCTCCAGCCTCCACGGGCTCCTGTTCATCCAGCCTCCACCGCGAGCGCTACTCCACCGGCTACTGTTCAACCACCCCTCCACGGGCAGCCCTCCACCGTTTACTGTTCATCCATCCCTCCACACCACGGGGTCCTGTTCAACCGCCCCTCCACGGCCACCCCTCCATTGTCTACTGTTCATCTAGCCCTCCACA
>NC_041385.1:486748605-486788997 GCF_002162155.2 Triticum dicoccoides
ATCCAATCGATCGGCTTCAGTTAGCAGCAGTAGCGAAGGAATCGCTCGATCGGGTTCAGTTAACAACCATCGATCGATCGCTCAGGTTCAGTAACGCGTAGCCTGCACTGCAATCGCCCGGGTTCAGTTAGAGCCCAACGCCTCGCTCGGGTTCAGTTAGAGCCAACGCCTCGCACACACGCGCGTATGTGTACGAGAGAAACGCGCATCGCTCGGCCCCTGACCTCCCACCATAACCGGCAACTCCCCGAAATTTTCCTCCCCTCGCTTCTACCACGGTTTTTTCCGTCATGGACGGCCCAAAGAATGTCATGCAGCTGCATCTCCGGCCCGCCCAAGACGAAAAGCCCATTTTCTGTCAAGATTTTTTGTCATAGAAGTAGGAGCCCACCACATCTATGATGATACCGGGTTTTGTCACAATTATCGTCATAGAAGTGTCATATGTATGATAGAAATTTTTTTTGTTCGGCCCAAAATGTCATGGATGTGTCTTTTTTTGTAGTGAATGGGGTTACCACTTTTACATAAAGCATTGTTCTGTTCACACCATTAGAGTTGCTTTAGCTCAATTCCTAGAGTAAAGCTCCCCCTAGATGTGATATCCCCCCTAAGAGGGATGAACTAACCTTCGGTTTTGTCAATGATGACTTCATGTAGATTTTGAAGATGTGGATGCTCAATGTTGTTGATCATTTGGAGCAATCCATTGGAGTGAGTTGCACTTTCAATACCTACACGGGTTAGTCCCACAAGAAACAAGAAAAGATATCCATAGACATAGAGTGATGCACACACAAGATGAGGTCCATGAAAGCATTATGTTACCTTGTCCCTTGTCTTACCAACAAGAGGGTTTGTGACTCCTTGAACTAGTGCAAGATGTGGAAGTTGATTGCACTTGTCCTTGCCAAAATGATATGAGTGAAGTATGTTGGCGGAGTCACCCTCAAGAACTCTCTAGTTCTTATTCTTTGGGATCCACATAATCTTGATGGGAATACTTGGAGTTGTAGTCGTACTTGATGAAGTAGAACTTGATGTAGTCTTGGGAACCCACTTGACCAAGGCCTTAGGAGCTTTTTCAAATGCATCAATCTCCTCTTGATGCTTGTCCTTGCCTTTTTGCTTGTGGTCTTGTGGTGGAAGATCATCTTGAGCTTGTGTTCCTTTGAAAGAAGTAGGATCGTACTTCTCTTGTTGAGGAACAAACTTCGTCTTGGGGTATTGATCTTCTTCCCACTCAACTCCATTGGCATTGAACTTTCGTTCAAAACTAACACCTTGATTCTTCCAGTGCCTTCTTTGCTTGCGTACAATCTCCTTGAGTTGCTTACTTCCGGATGGGCTCTTGTAAACACCTTTCTCTACAATTCCCTTTAATAAGCTATTTTCTTGCTCAAGTGTAACTTGGATAAGAGAATCATTAGTGGAATCAAGAGAACTACTAGAAGCAACAACATTGGATTTAACATGATTGTTGTTACTGCTAGATGAAGAATCTTTCTTATTCTTGTTGTTAGATTTAACTTGTGGCATGTAAGTAGACAAGAGTAAATGCTTGGCAATGTAAGAAGAACTTTTCTTGCAAAGATCATCATTGATTGCCTTTTAAAACTCATGCTCATGCTCAAGGTTGAGCTTTTCAAAGCATAACTTCTCATGAGTCTTAAAAAGTTCTCGATGATCTTCCAATATAGTTTCATGAGCTAACTTAAGAGTGTTTAGTTCTTTAGTTAGGCACTCAATCTTCTCCTTATCATTGTCATTCGCTTTATCTTTATTAGCATGATTAATTGACGTTTCATCATAGTATTCATCACTAGAGTTGTTAACAAGTAAATCATCATCACCTAAGAAGTCATCTTCATCACTATTGAAATCAACATACTCGGGGTGTGATACCTTTGGGCCTTTAGCCATGAAGCATCTTCCAATTACTTCATTTGGTGAGTCAAATATGTCATAGGAGTTGGTTGACACAAGTGCTAGACTGGCAACACCTTCATCTTGAGTATATTCGGAGTCGGATGATAGATTCTCTCGGGGTGATTGTTGGAGTCGGAGCCGGATACCCATTCACCAACATGAGCTTGATGTCTTTGTTTTGTGTAGCTCTTTGATGATTTGTCCTTCCTTTCCGAATCCTTGCTTCTCCGGGATGTTCTTCGTTCATAACGATCATCTCTACTCTTCCTCTCTCTTGGTGGTGATTCTTCTCTTCTACTTCTTCTTTTTGGAGAATCTTCTCTTCTTTTGTAGGGAGTCGTACACTCATTGGAATAGTGTCCAGGTCTTCCACAATTTTAGCAATTACATTCATGAGTAGAAGATCTTTTGTCACTGTAGGACCTTGACTTGGAACTTCTTTCCTTGCTTCTACTCTTGTAGAACTTGTTGAAGTTCTTCACCATTAGGCTCAATTCTTCGTTGAAGGTTTGTTTCTCACTTGATGATGTGGGAGCTTCACATGAGGCTTTGTAAGCACCACTTAACTTGTTGTGGAGCTCTTCCTTATCCTTGAGTGACATCTCATGAGCAACAATTCTTCCAACGACTTCCGTTGGCTTGAGATCTTTGTAATTGGGCATCATTTGGATCAATGTGCACACGGTATCATATTATCCATCCAAGGCTCTTAGGATCTTCTTGATGATGAATTTATCGGTCATCTCTTCACTTCATAAGCCGGCAATCTCATTTGTGATGAGAGCAAGCCTAGAGTACATTTCAGCGATGCCTTCACCATCCTTCATTTTGAACTTGTCAAGTTGAAGTTGAAGAACATCCAATTTGGATTCCTTGACGGAGTCGGTACCTTCGTGCATATCAGTCAAAGTATCCCAAATTTCCATTGCATTCTCAAGACGGCTAATTTTGTTGAATTCTTTAGGGCACAATCCGTTGAAGAGAATATCACAAGCTTGAGCATTATATTGCAGCATCTTCAACTCTTCCACGGTAGCTTCACGGTTCGGTTCTCTCCCATCAAAGAATTCACCTTGCAAGCCAATACACACAATAGCCCAAACAGCAGGGTTATGTCCAAGAATATGCATTTTCATCTTATGCTTCCAACTAGCAAAAATTGTACCATCCAAGTAAGGACCTCTATAGTGGTAATTTCACTCGCTAGACGCCATACTCTCTTAGGTTGTGAAACAAAGGCTATGACCACCAAAAGCTATGGAAATCAAAGCAAATGGAGACCAAAGCTCTGATACCACTTGTAGGATCGAAGGTATGTCTAGAGGGGGGGGGGGTGATTAGACTACTTGACCAAATAAAAATCTAGCCTTTTCCCAATTTTAGTTCTTGGTAGATTTTTGCAACTTAGCACAAGTCAAGCAATCAACCTAGACATGCAATTCTAAGAGTATAGCAGCGGAATGTAAAACAATTGCATATGAAGGTAAATGGAGGAGTTTTAGGAAGCAAACACAATGTTGACACAGAGATTTTTTATCCATGGTTCCGATAGGTGGTGCTATCGTACATCCACATTGATGGAGACTTCAACCCATGAAGGGTAATGGTTGCGCGAGTCCATGGAGGGCTCCACCCACGAAGGGTCCACGAAGAAGCAACCTTGTCTATCCCACCATGACCGTCGCCCACGAAGGACTTGCCTCACTCAGGTAGATCTTCACGAAGTAGGCAATCTCCTTGCCTTTACAAACTCCTTGGTTCAACTCCACAATCTTGGCAGAGGCTCCCAAGTGACACCTAGCCAATCTAGGAGACACCACTCTCCAAGAGGTAATAAATGGTGTGTTGATGATGCACTCCTTGCTCTTGTGCTTCAAATGATAGTCTCCCCAACACTCAACTCTCTCTGACAGGATTTGGATTTGGTGGAAAGAAGATTTGAGTGGAAAGCAACTTGGGAAGGCTAGAGATCAAGATTTATGTGGTAGGAATGGAATATCTTGACCTCAACACAAGTGTAGGTGGTTCTCTCTCAAAAAATGTATGTTGGAAGTGTAGGCATGTTCTGATGGCTCTCTCCACGAATGAAGAGTGGGTGTAGGGGTATATATAGCCGCCACATAAAATCTAACCGTCACACACAATTTACCAAACTCGGTGGGACCAAATCGTGAAACTCGGTCAGACCGATTTAGTTAATAATGTGACCGTTAGGCATTTCGGTGGGACCTACATGTCAACTCGATGGGACCGATATCATTAGGGTTAGGGCATAACGTAATCTCGGTGAGACCGATTAGACAAACTCGGCGAGACCGATTTTTGTAATAGACAAACAGAGAGTTGGTCAGGCAAACTCGGTGGGACCGATTTGCTCATCTCAGTTGGACCGAAACATTACGAAAGGGAAACAGAGAGTTTGCATTGCAATCTCGGTGGTACCAATCGCTCAACTCGGTTTGACGGAAATGTTACGAAGGGAAACAGAGAGATTACAATCCCATCTTGGTGAGACCAAGATCCCTATCGGTGAGACCGAAAAGACTAGGGTTTCTGGCAGTGGCTATGTCAACTGAACTCGGTGGCGCCGGATAGAAAGTTTCGGTGGGGCCGAGTTTGACTTTTGGTTTGGGACATATGTGGATGTGAGAAATTAGTTGAGGGTTTTTGGAGCATATCACTAAGCACTTTGAGCAAGAAACTCATTAAGCAACACCTCACCCCCTCTTGATAGTATTGGCTTTTCTTATGGACTCAATGTGATCTTGGATCACTAAAAGTAAAATGTAGAGTCTTGTGCTTTGAGCTTGAGCCAATCCTTTTGTCCTTAGCATTTTGCGGGGTCCACGTTTGTCATCCATGCCATGCCAAACATTGAGCATTCCTAAAATATTTATCTTGAAATAGCATTAGCTCAATGAGCTATATGTTGTTAGGAATTACCAAAACCACCGAGGGATGGTTGCACTTTCAATCTCCCCCTTTTGGTAATTGATGACAACATATAGATCAAAGCTTCGACAAATGATAATAAGATCGAAAAACATCGTCGCTTTGAGAAGTATGTGATAAGCAAGAGCTCCCCCTAAATTTGTGCGTTATTTAAAATTTGCTTTGGACTGCAAGTGCACAATGTGTTAGGATCATGGGTCAATATTCAAGTCACATACATCTTGGTGGAGCGCTCAAAATGATAGAAGTTAAAAGCATGCACTCATCACCAAGCAAGTGAATGATCATATAAGGATATAAGAGATAATATTATCCAACAAGCATTAAGGGTAGCATATGATCAAACACATGATCAAACAAGTAAACAAGTAGCTCACAAGCACACAATCAAGAAGTTCAACCAAAAACAAGAGAGATAAAAAGCAACACTCTCTCTCAAAGCCTATGATCTATACATTTTCTCCCCCTTTGGCAACAAGTTACCAAAAAGTTCAAAAAATGCATAGTGCTAAACAACTCTCAAGCTTGGTCTTCATGAGGTGGTGTAGAGATGGCTCCAAGGACGAAAGCTTCTGTTGATGTAGCTGGAGCTGGTGGAGTGGCTGCTGGAGCTGGTGGCAATGAAGCTGTGGTTGCTGGTGCAGATGTACTAGCTCTTGTGTCTGGAATAGGCACTGCAGCAGACCTCTGACTCCTAGGCACTCTAGTGAAAGCATCTGTAGTAGACTTGCCCTTCTTCTCCTCCACTTCCTCCTGAAGTTGCTCAACTACTGACTGTATCTTAGTTACCTTGACATCAATATCATAGAATTTCTGCTCAATGATCCTCTCCAAGCTCTCCTGGTTTTGAGTCAGGGTGGCCAAGCCCTTCTCAATCCTCAAGGTGGAGGCAATCAGATATCCAAGCTGATCTTGCTTGCTCTTCAAGAATATCTGAGATGCTTCTTCAGCTGTTGGCATCTTTGTAGCTTTCTCTGCCCTTGCCTTCTCTCTCTTCTCATGTGCTTGCACAGATGATGGATCTTCTTCATTCATAACAACAGTGTTGTCCTCAAAGTCTAGCTTGAGGGGTAGATTCTCCTTGTCCAACAAACATGTGCCTGTGCCCATCTTGGAGTTGATGATCACTTGAATCTGTGGAGCATACCCTCAAGATCTCTTCTGGTCTGCAGCAGTCCTCTTGATTGTTTCCACAATCAGACTCATCACCTTGAACTTTTGAGGAACATCAAAAATATGCAGCAAGGTGATGGAGTGTTCTCTGATCATTCTGTGATCTCCTAACTTTGGCAACAGAGTGTGCCTCAGAATTGTATTGATGGTTGGCAGCCCTGACAACAGGTGCTTCACTGAGCCAAACTTGTGAGTCTATAGATCTGCATCAGGAATCTCCTTGTACATGCTGGCCATTGAGTTGTGATCCTTCTTCTTCTGGGCATAGACATCCAAGTCAGCTTTATGAGCTTGTGGGGCATTGATCAATCTAGCCCACTCATGAACTGTAGATTGGTACCTTGTACCCTCTGACATCCACACTATATTTCCATCTGGATAGAAATGAGTAGTTGAATAGAATTGCACGATCAGCTCATCATTCCATTTGGTAAGCTTCTGGCCAACAAACTTGTCAACCTCACATGCCTTGAACCTGTCATATACACCTGGAAAGTGCTCTTCATTCTCTCTTATGTAGGTGCAGTCCAACCATCTCATGTCACACACTATGGGCTTCTTGTCAAGTAGGATTGTCTCATAGAAATCTTGTTGTTCCTTTGTGTGGAACCTGTAATCCACAGGAGTTCTCCTCCTGACAGCATAGGGGTCAGCCTTTCCCCACTGTCTCAATCCTGCATCCTTCCTAATCCTCATGTCCTCTGCAACAGGATGTGCATCATTATGATCAAGGATCTTTGGCTTTAGCTTTCTTAGCACTTGGGCTTCAGCTTCCTCTTCTACAGCTTCAGGCACTGGGGCCTTGTTCTTCTCCTCAGCAGGTATACTTCTGCTGTTCCTCTTGGGTTTAGACTTTTGAGATGGAGCAGCAGCCTTGGGAGCAACTTTGGGCTTAGATGTAGTAGCCCCTGATCTGATTGCATCTCCCATGAGTTTCTGAGCTTTGGGTGCTGGTGCAACATCCTTTTCCTCTTCATCATCTGATCTCACCATTGTGGACTTTCCAAGAACTTTGGATGTAGTTGTTCTTGCCCTCTTCTTTTTCTTGTTCTCACTAGCTGCTTCTTCTTCAGATTCAATGGTGAACTTCATAGTTTCACCTATGGCAACCTTCCTGGGTTTGGATGTAGGCACTCTCCTGGCAGGTCCGTCTTGTTCATGCCTGGCTTTGTGGTAGCAGCACTGCCATACTCCTTCTTCATCACTTTCTTCTTTGAGGTGGCCTCATCCTCAACAGCAACATAATCCTTATCTTGTGAATCAGAAGTTTTCTTCTTCCTTGTTCTAGTAGCTGGCTTGGGCAAGTTACTAGATGTGCTCCTGCTGCCCTCATCATAGCTTCTTGAGGGACTAGTGCCCTCACTCAATTGAGCTTGCTCTTTAGAGTTGTTCTGCCTATCACTTTGATCAGACATCTCTGCAAAGTCACTGACAGTAGACCCTGTGAATAGATATAGATGAGGTAGAGTAGATGAGCATCTCAAAGTGCAGAGTTTTGCAAAACAGATGACTCAAAACTTAGTTTTAGTTTTCCACAGAAAGCATTTCAGAGCTACCGATTTGTAAACTCGGTGATACCAAAGCAGTTTTGGAACCTAAACTAGTGAACTCAGTCAGATCGAGTCACATTTCGGTGGCACCAAGACTACTAGGGTTTCACAGAGAATCTAACTTGGTCACACCGATTTGCAATTCTTGGTCAGACCGAAAATCGCATGTGCAATGGCCCGAGCCAAATCGATGAGACCGATTTCAACAACTCAGTCGATCTGAGATGAGTTCGGCGGAAACCTAACCCTAAATTTTCGAGTCAAATCTAATCTACGGGATGTTTTCGCTGGACAGGAAAATTTCATACGAGGCAAGATCATGGGAAAGCAATGTGCTACGAATCGGAGTTAATGAATAGCACAAAGTATCAAGTTCATACCCTAACTCGGCGGTGAACTTGCTACGGAGGCAACGGCGGGGCAGATTGCCATTGACGGCGGCGACGACCAGCGAAGGGAGGTCGTTGGCTGCGAGAAGACGATCTGGAGACCCGAGGAGGCAGAGCAGATTACGCACCGGTGAAGGGTTTCGGAAAATTTTCCAAAATTTGACCCGTCAGAATATATAACCTGACCCTGTCGGTGTGACCGAGTGGAACAACTCAGTGGCACCGAGATGCAAAATTGCGAGCAGTTACTGTAACTCGGGGTGACCGAAAGGTTCTAATCGGTTGCACCGAGATTGAAAACCTAGATCAACTTAGTGATCTCGGTATGACTGAAAGGGATGAATCGGTCAGACAGAAATGCACAAAGAGGTTTTGGAAGTTTAAGTCTATGACGAATCGGGGACTCTGAGTGCTCCTCACATAGAGTGGTTCGAATCTGACTTGATCAAACTTTGTGACGTAGCATGAATAGAGTTTGAGACAAGAAAAGCATAGATAGCTAGATAAGGTTCTTGGGCATTCTTGTCCATCCACTTGGCAAAAGGAAAGAAACCAAACAATCAAAACAACAAGTGGACGTCCTTGAATGACTAAAATATGCAACCAACATGCTCACACAATAAAATGGCAAATGAAATATGTGGCAAAGCATGCACAACCAATTCTAGCATCTATCAAACAATTGGCGATGACTAGGTCATCTATATATGAGTATATTGACTTAGGAGTCAAATGAGAACATTTGATCATAGGACATACTCATCGTTTAAGCATAAGTGGGGTTACCACTTTTACATAAAGCATTGTTGTGTTCACACCATTAGAGTTGCTTTAGCTCAATTCCTAGAGTAAAGCTCCCCCTAGATGTGATATCCCCCCTAAGAGGGATGAACAAACCTTGGGTTTTGTCTATTATGACTTCATGTAGATTTTGAAGATGTGGATGCTCAATGTTGTTGATCATTTGGAGCAATCCATTGGAGTGAGTTGCACTTTCAATACCTACACGGGTTAGTCCCACAAGAAACAAGAATGGATATCCATAGACATAGAGTGATGCACACACAAGATGATGTCCATGAAAGCATTAGGTTACCTTGTCCCTTGTCTTACCAACAAGAGGGTTTGTGACTCCTTGAACTAGTGCAAGATGTGGAAGTTGATTGCACTTCTCCTTGCCAAAATGATATGAGTGAAGTATGTTGGCGGAGTCACCCTCAAGAACTCTCTAGTTCTTATTCTTTGGGATCCACATCATCTTGATGGGAATACTTGGAGTTGTAGTCGTACTTGATGAAGTAGAACTTGATGTAGTCTTGGGAACCCACTTGACCAAGGCCTTAGGAGCTTCTTAAAAAGCATCAATCTCCTCTTGATGCTTGTCCTTGCCTTTTTGCTTGTGGTCTTGTGGTGGAAGATCATCTTGAGCTTGTGTTCCTTTGAAAGAAGTAGGATTGTACTTCTCTTGTTGAGGAACAAACTTCGTCGGGGGGTATTGATCTTGTTCCCACTCAACTCCACCAGCATTGAACTTTCGTTCAAAACCAACACCTTGATTCTTCCAGTGCCTTCCTTGCTTGCGTACAATCTCCTCGAATTGCTTACTTCCAGCAAGGCTCTTGTAAACACCTTTCTCTACAATTCCCTTCAATAAGCTATTTTCTTGCTCAAGTGTAACTTGGCTAAGAGAATCATTAGTGGAATCAAGAGAACTACTGGAAGCAACAACACTGTATTTAACATGATTGTTGTTACTTCTAGATGAAGAATCTTTCTTGTTCTTGTTGTTAGATCTAACTTGTGCCATGTAAGTAGACAAGAGTAAACGCTTGACAATGTAAGAAGAACTTTTCTTGCAAAGATCATCATTGATTGCCTTTAAAAACTCATGCTCTTGCTCAAGGTTGAGCTTTTCAAAGCGTAACTTCTCATGAGTCTTTAAAAGTTCTTGATGATCTTCCAAGATAGTTTCATGAGCTAACTTAAGAGTGTTTAGTTCTTTAGTTAGGCGCTCAATCTTCTCCTTATCATTGTCATTCGCTTTATCTTCATTAGCATGATTAATTGATGTTTCATCATAGTATTCATCACTAGAGTTGTCAACAAGTAAATCATCATCACCTAACAAGTCATCTTCATCACTATTGAAATCAACATACTCGGGGTGTGATACCTTTGGGCCTTTAGCCATGAAGCATCTTCCAATTCCTTCATTTGGTGAGTCAAATATGTCGTAGGAGTAGGTTGACACAAGTGCTAGACTGGCAACACCTTCATCTTGAGTATATTCATAGTCGGAGTGATAGCTTCTCTCGGAGTGATTGTCGGAGTCGGAGCCGGATACCCATTCACGAACATGATCTTGATGTCTTCGTTTTGTGTAGCTCTTTGATGATTTGTCCTTCCTTTCCGAATCCTTGCTTCTCCGGGATGTTCTTCGTTCATAACGATCATCTCTACTCTTCCTCTCTCTTGGTGGTGATTCTTCTCTTCTACTTCTTCTTTTTGTAGAATCTTCTCTTCTTTTGTATGGAGCCGTACACTCATTGCAATAGTGTCTGGGTCTTCCACAATTGTAGCAATTACGCTCATGACTAGAAGATCTTTTGTCATTGTAGGACCTAGACTTGGATCTTCTTTCCTTGCTTCTACACTTGTAGAACTTGTTGAAGTTCTTCACCATTAGGCTCAATTCTTCATTGAAGGTTTGTTTCTCACTTGATGATGTGGGAGCTTCACATGAGGCTTTGTAAGCACCACTTGACTTGTTGTGGAACTCTTCCTTATCCTTGAGTGACATCTCATGAGCAACAATTCTTCCAATGACTTCCGTTGGCTTGAGATCTTTGTAATTGGGCATCATTTGGATCAATGTGCACACGGTATCATATTTTCCATCCAAGGCTCTTAGGATCTTCTTGATGATGAATTTATCGGTCATCTCTTCACTTCCTAAGCCGACAATCTCATTTGTGATGAGAGCAAGCCTATAGCACATTTCAGCGACGCCTTCACCATCCTTCATTTTGGACTTGTCAAGTTGAATTTGAAGCACATCCAATTTGGATTCCTTGACGGAGTCGGTACCTTCGTGCATATCAATCAAAGTATCCCAAATTTCCTTTGCATTCTCAAGACGGCTGATTTTGTTGAATTCTTCGGGCACAGTCCATTGAAGAGAATATCACAAGCTTGAGCATTATATTGCAGCATCTTCAACTCTTCCACGGTAGCTTCACGGTTTGGTTCTCTCCCATCAAAGAATTCACCTTGCAAGCCAATACACACAATAGCCCAAACGGCAAGGTTATGTCCAAGAATATGCATTTTCATCTTATGCTTCCAACTAGCAAAAATTGTACCATCCAAGTAAGGACCTCTATAGTGGTAATTTCACTCGCTAGACGCCATACTCTCTTAGGTTGTGAAACAAAGGCTATGACCACCAAAAGCTATGGAAATCAAAGCAAATGGAGACCAAAGCTCTGATACCACTTGTAGGATCGAAGGTATGTCTAGAGGGGGGGGGGGTGATTAGACTACTTGACCAAATAAAAATCTAGCCTTTTCCCAATTTTAGTTCTTGGTAGATTTTAGCAACTTAGCACAAGTCAAGCAATCAACCTACACATGCAATTCTAAGAGTATAGCAGCGGAATGTAAAACAATTGCATATGAAGGTAAATGGAGGAGTTTGAGGAAGCAAACACAATGTTGACACAGAGATTTTTTATCCATGGTTCCGATAGGTGGTGCTATCGTACATCCACATTGATGGAGACTTCAACCCATGAAGGGTAATGGTTGCGCGAGTCCATGGAGGGCTCCACCCACGAAGGGTCCACGAAGAAGCAACCTTGTCTATCCCACCATGACGGTCGCCCACGAAGGACTTGCCTCACTCGGGTAGATCTTCACGAAGTAGGCGATCTCCTTGCCTTTACAAACTCCTTGGTTCAACTCCACAATCTTGGCAGAGGCTCCCAAGTGACACCTAGCCAATCTAGGAGACACCACTCTCCAAGAGGTAATAAATGGTGTGTTTATGATGCACTCCTTGCTCTTGTGCTTCAAATGATAGTCTCCCCAACACTCAACTCTCTCTGACAGGATTTGGATTTGGTGGAAAGAAGATTTGAGTGGAAAGCAACTTGGGAAGGCTAGAGATCAAGATTTATGTGGTAGGAATGGAATATCTTGACCTCAACACAAGTGTAGGTGGTTCTCTCTCAAAAAATGTATGTTGGAAGTGTAGGCATGTTCTGATGGCTCTCTCCACGAATGAAGAGTGGGTGTAGGGGTATATATAGCCGCCACATAAAATCTAACTGTCACACACAATTCACCAAACTCGGTGGGACCAAATCGTGAAACTCGGTCAGACCGATTTAGTTAATAATGTGACCGTTAGGCATTTCGGTGGGACCTACATGTCAACTCGATGGGACCGATATCATTAGGGTTAGGGCATAACGTAATCTCGGTGAGACCGATTAGACAAACTCGGCGAGACCGATTTTGGTAATAGACAAACAGAGAGTTGGTCAGGCAAACTCGGTGGGACCGATTTGCTCATCTCGGTTGGACCGAAACATTACGAAAGGGAAATAGAGAGTTTGCATTGCAATCTCGGTGGTACCGATCGCTCATCTCCGTTTGACTGAAACATTACGAAGGGAAACCGATATATTACAATCCCATCTCGGTGAGACTGAGATCCCTATCAGTGAGACCGAAAAGACTAGGGTTTCTGGTAGTGGCTATGTCAAGTGAACTCGGTGGTGCCGGATAGAAAGTTTCGGTGGGGCCAAGTTTGACTTTTGGTTTGGGACATATGTGGATGTGAGAAAGTAGTTTAGGGTTTTTGGAGCATATCACTAAGCACTTTGAGCAAGAAACTCATTAAGCAACACCTCACCCCCTGTTGATAGTATTGGCTTTTCTTATGGACTCAATGTGATCTTGGAGCACTAAAAGTAAAATGTAGAGTCTTGTGCTTTGAGCTTGAGCCAATCCTTTTGTCCTTAGTATTTTGCGGGGTCCATGTTTGTCATCCATGGCATGCCAAACATTGAGCTTTCCTGAAATATTTATCTTGAAATAGCATTAGCTCAATGAGCTATATGTTGTTAGGAATGACGAAAACCACCCAGGGATAGTTGCACTTTCAATCTCCCCCTTTTTGGTAATTGATGACAACATATAGATCAAAGCTTCGACAAATGATAATAAGATTGAAAAACATCGTTGCTTTGAGAAGTATGTGGTAAGCAAGAGATCCCCCTAAATTTGTGCATTATTTAAAATTTGCTTTGGACCGCAAATGCACAATGTGTTAGGATCATGGGTCACTCTTCCATGTCACATACATCTTGGTGGAGCGCTCAAAATAATAGAAGTTAAAAGCATGCTGTCGGTGTCAAAACCGGCGGATCTCGGGTAGGGGGTCCCGAACTGTGCGTCTAGGCAGATGGTAACAGGAGACAAGGGACATGATGTTTTACCCAGGTTTGGGCCCTCTTGATGGAGGTAAAACCCTACGTCCTGCTTGATTGATATTGATGATGTGGGTATTATAAGAGTAGATCTACCACGAGATCAAGGAGGCTAAACCCTAGAAGCTAGCCTATGGTATGATTGTTGTTCGTCCTATGGACTAAAGCCATCCTGTTTATATAGACACCGGAAAGGGCTAGGGTTACACAGAGTCGGTTACAATAGTAGGAGATCTACATATCCGTATTCCCAAGCTTGCCTTCCACGCCAAGGAAAGTCCCATCCGGACACGGGACAAAGTCTTCAGTCTTGTATCTTCATAGTCTTGGAGTCCGGCCGATGATGATAGTTCGGCTATCCGGACACCCCCTAGTCCAGGACTCCCTCAGTAGCCCCTGAACCAGGCTTCAATGACAACGAGTCCGGCGCGCATATTGTCTTCGACATTGCAAGGCGGGTTCCTCCTCCGAATAATTTATAGAAGATTGTGAACACCAGGATAGTGTCCAGCTCTGCAAAATAAATTCCACATACCAAGCCTTTACTCGAATTGTTTTTACACAAGTTCAATCTGCTGACGTATTTTGTCGCGTGACGTCACACCACTACCAAGCCTTTACTCGAATTGTTTTTATTATACCACCTCAGCGCGTTTAGCGAAGCGGTTTCCTTGGCACGTCTTTTCGAAGCAGAGATCGTGTTCCCCTTATTCCGGGATTCCCATCAATACGGATGTGGGTAACCCAACCGCGCCATTGATTGCGGCGCTTGGGAGATAAGCGAGTTTTATCAGGCCGGTGGGGACGTATCGTTTCGTCCGCCCATATAAGGGGATAAAGATCCAACCCTTTTACCTACGCCTTCTTCCTCCTTTGCTTATCCATCTCCGCGAACTCGAGCTCCAGCGCCCAAGTCCGCACATCTCACCTCAACCTTCTCCAACTATGTCCGGAGCGGGAGGAAAGTGGATGGCCTCCTCCGTTACGGAGGGGCACATCTAGAAGCTGCGCAGCGCCGGATATCTGTCCAGCGACATCGCGCACCGGCTCCTCGACGAGGGGGAGCTCATCCCCACCCCCAAGCCCCATGAGAGGCTAGTATTACTTTCCCATTTCCTCCGCGGTCTGGGCTTCCCACTCCATCCCTTTGTCCGGGGGCTCATGTTCTACTACGGCCTGGATTTCCATGATCTGGCCCCGAATTTCATCCTCAACATCTCGGCGTTTATTGTCGTGTGTGAGGCCTTCCTCTGCATCCAGCCCCACTTCGGCTTGTGGCTCAAGACCTTCAGTGTCAAGCCGAAGGTTGTGAAGGGTAGCCAAGCGGAGTGCGGAGGCGCCATGGTGGGCAAGATGCCCAACGTTACTTGGCTCGAGGGCACCTTCATGGAAACCATTAAGGGGTGGCAATCGGGGTGGTTCTACATCACCGAGCCGCGTGACCCTGAATGGGCAGCGGCCCCCGAACTCAGATCTGGCATCCCCATACGGCTTACCTCCTAGAAAGAGAGTGGCCGGACATGGGGTGATTCGAAGGAGCTGACCGGACTTAGAGCCTGCATCCAAAAGCTGGTGAACAAGAAGCTCAAGCTTGTCAACATAGTCCAGGTCATGCTCATCCGCCGGATTCTCCTGTGCCAACAACGGGACTTCAATATGTGGGAGTTCGATCCGGCGCAGCACCAGACTTTGAGCGAGCTCTTCGACACTACGTACGAAGAGGCCTGGAGGGTGATGTTTAAGGGCGCCGAGGCTCCCGCATCCGCTACCGAAGATCGCGGATTCAGCTCGCAGCATCCGGCTAGCGAGGTAAGCGATTTTGCCCTTTACGGGACAGTTGTTTTCCATAATTTGACTCTATGCGGGATCTAAACTCGCTCTCCTTTGACAGGACTGGCTGAAGAAGGCCGAGCAGACTATCTGTCCAGCCCCTTTGCCAGAAGACCCAACGGACGCCTGCTTAACGGGGCTGCTGGCTCCGGCACCCCACGTGGTGCCGGAGAAGAAGGCCAATAAGAAGGCCACGGGCACTCGAAAGAGTTCCCGTTTTCAGGTGTCATCGGACGATGACACCGAGGCGGACTCCTCCCACGAAGGCGAGGAGGAGAAGAAAGAGGCCTCTCCCCCAGCGGGGGGAGGGAAGAAAAGGAAGGCCTCCCCAACGAGGGAGGCCGAAGGGTCCAAGAAGGGAAGGACTCTTCCCCCGGACTGCTCTGCCACCGCCGGCGACGACGACAAGGACTGGCCTCCAAGGGCCAAGCCCCTGGCGAGATCGTAAGTATCCGGACTCCCGAATAACTTCATGAATTTTATTTTCGTCACATGGTGTCTTTCTAATGCCGTATACAACCCTGCAGTCCGCCCAAGGATGATCTTCCCGCTTCGCCGAGCGGGTCCTTGGGTGCGTCGGATATGGATTCACTTCCGACCGCCTCCTCCCCCCGTGATGCGGATGATGCCGAGGTGGGATCCCGGGAAGGGACCCGCCAGGAGGAGGAGGCCCTGGAGGTGCCGCAGGGCAACCTCCCGGACTTTGCACCGGACTCCGCACTGGAACCTGTAGTGGCTCTGGAGTCCATCGGGCGGCCCCTTCGTCAGAAGGGTAAGACCGTGACGCCGGCGGCCTCCGTCCAACCGGAGGCGCCGGATAGCTTGCTGGAGGCGCTCAACGGCGCTTCCATCGAAGAGGAACACCGCACCGTCATGAGTGCGGTGATTCAGAAGGTTCAGCTCGCCAAGAGCGGGCTGACCGAAGCCTGCAACAACCTTCTAACAGGCTTTGAGGTAAGAATTTTGATATATGTAAATTAGTACCGCATAGGAAGTAGCCCCTGATGCTCGGTTCGATGTTCAGAAAGAAAAGCCGGACTGAGGATCTAAAAAGATATACGCAGGAGTCATAAAAAATATGTCAATATGGGATTGCAGGCTGTGCTGCTGACCTCTGCCGCACTGACGCCAGAGGTCAATACTTTGAAGAAAAGCCTCGAGCGGTCCGAGAACGAGCTCGGCCGTGCCAAGAAGCAGCTCGAGGACAAGGAAGGTGAGTAACACCTTTAAAATTGTACCTTATAGAAAAGGATTTGGTTGCAAGAAGAATGACAAGGATAACGTGGGTATTGCAGGGGCCACGAACGAGGTGGCGACCCTGAAGGAGGCGGTGTCCGCGGACGAACATAATGCGACCGCGGAGCGCACTGAGCGAGAGAAGCAGGAGGCGCGGGTGGCGGAGGTACAGCAAGAGCTCCATGCTCTCGTGGAAAAACATGAGAGTTTGGAGCGCGACTTGAAGACTCGAGAGTCCGAGCTTGCATCGGCTCTTGAGAGTGCCAAACCCGCTAAGGCTGAAGCTTACAAGGCCCTCCAGGAAATCAAGGCGTTGAAGAAAATAGCGGCGGGTAAGGCATTTTTCATGCAAAGTAAGCATGTGAGTGTGAATTACCTATCACTTAACCGAATTCGGAGCTCTCCAGGAGCGTTCACAGATCTGCCCCGTAGCGTGTCCGATGCTGCCGCTTTCTATAGGGCCGAGGAGGGGAGCTCGACGGAGAAGGTCTTCTGGTCTGAGTATGCTGAGGCCGGACATCTGGTGCCCCTTAGCGACCAGCTGAAGCAGCTGGTCAAACTCCACAAGGTGGCCAAACAGGCCATGAAGGGCCTCATAGTTCGGCTGTGGCCCAAGGAGGCCATTCTTGGGAGCTACTTCGGCCCGGTGCGGCGGCTGGTGGATGCGTGTCCATGGGTTGAAGTCATCAAGCACTCCGCCTGTATTGAAGGTGCCCATCGGGCCCTTGCCCGCGCAAAGGTGCAATGGGGCAAGATGGATGCTGAGAAGCTTGGGACGGATGCGCCACCGCCGGGCAAGGAGTATCGCACGCCCGAGATGTATTATAAGAGTGTCCTGAAGGGTGCCCGCATTATTGCGGGTGAGTGCTCCAAAGATGTAATATTTGAGTAGACTCGCATTTTGTTATCATGTGTGCTGAAAACTTTGTTCATATGCGCTAAGCAACGCTTGTTAATTTAAAATATTACCTTCTGTGCGGCCGTTTATCAAATCTGAGAGATAGCAAGTCGTCGGCTTCAGCCCCCATGCCACGAATGCTGGGGTGTTTGGGATAAATTTGAGCACTCTTGTTCCCATTTTTGGGTCCATCTAGGGAGGCGCTCAAAACAACGAACCAGGCAACCGGACTTATAATGCTTGAACACTCTCACTTAGCCATAGAATTATATAATTTTAAATTTCGGCAAAGCCCCTAGTGTTCGGAAGGCCGAATTTGGGGCGCTATCCACGCCTGGGCCGGACAAAGCTGGTTCCTCGCTCTAAGCGGCATAAGTCTTTAGGGACTGGAAAAAAACCTCTCGAACAGTGACCGACTCTCGCCTCATCATGACGGTCAGTTTTAGCTTTCTCCACTGAGGCGCTCGCCCAGCTCAACTGGGGCGCAATCGCAGTGGTTCTCCCAGTGCTACCTTAGCCGATACAACGGAACATAAGGTACCAAAACATGGGAGCCGGGCAAACCCAACTATTGACCCAAGACATGATTCGGAGCCGATGCATATAATGCTATAAGTTCGGGGTGCCGCACTTGTGAAAGTGTTCAGACTCATCACACCATGATGCGGGAAACATAAGCCCCTGGTGTATTTAGCCGTACCAAAGTGTACGGATGCAACATGTCATAAATGAACGTATGTATAAGAAAGAAATGCAATGATAAGAAAAAAGGTGTTGCATTGTTTATTCAAGAAATACTGCTGTGAATCCAGAACGATACAAATGGTGCGATAAGCAAGGGATGGGACTATTAAACATGTCCCCCTCCAGGGGTAGGCTGTGGAATGGTGTATAAAACAGATTTAATGCTCGTAATGGAGACCACCTGGATATTCGTTGTAGCCTTTCTCCTTCCCTGGCTGTTGCATCATGAGTTCGGCAGGTCTACTACCGGATAGGGCCTCTGATGAACGGAGTCCTGTGGGTAAAAAAAGGAAAAAGAGAAAAAAAAGAACGACACACTTGAGAGCCCCTGGTGTGGTTAAGCCGCATTCTGGGCCTATCGTGGTCGTGCCCCTCCCCCTATGCCCATGGTATCTCCAGAGCGTAATGATGTACGCGAAGGACCAATCTTGTAATTTTGCAGGGGCTGGGGTTGGGGCCGCATTGCTACGCATGCTCGGAACGTGCCAGGTGGTCTTGTTGTAGGTTACTCCGGGCGCGTTTAGCCGTGTCCGGTCGCTTAACGGCCGGACTCGAGAATTGCCTTAAGAGGCTGCACTGTACTTCTGCCGCGAGAGTAGCTGTATGTTCCTTCGTTCGGAGAGAGCGTTCAGTGTTTCCGTTGACCGTGATGACTCCTCGAGGGCCTGGCATCTTGACCTTGAGGTATGCGTAGTGCGGCACCGCGTTGAACTTTGCAAATGTGGTACGTCCGAGCAGAGCATGATGGCCGCTGCGGAACGGAACTATGTCGAAGATTAACTCCTCGCTTCGGAAGTTATCCGGGGATCTGAAGACCACTTCTAGTGTAACTGAGCCTGTACAATTGGCCTCTACACCTGGTATGACGCCTTTAAAAGTCGTCTTTGTAGGTTTAATCCTTGAGGGGACTATGCCCATTTTGCGCACTGTATCCTGATAAAGCAGGTTCAGGCTGCTGCCGCCGTCCATCAGGACTCTGGTGAGGTGAAATCCATCGACGATTGGGTCTAAAACCAATGCGGCAAATCCGCCGTGGCGGATGCTGGCGGGGTGGTCCCTTCGATCAAAAGTGATTGGGCAGGAGGACCATGGGTTGAACTTCGGGGCGACTGGCTCCATCGCGTATACATCCCTGAGTGCACGCTTTCGCTCCCTTTTGGGTATGTGGGTTGCGTATATCATGTTCACCGTCCGCACTTGTGGGGGGAAACCCTTCTGTCCTCTATTGTTCGGCGGTCGGGTCTCTTCCTCGTCATCGCTATGCATCCCCTTGTCGTTGTTTTCGGCAATTAGCTTGCCTGCCTGCTTGAATACCCAACAGTCCCTGTTGGTGTGGTTAGCTGGCTTTCGGGGGTGCCGTGTATCTGGCACGAGCGATCGAGTATTCGGTCCAAATTGGATGGAGCCGGAGTAGTTCTTTTGAATGCCTTTTTCCGCTGACCGGGTTTAGAGCCTCTGAATCTGGCATTGACTGCTGTATCCTAACTATTGTCACCGTTAATGCAGCGTTTGTTCTTGTTGCGACGCGACCTGCCATTGCGGTCCTTGATATCCGGACTGCCAGAATTTTTGCTGAGGTTGTTGCTGCGGGCTAGCCAGCTGTCCTCTCCCGCGCAGAAGCGGGTCATGAGTGATGTGAGGGCTGCCATGGATTTTGGCTTTTCCTGTCCTAGGTGCCGGGCAAGCCACTCGTCGCGGATGTTATGTTTGAAGGCCGCGAGGGCCTTCGCATCCAGACAGTCGACGTTTTGATTTTTCTTAGTTAAGAACCATGCCCAGAATTGTCTGGCCGATTCGTCTGGCTGCTGAATTATATGGCTTAGGTCGTCAGCGTCTGGTGGTCGCACATACGTGCCCTGGAAGTTATCAAGGAATGCGGCTTCCAGGTCCTCCCAACTCCCAATTGATTTGCCGGCAAGCTGTTAAGCCAATGCCGAGCTGGTCCTTTAAGCTTGAGTGGGAGGTATTTGATGGCGTGAAGATCATCACCGCGGGCCATGTGGATATGAAGGAGATAGTCTTCGATCCAAACCGCGGGGTCTGTTGTGCCATCATAAGATTCAATATTCACGGTTTAAACCCTTCGGGGATTTGATGATCCATTACTTCATCTGTGAAGCATAGTGGGTGTGCGGCGCCTCTGTACTAGGCTATATCCCGACGAAGCTCAAAAGAGCTTTGTCTATTGTGTTCGGCCCGGCCGGACTTGCTGTGTCCGGCACGACGGTTGTCGTCACGTATCATGGGGCGCCCACGCGATCCGTAGATCGATCTTGATTGTCTTGCCTTATCCTCCAATATATCTCGCAAGTCCAAAGCATTCCCCTATGGTCTTGTGCTTTTCGAGCGATGCCGGGGTACAGTTCTAGTGGAGGGCCTAGAGGCCTCTCTGTCGCGACCACGGGGTGGTCGGTCAGCCGTATCGTGCTCTGGTGATGCGGGTTTATATGCCTCCTCCTCTAATCGGGGGAGCAGCTTGCGTTTGGGGTAGCTTTTGGAGGGGCGTTCGAGCTCTTGCTCTTCGGCCGCAAGGACTTCAGTCCATCTGTCTTCTAGCAGATCTTGATCAGCTCTAAGTTGTTGCTGCTTTTTCTTAAGGCTGTTTGCCGTGGCCATAAGCCTGCATTTAAAACGCTCTTGTTCGACGGGATCCTCAGGCACGACAAATTCGTCGTCGTCGAGGCTTGCCTCGTCTCCGGAGGGAGGCATGTAATTATCATCCTCTACCTCTTCGTGTGCCGCTCTCTCATGGGGGCTGGCGTCTCCGCCCTCCTGTGCTGAATCTTGCTGGAGGGGGTTGTCTTTGGCACTGTCTCAGGTGTTATTATCTCCGGTGCCGGAATCTCCATTCTTGCTGTGGCGGGATTTAGAGCGGCGCCGCTGACGCCGGTGCTTGGGCTGTTTCTTGGAGGGGTCATCCTCCGCTGTTCCTTCGCCATTCCCATCCTTTGGGATGTCCACCATGTATATGTCATATGATGAGGTGGCTTTCCAGTGCCCAGTAGGCGCTGGTTCTTGGTCGTCTCCGGCATCGTCGTCCATACCGTCGATGTCTTCGGAGTCGAAGTCTAGCATGTCGGTTAGATCGTCGACAGTGGCTACTAAGTGGGTGGTGGGTGGGCTTTGAATTTCTTCGTCGTCCGCATCCCAACCGTCCTGACCGCAGTCCGGCCAGGGCTCTCCTGATAACGAGAGATACTTTAGAGAACTCAAGATGTCGCCGAAAGGTGAGTGTTGAAAGATGCCCGCAGCGGTGAACTCCATGATCGGCGCCCAATCGGATTCGATTGGAGGGGGCGCGGGAGGTTCGGTGTCCAGCGAGGAGTCCGGCACCTCGGAGTCACGAGCTTCACGAGGGACAAGGTCAGTATTCGGCTCCATCGCCGTAGAGGTTGCAGCCCCCGAGGCGGTGTCTAGCCACCCGTCCTCGATCTGCGCAGCCGGCTCCGAATTTAGGGTCGGAGCAGACTCGTGTGCGGCCTCCAGGGCACTGTCCGGTTGCAGAGCTAAATCATGCCCATCGTGACAGTGCGGCGCGCTCGGCTGTGGCTCGAATCCATCGAAGATCAAGTCCCGACGGATGTCAGCCGTGAAGTTCAAACTTCCAAATCTGACCTGACGGCCAGGGGCGTAGCTTTCGATCTGCTCCAGATGGCCAAGCGAATTGGCTCGCAGCGCAAAGCCGCCGAATACGAAGATCTGTCTGGGGAGAAAAGTCTCACCCTGGACTGCATCGTTGTTGATGATCGAAGAAGCCATCGAGCCTATCAGTGACGACACAGAGGAACTCTCAATGAAAGCACCAATGTCGGTGTCAAAACCGGAGGATCTCGGGTAGGGGGTCCCGAACTGTGTGTCTAGGCGGATGGTAACAGGAGACAAGGGACACGATGTTTTACCCAGGTTCGGGCCCTCTTGATGGAGGTAAAACCCTACGTCCTGCTTGATTGATATTGATGATGTGGGTATTACAAGAGTAGATCTACCATGAGATCAAGGAGGCTAAACCCTAGAAGCTAGCCTATGGTATGATTGTTGTTCGTCCTATGGACTAAAGCCATCCGGTTTATATAGACACCGGAGAGGGCTAGGGTTACACAGAGTCGGTTACAATAGTAGGAGATCTACATATCCGTATTGCCAAGATTGCCTTCCACGCCAAGGAAAGTCCCATCCGGACACGGGACGAAGTCTTCAGTCTTGTATCTTCATAGTCTTGGAGTCCGGCCGATGATGATAGTTCGGCTATCCGGACACCCCCTAGTCCAGGACTCCCTCACATGCACTCATCACCAAGCAAGTGAATGATCATATAAGGATATAAGAGATAATATCATCCAACAAGCATTAAGGGTAGCATATGATCAAACACATGATCAAACAAGTAAAGAAGTAGCTCAGAAGCACACAATCAAGAAGTTCAACCAAAAACAAGAGAGATAAAAAGCAACACTCTCTCTTGAAGCCTATGATCTATACATTTTCTCCCCCTTTGGCAACAAGTTACCAAAAAGTTCAAAAAATGCATAGTGCTAAACGACTCTCAGGCTTGGTCTTCATGAGGTGGTGTAGAGATGGCTCCAAGGACGAAAGCTTCTGTTGATGTAGCTGGAGCTGGTGAGTGGCTCCTAGAGCTGGTGGCACTAAAGCTGTGGTTGCTGGTGCAAATGTAGTAGCTCTTGTGTCTGGAATAGGCACTGCAGTAGACCTCTGACTCCTGGGCACTCTAGTGAAAGCATCTGTAGTAGACTTGCCGTTCTTCTCCTCCACTTCTTCCTGAAGTTTCTCAACTACTGACTGTATCTCAGTTACCCTGACATCAAGTGTCACAGCCCCAGCTATTGCTTGCAATTATTTGCATGAGTGTGCATTCATGCATGATGTTTAAATTTATGGATTTGGAATTGAGGGAATTCTCAAAGCCTCAAAATGAAATAAAGGGCAAGAACCCTAAAAATTTCATTCAATGAACCAAAAATGCTCTTCATTAATGTCTGGTATTTTTGGCAAGGGCTTAGACCCAAACCAAAAATAATGAACAATTTTAAAGAATAATTTTGGGCACTGAATTTAAATCATATTTTATTTGAATTTGGAACTATATTCCTAATATATGGAATATATTTCAAATAACCCTGAGTTATTTTATGTGCATCTGGCCTAGTCCAAAGTATGTGCATAAAAACATTCAGAGTAGTTTGGCACTGTTTTAGTTCATGTGAATTTGCAAACAGTGGCAAATATTAAATAAAAACAGAAAAACAGAATTGAAACAGAAAGAAAAGGAAAGTACAGAAACGTACCTGGCGGCCCGCAACTATAGTCGGGCCAGCTCCTGTGGAGCCCACCCGAGCCCAACTGCCAGTCATCTTCCTCCTCGCGCCAGAAGGAAGCGAGGCACGTGGCC
Organism: Triticum dicoccoides; assembly: GCF_002162155.2. NCBI lineage: Eukaryota > Viridiplantae > Streptophyta > Magnoliopsida > Poales > Poaceae > Triticum > Triticum dicoccoides. Next base: position 486,772,209 of record NC_041385.1, read on the forward strand.
ACCGTGCGTCGGCCACCTCCTGCCTGCCTGTGTGTACCCCCGATGCCCTGGATGTCTCTGGAATCGCCACGCACCTCCCTCGACCCCTTCTCACTTTCCCCCATGCTCATCCCTCCTCTGTCTCTCTCGCTCGCAACCACCCGAGCACCACCGTCGCCGGCGCTCACCGTAGCCATGGCCACCTCCTCTGCCTCGCCCCCCTGGAGCTGCCCACGAGCTCCGCCTAGTCCCTCTCCTCCTCCTCACCCAGTCGCCCGATGCCGGAAGCCCATGGATGCTGCCTGCACTGTTGTTCCCCTCGTTGGCCACCGAAGATCGTCGCCGTCGATTTGCTGCCTCCGGTGCCTCCCCGAGCTCGCTGAGCCTCCCGTTCGACTCACTGTGAGCCCCTTCCCTCTTCCCCTCTCTCCCCACGCTCGTCTGTGTCGTCTAACCACCGTGGCCGTCAGAGCCGATAGCTCCTCGCTGCCGGCCATGTCGCCACCGCGGTTACGGCCCTGCAAGCACGCGTTCAAGCTCACCACTGAACTCACTGCACCCCCACGAGTCTAACGCACCCACCCGCTGCTCCTCCCATTCGTTGTAGCGTCGTTTTCACCAACGCCCGATCTCCAGCCACCGCCCAAGTGTTCGCCATCGTCGACTCCGGGCACCCCGCAACCTGCTACTTCCTCCGCTGGATGCGCGGGCCCGCGGGCTACCTCCTGGTGGCCTTCGCGCGTCCAGCCACTGCCTGTAGCTCAAGTCCGGCGAGCCTCCGCCGTTGTTTTGGTCGTCGCCGGCGAAACTCCGGCGACTGTCGACGTGGACGTCATTAGGTGCTAACCCTGCCAGCTAAGCCCCCCTAATAACACTGACAGTGGGCTCCACCCCTGGTCAAACCTAGTAAGCGCTGGGTTTGACTGGGATTAGCCCATGTCTCACTGACGTGTGGACCCCACACGTCAGGTTTGACCTTGACTGACCCTGTTGACCATGCTGATGTCACCCTGACGCGATGCTGACACAGCTAATCATTTTCTGGATTTAAAAATAATTCAGTAATTTCAGAAAATATCCAAAACTTCAAAAATTCATATAAATTCAACCGTAACTCATAATGAAATGATTTATATATGAAGAATGATAAGAAAATCCAATCTATCCATCTGTACCATTTGCATGCATGTTTGAACAACTTAAGTCTGCTGTATACAACAATTTGAATAAATGGCCTTTGAAATGCCTTAAGTGGAGTTTGAATTTGAAGCTAAGGTTCAAACCAACTTCATTTAACCTATTGGTAGTTGTATTAGCCCAACACACTCATTTTGCCATGTCATGATCATGCATCATATTGTGCATTGCATTGATTGTGTTCTTCCTTGTTTGCCGGCATTTGTCCCCTCTCAGTAGACGACGTTTCGACGATGAATTCAATGACACCGATGAAGAGCTATTACTATCTTCAGAAGTGCCAGGAAAGCAAAACCCCCTTGTTCATTCCAATACAATACCACTCTCTCGCTCCTACTCTCTTTTACTGCATTAGGACAACAATGATTCATTTGTTACTTGTTGTGGTTGTTGAACCCCTTTTCCTCTGCATGACCTATCATTGCCACAGTAAATAGATGAAACCCACCAGCATGAGTAGGAGTTGTTTGAGCCCTGATGTGCCTACTCATTCATGCTTGTTTGTCATGCCTGCTACTACTTAGAGTTGAGTCAGGTCTGATTCATCGGGGATGAATCGAAGGTGCGTAAACATGTCCTATTGTGTGTGAGCTAAGTGTGTGAACACGATTTGGTAAAGGTAGCGGTGAGAGGCCATGTAGGAGTACATGGTGGGTTGTCTCATTGAAGCCGTCCTCAGGAACTGAGTTCTGTGTTTGTGATCCATGAATAGTTACTACCACTCATTGGGATCCTTAATTGACCCTCTTGGCTTCTTAATCACCCTTGTCCTCTGTCTAGGAGTTGCAAGTAGTTTCTGGTGTTTGTAGTACGCTGGAGGTCGTGGGCAGCGCTGACCCAAGGGGTGGGCTGTGATGCGGTAGGCACGTGGCACGGTGTACGTGGTGCCCGTTTGGTGTCTTGGGAACCCTGCTCACATCGTTCGATGCCGTATGTGGAAACTTCGGCCGGACTCCCTGCGGATGGAACCTGAATAGGCGATAAACCTGGACTAGAGACTTGAGTGTTTAGGTAGGCCGTGGCCGACACCCTCACCAGGCTTCCGCTTGAAGGTTGCCGAGATACATGATGTGTACATGGTGGTAAGTGGCGAGAGCGTGTGTGAAGAAGTACACCCCTGCAGGGTTAACATCATCTATTCGAATAGCCGTGTCCACGGTAAAGGACTTCTGGGTGGCTTGTACAGTTCATTGACAAGTGAAAGTGGATACTCTAAAATGCGCAAGATAAGCGTGAGTGCTATGGATGGCGTTCTCGTAGGGAGACAGGAGCGGATCCATAGTGGTGTACTGATATGGTGAATATGCGGACTCGCGTGCGCCACCTCAAAAGAGTTACTTGCAGTCGTAGTTGAGGTTACCCATCGGGTCCAAGCTGACTTCCTGCAGTAAAACTCCACCACCCCTTTGTTGATAGTGATGCATATGTAGTTAGTTCTGATGTAAGTCTTGCTGGGTACATTTGTACTCACGTTTGCCTATTTTATGTTTTTGCAGAGAGACTTCAGTCTCACTAGTAGTTCCGCGTGAACTTCGATGTTTAGCTTGTTACCTCAACTACGATCTTGTGCCCTCGGCAGGATCTAGTAGACAGTCAGGCTTATCAGCCTTTTTCATTTGTGGATGTCTGTACTCAGACATGTTAAGCTTCCGCTTGTGCTTTGACTTGTATGCTATGAGTGTTGGGTCATGAGACCCATGTTTGTAATATCTCGCTCCTCGGAGCCTATTGAATAAATACTTGAGTTGTAGAGTCATGTTGTGATGCCATGTTGTATTTGCACATATCGAGCATATTGTATGTATGATTGAAATGCTTGGTATGTGTGGGATCTGACTATCTAGTTGTTTACCCTTGGTAGCCTCTCTTACTGGGAAATGTCTCCTAGTGCTTCCACTGAGCCCTGGTAGCTTGCTACTGCTCCGGAACACTTAGGCTGGACGACATGTGTCCTTCTTCATTCCTATGTCTGTCCCTATGGGGAAATGTCACGATGACTACCGGAGTCTTGTTAGCCTGCTACAGCGCGGTTTACCAGAGTCCTGCTAGGCCAGAGCTACAGCCTGGATTCACTCGCTGATGACCGACACGTTCGTTGCTGGGTCATGTATGCCTGTCCCTGTAAGTTAGTGCTACTTTGGGTTCATGACTAGCCATGTCAGCCCGGGCTCCTTGTCATATGGATGCTAGCGACTCTATCATATACGTGTGCCAAAAGGCGCAAACGGTCTCGGGCAAGGTAAGGTGAGACCCGTGGGAATACCGTGCGTGAGGTCGCAAAGTGATATGAGGTGTTACATGCTAGATTGGTGTGGTATTGAGTCGGGGTCCTGACAGGTTTGGTATCAGAGCCCGACTGCCTGTAGGATTACCAAGCCAAACTGGTCAAAGTTGAGTCTAGAAATTCTTTAGTTATATAAGGGAATTGATTGTGGGATGGAACGTAAGGCTCTTTTTACTTCTTATACCTTATGCCTTCTGATCTGAGTCATCTTATATCTCCTACGGGGTTAAGGAACTAGGCTTTCTCTTCTTTCTATTAGGATCACATGTTACTAATCCGTAGACTTATAGAATTGTTGGACTTAAGCCTCGGTTCAGTTCCTACTACTTTCGTATGTTAACTATTGATCTCGAAACTTTGATATTGTGCTTCTGAGTGGTTATGCCACCACCTTACAAGATGTCTTAAACCTTTTCGAGCATTTACAGTCGTTATGCTGTCCGAGCCATTCCAGGTTTCTAAATAGTCTAATACATTTGCAAATCCCTCCTTCCTGTTCCTGATGACCCTTTGCGCCAGGTTAATCACACTAATTGTGGTGTTGAGGTACTTTATTGCCTCGACGAATATGTTGGAGATATTATTATGACCCTAGGTGTCTTATAGAACCATCTAGTAATCTAGCCATGTTTTCTGTCCCAGTGTGATGATTCTGGCCATCACTCTAGAAAGCATCCCGTGATGCCACTTACTTAGTAGGCATTCTATTCCTGGGTTCTTGAACCCAAGATTCACTCCACTCACCTCCTGTTGATAGTGTTTGCTAGATCCTTTAGGATATTAGTAACCTTTGCGATAGTCCTCGAGGTGCGTGGTATTTCCTTCTTCCAAATACCATGAACTGCTTATGGTAGAAGTTCCTGGAACCAGGAGATCACAACAAGAGTGCTCTCGATGAGTTCTCCATTCTATATCGTGACTCTACCAGTCCTACCTTGTCCGCATGGGTTATCCGGAAGAAATATGATGAGCTTTGCTCGACATACTAATCTGTGCATCCATAGCTCAGAAAATCGTATGTTCCTTTGAGTTGTCCCTCTTTAGTTGTCTTTTGACCTTCATCTATCAATTGATAGTCAATGGTATGCGTGCATTCGTTCACCGATGCCTATTACTCTTGTGGTCCGTCAAGCCATTCTATCCCGGAATGACTAGGAGAAACAAACTCCAGTACCTTATCCATTTCCCGGATTGGGTCAAAAAAGTTGTATTCCACAGATCAAATGCTCCAGTTTTGATTCTGTTCTACCCTGGAGTATTAGCCCCTTTATGTCAGGGTTTTCATGAGAATCCAGCTCTTGTGAATTCTTGACATAGTGATACTCCTTGCCATCATTATTCATTCCTCGGTTCCGTGTTGTCGCAACCGGAATGCCGACAAGTGAATCATGATGTGTGAAATCTATACCCATAGCAACTCCGTTGCTTCATAGTTAAATAGACAATAACCTCATTCTTAGCGTGCTGACTATTGAATCATCACCCTAAGGTTGGTCGTGCTACCTAGTCCTTATTTCCGGTGCACTCTTCGATCAATGAGTTAGGATTGTGTCAATCCCTCGCTCTTTTGATCATATCGTCTTGCCCTAAAAAGCAAGATTGTTCTCAAGCTTAGTAACATATCGGCAGTTTGAAATTTTTCGAATGTCTTCTCGGAAGTACCACCAGGTTGTCACCTGAACGCCATGTTGAGTTCGTGATCAAGTTGGTTTATCCCTGTAAACCACCCCTTCTCCAAGAATCTGTGTTGGATACCCCTGAGCTAGTTGGTTAAGTTGAACGACAACTTGGAGAGTTGGAAGATAAAAGCTTTGTCCGACTTAGTTCATTCCAAAGGGATATCTCTTTGTATATGTGTGTTGAAGAAAGATGATATCTTCATCTATTGATCTACGTGACCAATTGCTGGATCTATTGTCTTATCAAAACTTTGATTTGAGTGTGGGCTATGATCAAATCAAAATTAGCACCAACGATGTTCGTAATGTTGTCTTACTTGTGGTTGATCCCTCGAGCATACACCATTACATCTTTTTGTCTGTCCAATACTATCACCTTGTTCACATAATGGCAGAATTCCAGTGATATGGAAATTCTCATGAGTTGTTGTTGAGCCCATCAGTAGCATTTTATCTCCTCCATAATTCATGATGAACATCAAGCTAGTGTTGGAAACTTGTGTAAGCATTATCTTCGTGTACCGTTCATGAGGTATATGTTCGGACGAAAGAAGTGACTTCCCCTAACTCACGTGCACTTGGTGTAAGTTGCCGCCGTGGATCCGAGAAAGATTGTTTTTGTTTCCTTTGGAATCATCCCAAGTCAGTCATGCATGTGCAAAGTATACTATGTTTTGGTAGATTAATTACTTCCACTCCATATGTATTCCATAGCACACCAAGCCACTGATTGATTTGTTCAAGGAGAAGAAGCTCCTTCTTAAGAATCATGACTTATGCTAGGACTTCGTTATCCTCGTTGATGGTTCCCCTCCTGAACCCGGTAGTGTTTTATTATAAGACTACTACATGGCCATGCTTGTCAGGGACAACGTGTTCACATGTTTGTAGCAGAACCAGCTCATGTTTTGGAGCTTACTATCGCAGTCTATTTCCTGAGAATCTCGCAACGTTGTCTCGTCGATTTGTGTTGCAAACTTTCATTTTTCTTTCTAGACTTGATGAGTCTGGAATATCCTGACACCAACCAGATCTGAATCTCAGGTAGAAATGACGGTTGGAGCATTTTCCAAGAACAATAATATTGGTCTGTCGATAACCGGTAAAGTGGATGTCGTGGCCAACACACCCAGCCGGAAGATCTATTATTGTAGTATCTCGATTGAAGAAAGTTGGCCACCTCCCCATGAGGATTTTGTAGGATTTACCTCCGTAGTTACTCCTTACTGCTTCTTGTGCTCCCGAAGTACGACCTTTTACTTGATGTTCTAGGTACCAAACCATCTTAATAAATGGGTTGCACTAGCACATCAAGGAGAACATTAGAAGCGGAGTGCTAAATGTTCCTCGGTCGATCATCCAGTTTTTGTTTCCTTGGCTTCGCTAAGGTGAAATATGAGAAAGTGTTATCTCCTTTTGCATCTGCATCGTCCGTCACCATTCATCATGGTAGTATGTTGTGTTGCTAGGATTCTTGACACGGATATTGGTAAAACCTTGATGAATATGGAAATGCTCAAGTTCTTGAGAGTACGCGCAAGTGCTAGGTTTTATCGTCGGCATTAATTGCATAGTGCTCTTAGTTTCCGCAGTTATGCCATAACCCTTTCAAACAGTGGATTCACTCTCTACTAATGGGGTTCCTCCCTAGTTACCAGAATCATTCCCAGCATTTGCATTCGTTCCCAGCTTGCACCGCCCTGTGCCATTCTACCATGGGTTCCATCCATTTCCGGTGATAAGCAAATCACCCTTTGTGTTGTCTTCGACAAGGTAATCCACATCATCCATTCCAGTCTGAATATGCCATTCTTTCATACTCCGCCAAACGATTGTTGGTGAACTTCCTTAGGTTGGTATAAGGAATCTCATTGATCTCTGAATCAAAGGTAATTCTTTTTGCCACTTAAGGGATGATCCTATGAGTCAGCTCCTCTAAGATGTCTCGTTATGGTATCATGGCAATTCAACTCCTTGCTGCGTTGACAACTATTCACCACCTTCTTAAGTATGAAATTGCTGCTTACCTAGTGAACCTTCGTCATCCGTTTCACTCCATTCCTTTGGATGTATGTTTCATGTCTGATCTCGAGAGATGTTTCAATGTCTCATTCCGTGAATTGACCATCAGTTGCTCGATCTTCGAGAAGATCGATTCTTCTAGAGTTTTCCCTTTCTTCTCGTTGTCATGTTGGATGGAGTTCTCAGAGCAAGATTTCAAGAGTGAGATGATGAATGGATCAACATCTTCGAGAAGGGCAATTGGATCATGAAGTTTGTGAGATTTAGTGTCCCCTTTGTCTTCTTACCTCACGTCTTGAATCTCGGGACGAGATTCTTGCTTAGTGGGGGTGAGCTGTCACAGCCCCAGCTACTGCTTGCAATTATTTGCATCAGTGTGCATTCATGCATGATGTTTATATTTATGGATTTGGAATTGAGGGAATTCTCAAAGCCTCAAAATGAAATAAAGGGCAAGAACCCTAAAAATTTCATTCAATGAACCAAAAATGCTCTTCATTAATGTCTGGTATTTTTGTCAAGGGCTTAGACCCAAACCAAAAATAATGAACATTTTCAAAGAATAATTTTGGGCACTGAATTTAAATCATATTTTATTTGAATTTGGAACTATATTCCTAATATATGGAATATATTTCAAATAACCTTGAGCTATTTTATGTGCATCTGGCCTAGTCCAAAGTATGTGCATAAAACATTCAGAGTAGTTTGGCACTGTTTTAGTTCATGTGAATTTGCAAACGGTGGCAAATATTAAATAAAAACAGAAAAACAGAATTGAAACAGAAAGAAAAGGAAAGAACAGAAATGTACCTGGCGGCCCGCAACTGTAGTCGGCCCAGCTCCTATGCAGCCCACCCGAGCCCAACTGCCAGTCATCTTCCTCCTCGTGCGTCGGCCACCTCTTGCCTGCCTGCATGTACCCCCGACGCCCTGGACATCTCTGGAATCGCCACGCACCTCCCTCGACCCCTCTCACTTTCCCCTGTGCTCATCCCCTCCTCTGTCTCTCTCGCTCGCAACTGTCACGCCCAATATGTGATCCTATCCAAAAGGAACTCGAAGGTCCCACCAAGGATAGACCCGCATATTGAAACGCTTTTGCAAGGTGGATATCATTACATCAACATTACATAATAGATGGGGATACATACATAAGGCATACAATGCCACACGAATACAACATCTCAATACAAAAGAGCAACATCCGACTACGGATGAACACAAACAGAAACTCAAACGACATCCACCCTGCTAGCCCAGGCTGCCGACCTGGAACCTATCCCCTGAACGAAGAAGCAAACATCGCTCTCGCGTCATGATCATCGCAGAACCTTCACCTGCAACTGTTGTTGTAGTAATCTGTGAGCCACGAGGACTCAGCAATCCCATTACCATGGGTATCAAGACTAGCAAAGCTTAAAGGGAAAGGAAGGGGTAAAGTGGTGAGGTTGCAGCAGCGACTAAGCATATATGGTGGCTAACATACGCAAATAAGAGCGAGAAGAGAGCAAGCGGAACGGTCATCAACTAGTAATGACCAAGAAGTGATCCTGAACTCCTACGTACGTCAAACATAACCCAGAAACCGTGTTCACTTCCCGGACTCCGCCGAGAAGAGACCATCACGGCTACACACATGGTTGATGCGTTTTAATTCGGATCTGGTGTCAAGTTATCTACAACCGAACATTAACAAATTCCCATCTGCCTATAACCGCAGGCACGGCTTTCGAAAGATTATACCCTGTAGGGGTGTCCCAACTTAGCCCATGACAAGCTCTCGCGATCAACGAAGGAATAGACCTTCTCCCAGGAAGACCCGATCAGACTCGAAATCCCGGTTTACAAGACATTTCGACAATGGTAAAACAAGACCAGCAAAGCCGCCCGATGCGCCGACAATCCCGATAGGAGCTGCACATATCTCGTTCTCAGGGTAACATCAGATGAGACATCCTACGAGTAAAACCAGACCTCGAGTTGCCCCGAGGTGGCCCCGCAGTCTACTTGGTTCGGACCAACACTTAGACAAGCACTAGCCCATGGGGGGGGGCTAAAATAAAGATGACCCTTGGGTTAATTACTCCCAAGGGAAATATAGGTGGTGGTGAGGCAAATGGAAAAACCAATGTTGGGCCTTGCTGGAGGAGTTTTATTCAAAGCGAACTATCAAGGGGGTCCCATAAATCACCCGACCGCGTAAGGAACGCAAAATCCGGGAACATAACACCGGTATGACGGAAACTAGGGCGGCAAGAGTGGAACAAAACACCAGGCATAAGGCCGAGCCTTACACCCTTTACCAAGTATATATAGATGCATTAATAATATAAGAGATATTGTGATATCCCAACCAAAATCCTGTCCACCATGGAGAAATCTTCAACTTCACCTGCAACTAGCAACACTATAAGAGGGCTAAGCAAAGCGGTAACATAGCCAAGCAACAGTTTGCTAGGAAGGGTGTCAAAGGTTAGAGGTTCATGGCAATTTGGGATGGCTTGATGAGCAAAAGATAGGAAACGCAGCATAGCGATAGAACAAAGCAACTAGCATAGCAATGATAGTAGTGAGATCCAGGGTAGCGGTCATCTTGCCTGAAATCCTGCAAGGAAGAAGAACGAGTCCATGAAGAAGACGAACGGAAGTAGTCGAACGAATCCTCACAATCGCAACATTACCGGAACTAAGAAGCAACACCGGAAAGAAACAAACAACATGGTAAATGCACAAGCATAAACATGGCATGATGCACAAACAAGTATGATTCATGTCCGGTTTAAAGAGCATGGCATGGCAAAGTGCAACAAACAATACTACAACTTAAGTGGAGCTCAATATGCAACGAGTTGCATATTGACAAAACACCACAAGTTTGATCTCGGTTATGTACCCAACAATATTAAATGTAGTTAAACAAGGCAAGAGGTGAAACATAATAAAGCTACCTATCTAAGCAAGTTTAAATGAGGCCGGAACAACAAAACAACAATTCCGGAAAATCCCCATGTGCATATTTTAGATTCAGTACTGTTCTGCCCTAAACACAATTTTATTGTTGTTAAACAGGAAAACAAAGTGCACCATGTTAATCTAGGCATTTTTTCCACCCCATTTACATATAAAGTTTATTTAAAACAGAGTTACGGTTATTTAGTTATGAATTAAAGCATTTTAACATGGCATTTGAGCAAAATTAAACAAACAGCATTTTAAGCATTTTAACATGGGATGAAAATGGCATATTATTAATCTACACAAAATTTTAAGCATTTTACATGTTTAAATCATTTTAATCCGATGCACGGTTCAAGAGTTATTAATGCATGAACAACACCGGGTTTTTTGTAAATCTGAAAACACTGGATTAATTAGACAAATTCGCAGACGAAAAAAAAACAGGAGCTGGGCCGAATCTGAGATCTGGCCCAGGCATGGGGGAGCTGCTCACATGGGGCCATGAGGCCGGGACGCTGGCGCGCCCGGCTTTGGAGGGAAGCTGGGCCGGCCACGAAGGGGCGCGCTGGGCCTTGCTGGACTGCGGGAGCTGGGCCAGGCACGGTCGACGCGCTGGGCCGGGGCGCTGGGGCCCATGTGGGTGCGGTGCGCGCGGGACAAGCAGCTCCTTTGCTCGTCCCGAGCAGAGACATGGCGGCGGCGATGGAGGGTCGCCGAGCGCGGCTGCACGAAGGCGGGGAGAACGCCGGGAGGCACGGGACTCGCCGGGGACGGGTGCCGGAGGCCAAGCCTCGGCCGGATCTGGCAGGAAGGAGGGCCAACAGAGAGGGACGACAACTCCGGCGGAGTTCCATGGCAGCACAGGGGGGTTGGCGACGGTGGGCGGCGGAGAGACACCGAGGGGCGACGATGAGGCTGCGCGACGGTGGGGTGCTCGGGCGGCGACGGATCTGGGTTCCGGCGCAGCCACAGCCTTCCGGCTAGGCGACACGGACGATGGACGGCGGCGGGTCGACGGGGAGCTCGGGATCGAGGGTCTCCTCCCCTCGATCCAGAACGGGAAGGAGGAGGCGGGCGGTTAGGAGGGCCGGACAGGCCGCGAGGGGGCCGCGGGCGGGCCCGTCGCGGGGGAGGCGCGGGAAGGGGCACGCGGCGCGCTCTGGTTTGCGGGGAAGGCGACTAGCGGCGGCGTTGACGAGCGGGGGCGCGCCAAGTGGCGGTTCTGGGCTGGCCGGGCACGGAAATGGAGGGGAGCGGCGCTGAAAACGAGGAGGGGGTGCTGAAAACGAGGAGAAGGAAGGTGGCTGTGGTTGGGAGGCGGCTAGAGGTAGGTGAGGGGCTAGGGATGCCCAAAATGGCATGAGGGGGGTCTATATATAGGGTAAAAGCTAGGGTTTAGGGGGTTAGGAGGGGATTCGGACCCTCGGATCGCGATCCGACGGTTCCGGTCGGAGGGGAAGGTTAGGTGGGCTTAGAAGGGGTTAGTGGGCTGTGTGAGAGAGAGGCTTGGGCTGATAGGAGAGAGAGGAGAAATGCAGCCCGACACGATTTCGGAGACCGAAACGTCCGACGAATGAACCGGCGACGGTGCCGCTATATATTTAACGGTTGGGCTATCAAACGAGCTCCGAATATGACGAAACTTGACAGGCGGTCTGTCTACACTATAATAAGACCGCACGACAAGTTGCAACCCATTTCGAGAACATTTTTATGCCACTTATAAAATAATATTTCGGAGGTGCCACGGGCGCGTGCGAGTGTGTCTGGACTCCGAATGGACAACAGAGAGAACCAGCGGAAACCCGGACGGATGTAAGTTTTGAAAAACATGCAGATGAAATGCAGATGATGACATGAGACGAGATGCATAACAAGAACAAAATGCAAAACAACAGACAAAAACCCAACCACGGAGGAAATAATAAATCACATGGCCGGAAATGGCAAGAGTTGGAGTTACGAATATGGAAAGTTGCATCCGTGGCATTACAACACTCCACCACTACGAGAGGATCTCGTCCCAAGATCTAGGATGGCACCGGAGAGAAACGGAAGAGGAAGAGAAGATGTAAAACTAAGTTGCTTCTTTGACGAACGAGTGAAACCACGAACCTTGAGAGGTTGAGCAATTAGAGATGAACGAGATTGCAAACAATCTGTTAGAAAAGAGGAACAAGGAACATTACGATAACTTGACGGTTGCAAAGACATGAATCAAGAGTTTAATGGACAAGATAGAATTCGAAACCACTCCGGTTAAAACAAGATGAGAGAGGAAGAATTTGGGCAGCACTCCGGTTGAACATGGAAGGAAACGAACATGAACTTGAGAAGATAGGAAGATACTTGATGAAACCAACAACACACTGCCTCCGGAACTATTGGAAGAATGGCATAATGGGTAAGAAGGATTTCAGACAGCACTCAGGTTGGAAAGAGAGGCAAAACTTGATAAGATGAAAGAGCTTGAATGAGAACAAAACACTCCGGTTAAATGGATAAGCACGAAAAGAACACGATCCTCACAATTCAAGATGATGAATGAAAAGAGCAACATCACAATGCCTCCGGAAGAACGAATAGAAGATATATCATTGGAATAACAGAATGGAGAAGAGAATGCCAACTTCTGCCACAGATGAGCTTGAAAAGCATCCTTGCAAAGAAGAATTGAACGGATTTGTTGGAAAATCAACAACGAAAGGAACAAGCTTGTTGTGGGCTTACGGAACACCTCTCCAAAATTATGAGGTGACAACCGGCCACTAACGAAAAACAATATATTGGATTGAGGTCAACATGGTGATGACAACTCCTTTCGCCGAGAGGATAGGAGAAAAACTTGGATCATTGATAAGCACCACAATAGCTATATTCCTTAGGGAAAGGCTTTAGGTTAAATATAACCCAAGATAACTGCAACGAAGAAGTTGATTGGTCGAAAAAGACCTCTTGAACGAAGAGAAAATGATGGATTTAAAATACCTCATTCTTGACAACATATGAATCATGAAACATGAAGGAAATTGTCAAGAGTGACATAACACCACCTCAAAAGATAAGGTAGAAAGAATTGCACTTTGGAATGCAAGATGAAGAATACTTGAACTCCTCAATACAAGACATGTGTTGAGGACCATGTTTATTTTTTTGAGTACAACTTGGCGGATCATCACCTCGAGAGAAGAGTTGAAAAACAATTCGAGATTGAAAGGAATCCTTGATGAACCATCATGTAGAGCCTCCATGAAGAACTCCAGTAATAAAAGGATGATAAAAAGAAAGAGAAGTTGAAAACACAAGGTGAAGCCTTGCGATGATTTAGATGGAGCTTTGCGACGATATAATGCGGAAAACTTGGAACTTCGGAAAAAGAATAGATGAAACACTGGAACCAAGAATTACTTCATCATGAGCAATCTCCGGAAGAAAAGAATTTAATCACCTCGAGGAAATAAGAATAAGACTTATTGTATGCTTATCGTTCATCAAATTAAATTGATGACAAGCAATGGATTTGGCATACTACTTATTCCCGTAGAAAGGATTAGGAGAGATATAGCACAAACTTGAGAAGGTCTTGATGGAAACACCGGTAGGATTGGAAACAACGAATGAATTGATATGATAACAAAGGAAGTGAAATCTTGAACGAACCACCATAAGAATTGAAAATGAACGAAGTAAAGGGGTGAATCACCGGTAAGAATTAGAGAACGAATGAAAATACTTGAGGGAATTTAGATACATGAGATCAAAGAGATCAAGAACTGGTTAAAGAACACTTGAAGGAATCACCGGGATAAATGGATAACGGTAGCTGAAATCTGAGGACGAAGAATTCTTCTGGAACGATGGCCTCCGGTGAAACGAAAAGGAAATCAACTCCTGAAATACTCCGGATGGATGAAAAGAATATCTGACAAATGGAATAATTCGCGAGGATAACATGAAGCTGGAACCACGAAACTTCGAGAGAATGAACAAGATTTAAGAGGAACTCTTCTTCGATCTTCCCATGTTGAGAATGATGATGAGAACCACCACCAAATTGTTGAGAAACTCCGGAAGGATTAAAAGAGGAAAGGTTGTGCCAAAGATGAAAATAATTTGAAAGAGACCTTGGAGAAGGCATGTGACTGATGAAAATTCATTCTTACATCACACTTGAAAAGAGTTTAAGAATAACTCCGGGAAATTAGAAGAGTCAGGTAAGATCCTGGGAAAAGACCTGTGGGTTAGGGCCCACTAAAAAGATACACCGTTGAACGATTTTGAAGAGAGATTGCACCGGTTGAATTAAATGGCTTGAATGAGATAACAACCTCGAAATATCTTGAACTGATTGAGAATGGAAACACAAGTCTTTTGAGATATCTTGAGCACTCCGGATAAGAATAGAGAGAGGTGAACAATTAAGAGGTGCATCGGCTTGAGAAAGCATTAGAAACGAGGAAAGGAATATGATGAACACCAAAAGCTTGAATTAAATCCACCGGAAGAGAATACGAGAATGAAGATTGATGAACTTGAAGCTCGTGAGCATCTTCATGAGGGATCACCGGATCAAAACATTGATTGAAAAGAGTGAAGAGACTTCACATGAATAAATGGATACTTGATTAAAATATATGAGTCCTTGTAGAAAAGGGTGGGAGGGCGGGAAAACAAAGGCAACTTGGGATGAACGAAACAAACACCGTTGAGAAAAACTTAGAATTGATCTTGCGGATGGGGAGAATGATGGGATCATCTCGAAGAGAAGCGCACCAGTTGGAAAAGGATTAACATGACAACCTCAATGATCAAAAGGATTAGTATTCACAAAGCAATATGAGAACACCGTTTAGGAAAGGTATGGATTCAACATTTGACTTCGAAGCAACTCGAATACCACAAATAAAACAATACAAAGGATTTGGCTTGCGGAATAAGCCGGAACAAACATATGCTAGACCCCATGTCGTATCAAGTGTCTGTTGGAAAGATAAAACTAGAGCTACTTGAATTCCTACCTATAAAACTCCCGAAACTTTCTGGTTATGCAATCTGGTGTTGGGGATACAGGGGAAGCAATATATCTCACCCAAACTAACATTCCCTGCATCCAGCTGTATCCATCCATCAACACATAACCAAGAAAACTCCGGAAATCGTGTACCTAAACCTTTGAAAAGCATACGTTATATGAGTTATGGCAATACTCCCGAACTCCCCACTACTGGGTGACGTCGAGGTTATCTCACCAACAACTGCATAAAAGAGATTTTCGATGTCGACAAAACTCAGGTATTCCAGAACTGCAACGATAAAATTGTGATGACAACACCTCGGAGCTCAACTCCCCGGGTCAATGCCACATAATAGACAGGAGGCACCAAGAACAATGTTCTCATCACAAAACCATCGGAACGATTCCAAGATACCCGCGTGATCCTAAATTTTTTTTAGTGAAATTTGAGGAGAGGAAAGACAAAACATCTACGTCAAGAGTCCTCACCAGAGCGACGAAGGGGGTTGAGGAGTAAAAAGAATCCTACTCTCCGATATATATAATCCTAAGACTCAAAATAGTTTTCTTCTAGACTCAACAATGGCCAACAATCAAGGGGGCTCCTATGGTCGGTCGAGGCTCTGATTACCAACTTGTCACGCCCAATATGCGATCCTATCCAAAAGGAACTCGAAGGTCCCACCAAGGATAGACCCGCATATTGAAAAGCTTTTGCAAGGTGGATATCATTACATCAACATTACATAATAGATGGGGATACATACATAAGGCATACAATGCCACATGAATACAACATCTCAATACAAAAGAGCAACATCCGACTATGGATGAACACAAACATAAACTCAAACGACATACACCCTGCTAGCCCAGGCTGCCGACCTGGAACCTATCCCCTGAATGAAGAAGCAGAAGAAGAACTCCAAAATAAGCAAACATCGCTCTCGCGTCATGATCATCGCAGAACCTGCACCTGCACCTGCAACTGTTGTTGTAGTAATCTGTGAGCCACGAGGACTCAGCAATCCCATTACCATGGGTATCAAGACTAGCAAAGCTTAAAGGGAAAGGAAGGGGTAAAGTGGTGAGGTTGCAGCAGCGACTAAGCATATATGGTGGCTAACATACGCAAGTAAGAGCGAGAAGAGAGCAAGCGGAACGGTCATCAACTAGTAATGACCAAGAAGTGATCCTGAACTCCTACTTACGTCAAACATAACCCAGAAACCATGTTCACTTCCCGGACTCCGCCGAGAAGAGACCATCACGGCTACCCACATGGTTGATGCGTTTTAATTCGGATCTGGTGTCAATTTATCTACAACCGGACATTAACAAATTCCCATCTGCCTATAACCGCAGGCACGGCTTTCGAAAGATTATACCCTGCAGGGTTGTCCCAACTTAGCCCATGACAAGCTCTCGCGATCAACGAAGGAATAGACCTTCTCCCAGGAATCCTGGTTTACAAGACATTTCGACAATGGTAAAACAAGACCAGCAAAGCCGCCCGATGCGCCGACAATCCCGATAGGAGCTGCACATATCTCGTTCTCAGGGCAACACCGGATGAGACATTCTACGAGTAAAACCAGACCTCTGGTTGCCCCGAGGTGGCCCCGCAGTCTACTCGGTTCGGACCAACACTTA
>NC_041385.1:486789388-486798243 GCF_002162155.2 Triticum dicoccoides
GAAAATAAAGATGACCCTTGGGTTAATTACTCCCAAGGGAAATATAGGTGGTGGTGAGGCAAATGGTAAAACCAATGTTGGGCCTTGCTGGAGGAGTTTTATTCAAAGCGAACTGTCAAGGGGGTCCCATAAATCACCCGACCGCATAAGGAACACAAAATCCGGGAACATAACACCGGTATGACAGAAACTAGGGCGGCAAGAGTGGAACAAAACACCAGGCATAAGGCCGAGCCTGCCACCCTTTACCAAGTATATATAGATGCATTAATAATATAAGAGATATTGTGATATCCCAACCAAAATCCTATCCACCATGGAGAAATCTTCAACTTCACCTGCAACTAGCAACGCTATAAGAGGGCTGAGCAAAGCGGTAACATAGCCAAGCAACGGTTTGCTAGGAAGGGTGTCAAAGGTTAGAAGTTCATGGCAATTTGGGATGGCTTGATGAGCAAAAGATAGGAAACGCAGCATAGTGATAGAACGAAGCAACTAGCATAGCAATGATAGTAGTGAGATCCATGGTAGCGGTCATCTTGCCTGAAATCCCGCAAGGAAGAAGAACGAGTCCATGAAGAAGACGAACGGAAGTAGTCGAACGAATCCTCACAATCGCAACATTACCGGAACTAAGAAGCAACACCGGAAAGAAACAAACAACATGGTAAATGCACAAGCATAAACATGGCATGATGCACAAACAAGTATGATGCATGTCTGGTTTAAAGAGCATGGCATGGCAAAGTGCAACAAACAATACTACAACTTAAGTGGAGCTCAATATGCAACGAGTTGCATATTGAAAAAACACCACAACAATTATTTAGTTTGATCTCGGTTATGTACCCAACAATATTAAATGTAGTTAAACATGGCAAGAGGTGAAACATAATAAAACTACCTATCTAAGCAAGTTTAAATGAGGCCGGAACAACAAAACAACAATTCCGGAAAATCCCCATGTGCATATTTTAGATTCGGTACTGTTCTTCCCTAAACACAATTTTATTGTTGTTAAACAGGAAAACAAAGTGCACCATGTTAAACTAGGCATGTTTCCACCCCATTTACATATAAAGTTTATTTAAAACAGAGTTACGGTTATTTAGTTATGAATTAAAGCATTTTAACATGGCATTTCAGCAAAATTAAACAAACAACATTTTAAGCATTTTAACATGGGATGAAAATGGCATATTATTAATCTACACAAAATTCTAAGCATTTTACATGTTTAAATCATTTTAATCTGATGCACGGTTCAAGAGTTATTAATGCATGAACAACAGGGGGTTTTCTGTAAATCTGAAAACACTGGATAAATTAGACAAATTCGCAGACGAAAAAAAAATAGGAGCTGGGCCGAATCTGAGATCTGGCCCAGGCGTGGGGGAGCTTCTCATATCGGGCCTTGAGGCCGGGAGGCTGGCGCGCTGGGCTTTGGAGGGAAGCTGGGCCGGCCGCGAAGGGGCGCGCTGGGCCTTGCTGGACCGCGGGAGCTGGGCCCGGCACGGTCGACGCGCTGGGCCGGGGCGCTGGGGCCCACGTGGGTGCGGTGCGCGTGGGACGAGCAGCTCCTCTGCTCGTCCCGAGCAGAGACATGGCGGCGGCGATGGAGGGTCGCCGAGCGCGGCTGCACGAAGGCGGGGAGAACGCCGGGAGGCACGGGACTCGCCGGGGACGGGTGCCGGAGGCCAAGCCTCGGCCGGATCTGGCAGGAAGGAGGGCCAACAGAGAGGGACGACAACTCCGGCGGAGTTCCATGGCAGCACAGGGGGGTTGGCGACGGTGGGCGGCGGAGAGACACCGAGGGGCGACGGTGAGGCTGCGCGACGGTGGGGTGCTCAGGCGGCGACGGATCTGGGGAGGTGACGCGGACGATGGACGGCGGCGGGTCGACGGGGAGCTCGGGATCGAGGGTCTCCTCCCCTCGATCCAGAACAGGAAGGAGGAGGCGGGCGGTTAGGCGGGCCAGACGGGCCGCGAGGGGGCCGCGGGCGGGCCCGTCGCGGGGGAGGCGCGGGAAGGGGCACGCGGCGCGCTCTGGTTTGCGGGGAAGGCGACTGGCGGCGGCGCTGACAAGCGGGGGCGCGCCAAGTGGCGGATCTAGGCTGGCCGGGCAAGGAAATGGAGGGGGAGCGGCGCTGAAAACGAGGAGGGGGCGCTGAAAACGAGGAGAAGGAAGGTGGCTGCGGTTGGGAGGCTGCTAGAGGTAGGTGAGGGGCTAGGGATGCCCAAAATGGCATGAGGGGGTCTATATATAGGGTAAAAGCTAGGGTTTAGGGGGTTAGGAGGGGTTTCGGGACCCTCGGATCGCGATCCGACGGTTCCGGTCGGAGGGGAAGGTTAGGTGGGCTTAGAAGGGGTTAGTGGGCTGTGTGAGAGAGAGGCTTGGGCTGATAGGAGAGAGAGGAGAAATGCAGCCCGACACGATTTCGGAGACCAAAACGTCCGACGAATGAATCGGCGACGGTGCCGCTATATATTTAACGGTTGGGCTATCAAACGAGCTCCGAATGTGACGAAACTTGACAGGCGGTCTGTCTACACTATAATAAGACCGCACGACAAGTTGCAACCCATTCCGAGAACATTTTTATGCCACTTATAAAATAATATTTCGGAGGTGCCACGGGCGCGTGCGAGTGTGTCTGGACTCCGAACGGACAACGGAGAGAACCGGCGAAAACCCGGACGGATGCAAGTTTTGAAAAACATGCAGATGAAATGCAGATGATGACATGAGCCGAGATTCATAACAAGAACAAAATGCAAAACAACAGACAAAAACCCAACCACGGAGAAAATAATAAATCACATGGCCGGAAATGGCAAGAGTTGGAGTTACGAATATGGAAAGTTGCATCCGGGGCGTTACATCAACCACCCGAGCGCCACTATCGCCGGTGCTCACCGTCGCCATGGCCACCGCCTCTCCCTCTCCCCCTGGAGCTGCCCACGAGCTCCGCCTAGTCCCTCTCCTCCTCCTCACCGAGCCGCCCGACGCCAGAAGCCCCTGGATGCTGACTGCACCACTGTTCCCCTCGTCGGCCACCGAAGATCGTCGCCGTCGATTTGCTGCCTCTGGTGCCTCCCCGAGCTCGCTGGCCCTCCCGTTTGACTCACTGTGAGCCCCTTCCCTCTTCCCCTCTCTCCCCGCGCTTGTCTGCATCGTCTAACCACCGTGGCCGTTGGATCCGGTAGCTCCTCGCCGCCGTCCATGTCGCCATCGCAGTTACGGCCCTCCAAGCACACATTCAAGCTCACCACTGAACTCACTGCACCCCCACGAGTCTAACGCACCCACCCGCTACTCCTACCGTTCGTTGTATCGTCGTTTTCGCCGACGCCCGATCTCCGGCCGCCGCCCAAGTGCTCGCCGTCGTCGACTTCGGGCACCCCGCAACCTGCTACTGCCTCCGCTGGATGCGCGGGCGCGCGGGCTACCTCCTAGCGGCCTTTGCGCGTCCGGCCGCTGCCTGTAGCTCATGTCCGGCGAGCCTCCGACGTTGTTTTGGTCGTCGCCGGTGAAACTCCGGTGACTGTCGACGTGGACGTGATTAGGTGCTAACCCTGCCAGCTAAGTCCCCCTAGTAACACGGACAGTGGGCCCCACCCCTGGTCAAAGCCCAGTCAGCGCTGGGTTTGACCGGGATTAGCCCATGTCACACTGACGTGTGGACCCCACACGTCAGGTTTGACCTTGACCGACCCTGTTGACCATGCCGACGTCACCCTGAAGCGATGCTGACACAGCTAATCATTTTCTGGATTGAAAAATAATTCAGTAATTCCAAAAAATATCCAAAACTTCAAAAATTCATATAAATTCAACCATAACTCAGAATGGAATGATTTATATATGAAAAATGATTAGAAAAATCCAATCTATCCATCTGTACCATTTTCGTGCATGTTTGAGAAACTTAAATCTGCTGTATACAACAATTTGAATAAATGGCCTTTGAAATGCCTTAAGTGGAGTTTGAATTTGAACCTAAGGTTCAAACCAATTTCATTTAACCTATTGTTAGTTGCATTAGCCCAACACACTCATTTTGCCATGTCATGATCATGCATCATATTGTGCATTGCATTGATTGTGTTCTTCCTTGTTTGCCGGTATTTGTCCCCTCTCAGTAGACGATGTTTTGACGATGAATTCGATCACACCGATGAAGAGCTACTACTATCTTCAAAAGTGCCAGGCAAGCAAAACCCCCTTGTTCATTCCGATACAATCCCATTCTCTCATTCCTGCCCTCTTTTACTGCATTAGGACAACAAGGATTCATTTGCTACTTGTTGCGGTAGTTGAACCCCTTTTCCTCTGCAAGGCCTGTCATTGCCACAGTAAATAGATGAAACCCACTAGCATGAGTAGGAGTTGTTTGAGCCCTGATATGCCTACTCATTCATGCTTGTTTGTCATGCCTGCTACTGCTTAGAGTTGAGTCAGGTCTGATTCATCGGGGATGAATCAGAGGTGCGTAAACATGTCTTATTGTGTGTGAGCTAAGTGTGTGAACACGATTTGGTAAAGGTAGCGGTGAGAGGCCATGTATGAGTACATGGTGGGTTGTCTCATTGAAGTCGTCCTCAGGAACTAAGTTCTGTGTTTGTGATCCATGAACAGTTACTACCACTCGTTGGGATCCTTAATTGACCCTCTTGGCTTCTTAATCACCCTTGTCCTCTATCCAGGAGTTGCAAGTAGTTTCTGGTGTTTGTAGTATGCTGGAGGACGTGGGCAGCGCTGACCCGAGGGGTGGGCTGTGATGCGGTACGCACGTGGCACGGTGTACCGGGTGCCCGTTTGGTGTGTCGGGAACCCTGCTCACGTCATTCGGGGACGTATGTGGAAACTTCAACCGGACTCCCTGCGGATGGAACCTGAATAGGCAATAAACCTGGACTAGAGACTTGAGTGTTTTGGTAGGCCGTGGCCGACACCCTCGTCAGGCTTCCGCTTGAAGGTTGCCGAGATACATGACATGTACATGGCGGTATGTGGCGAGAGCGTGCATGAGGAAGTACACCCCTGCAGGGTTAACATCATCTATTCGAATAGCCGTGTCCGCGGTAAAGGACTTCTGGGTTGCGTGTACACTTCATAGACAAGTGAAAGTGGATACTCTAAAATGCACAAGATAAGCGTGAGTGCTATGGATGGCGTTCTCGTAGGGAGACGGGAGCAGATCCATAGTGGTGTATTGATATGGTGAATATGTGGACTCGTCTGCGCCACCTCAAAAGAGTTACTTGCAGTCGTAGTTCAGGTTAGCCACCGGGTCAAAGATGGCTTGCTGCAGTCAAACTCCACCACCCCTTTGTTGATAATGATGCATATGTAGTTAGTTCTGATGTAAGTCTTGCTGTGTACATTTGTACTCACATTTTCCTATTTTACGTTTTTGAAGGAAGACTTCAGTCTCACTAGTAGTTCCGCGTGAACTTAGACGTTTAGCTTATTACCTCAGCTACGATCTTGTGCCGTCGGCAGGATCTGGTAGATAGTCAGGCTTATCAGCCTTTTTGATTTGTAGATGTCTATACTCAGACATGTTAAGCTTCTGCTTGTGCTTTGACTTGTATGCTCTGAATGTTGGGTCATGAGACCCATGTTTGTAATATCTCGCTCCTCGGAGCCTATTGAATAAATACGTGAGTTGTAGAGTCATGTTGTGATGCCATGTTGTATTTGCACATATCGAGCATATTGTGTGTATGATTGAAATGCTTGGTATGTGTGGGATCTGACTATCTAGTTGTTTACCCATGGTAGCCTCTCTTACCGGGAAATGTCTCCTAGTGCTTCCATTGAGCCCTGGTAGCTTGCTACTGCTCCGGAACATTTAGTCTGGCCGGCATGTGTCCTTCTTTGTTCTTGTGTCTGTCCCTACGGGGAAATGTCACGCGATCACTACCGGAGTCCTATTAGCCCGCTACAGCCCGGTTTACCGAAGTCCTGCTAGCCCAGTGCTACAGCCTGGATTCACTCGCTGATGACTGACATGTTTTTTGCTGGGTCATGTATGCCTGTCCCTGTAAGTTAGTGCCACTTTGGATTCACGACTAGCCATGTCAGCCCGGGCTCCTTGTCATATGGATGCTAGCGACACTATCATATACGTGTGCCAAAAGGCGCAAACGGTCCCGGGATAGGTAAGGCGACACCCATGGGAATACCGTGCGTGAGGCCGCAAAGTGATATGAGGTGTTACATGCTAGATCGGTGTGGTATTGAGTCAGGGTCCTGACATCAAGATCATAGAATTTCCGCTCAATGATCCTCTCCAAGCTCTCCTGGTTTTGAGTCAGGGTGGCCAAGCCCTTCTCAATCCTCAAGGTGGAGGCAATCCGATATCCAAGATGATCTTGCTTGCTCTTCAAGAATATCTGAGATGCTACTTCAGCTGTTGGCATCTTTGCAGCTTTCTCTGCCCTTGCCTTCTTTCTCTTCTCATGTGCTTGCACAGATGATGGATCTTCTTCATTCATAACAACAATGTTGTCCTCAAAGTCTGGCTTGAGGGGTAGATGCTCCTTGTCCGACAAATATGTGCCTGTGCCCATGGACCCCGCTGTCAGCCTTCCCACGCATAGTCTACTTCCGATGGTGTCTTTCGTTGACCACGTTGACCACTGCACGCCGAGCGCATCCAAGGTGGTGGACGACGATGAGGCCCCAGACAACAACGAGTCAGAGATGGGAAGACGCGGGAGTAGAGTCGCAGACGGAGAGGTGTACGAGGGTTAACTGGTTCTGGTGCAGTGTGGTTCGGCAGTCGGTGGAGAAGAACAGGAGGTGTGGAGGGGTGGAGGGATGGCTTGGCCAACGGTGGAGTAGCACTTCACGGCGAAGCGTGCTAAGCAGAGCTGCTAGCAGCAGGAGGCGGGAGTAGGTGGCCCCGGCGGCGCTGGAGGAAGAAGACAAGAGATTGAAGATGGATGCTGGTCGTTGGATGTAAATCCAATGGCTAACGATGTCAGAATCATTTGTTGACTAACTTGAC
The DNA here is from genome assembly GCF_002162155.2 of Triticum dicoccoides. Lineage (NCBI taxonomy): Eukaryota > Viridiplantae > Streptophyta > Magnoliopsida > Poales > Poaceae > Triticum > Triticum dicoccoides. The sequence goes on from NC_041385.1 coordinate 486,796,408, forward strand.
AAGGACTTGCATTGGCTTCAACCTATTGGCCCACATTTCAGCCTCCAAAAATGTGGCACGTATTCAACCCATTTTTTCAGAATGTACATTCTTTTTTTTGCGGGGTAGAATTTACAGTCAATTTGATCTCTTTTTTTTAGAATTACAGTCCATTAGCTGGTCCGGGTGAACAAATAATGTAGCGTCCATGTGGCCCATTTATTTTTTTCCTAAAAAATTACAGGCCATTTGCACTTTCTCGAAATACACGATTTTGCTGGGCTGATTCTAATTATAATATTGGGTTGGGTGCAGCAATGTTATCAAAAAAATAAACAGGGGCTGAGCATTTTGTTATAAATATATTTAAATAATAAGTGATTTATTATTACATTGGCCCTTAAATCTTACCAAGCTTTTGTACACAATCACCAGGATTTTCGTTGCCAAAAAAATCCAGGATTTTATTGTTAAGAAATTATTTTTATAAGTATATAAGATGTGGGATATTGTTTTCTTACATATGTAAGTATCTGTTAAATATATGATGACAATAATAATAATATATAATAACATATAAAATAATTTAAATATATATAATAGTTAGAAGGGAAACATAAGTTGGACCAGGCGTTCCTATTCTTATATAGAAAAATAGAACAGACCTATGCGTTTTCTTCAAAAAAAAATACATAAATTGGGCTGCTGATGTTTTAGGAAAAATGAAACCTTGGATGGGAGGTCCACAGGCCAGTCGATACATGATGGCCCTCAAGAAAATAGAAACCGGCATGTCGTGGGCTGCGCATGTTAAAAAAGAAAGCCAAGACGGGGCAACCCAAAACCCAGCTGATACTTGCTGCCCCAGTGATAATAAATGATACCTGCCAACTCCCCTGCTCCGTTGTGAATTTATCTCCTATAGTAACTACGTTGAAGCACCTAAAAAATGTAACTATGTTGACAAACCCGTGGGCCCCAATGTCAATATAGCATTAGGAGGAAGTATTTTTTCGATGAGGCACTTGCTTGCGTACGGCCATAGACCTGGTGTGTCCTGACTGTCCGCCTCTCCACATACAGTCCTCTCCAGATTCCTCTCGTTTGTTCAGCATGTTCACAATGGCAGATAGTGGCACCGCAGCGAGTGCACAAAGGCGCAGGAGGAGATCCGACCACCTAAGGAAGTGCCTTATTAGTAACGAAACTACTGAATTAGCCTAGTGGCCAAGTGACACTACCCGACTGTTGTTCCGCCCGGGTTCGATTCCACCTGATGCAGAGAAAATATCTCCAATTTTTTTTGCCTATACCTTTATTGACATGTGGGTCCCCATTGTCATCTACGCACACCACATCCAACACTTGCCAAAACTTCGTCCCTCATTTTCTCTGTTTTTCGCACACTCGACATTGGGCATTTTGAAAATAGCATATCTTTTTGACTGTGCATCATATGAAGATGTGCTATGCATGAATGTTGATCAGCATGATGTTAACTGGCTGGTAGTTTCATTTTCGACCATGAATAAAATTTCCCACATGATGTTTAACATTGTTTGAAAAGGTCGTGTTAATATAAACGCTCTGCCATTGAAAGTTGCAGTTTCTTATTTAAAACTCAACTTGTAGTTTCTTATCTGAAACTGAAACTTGTAGTTTCTTCTCTGAGAATCACATTGTCTGCACTTTTATACTCCTATAAAACTACATTTTTGAAGTGCTAAAAATAGATCTCTAGAATTCATAAAATACTTCATATGCTCAATACTGCAAATCTGAAATTCAAAATACATTCATATCTAAAAGTACTCTCAAAATACACAACACAAAACATAATTCACAACCTGCAAATAC
>NC_041385.1:486798578-486851082 GCF_002162155.2 Triticum dicoccoides
TCACCTCCTATTCCTTGGTGGCAGTCACGCCGCAGTCATTTGAGTTCATTGAGTATCTCCTCTAGGCAATGGAGCAGACAGATTCGCCCGAGGCAAAAGTCAGGCGGAGGTGGTGGGTGTACAGGTCGAAGGTCGAGCACCCAGAGGATAATGAATTGATCGAGTATGGTGTGCCATTTGGGAGGGTGCAGAGCCAGCCGGAGCCACATGAGTATTCATTCTCCCACCGCAAGAGGAGGCCGGATGCCGCCACGTCACTTCCCTACTGTTCTCCACGGTTCCCTCGACGCTCGCTTCGTTTCAACAGCGGCGGTAGGGTTTAAGGTAAGCTTCGCACAAACCTAATCTTCCATCTGCTCATGATTACAATCAGTGTGACAGCTAACGAAAATCATGCTTATATTTAGTCTCCGAGTACTACGCCAATCACCCTAAAATAGCTCTGGACCTTTGGGTCGAAGTTGTGACACTATGTGCAAATAAAGAAAAATAGATTGGTGCTTCTTTCAGAAAAGAGTACTCCCTAGAAAACTGCCAATATAAGCTAGTAGTATTTGGTTAGAGGATTTGCTTCCGAGAAAGATCCGTCCACAGGGAGCTCCACACATCGCACTTGTGGTGGTGGATGCCAATGCGTGCATGGAGCATGGCTGGTGTCGATAATTTTTACTTGGCACACCTCGCACGCTGCATATATGTCAGTTCCATCCGTACATTTCTGCAGTTCCACCAAAATGCAACTGAATAACCCTGTTTGCACAGATAATGAAAAAGCTTGATTACATTATAGTGGCACTAGTTGATGAAACATACACTAATAAATAGAAGAAAATATTGCGATAGTATCATAGTATGCCATGCTGCGAGGGCGAGATGGGCCCTGCGACACCTCATACGGTACACCTCATACTGGAAATCGTCCCAAGTCTCCCCGATACACCTTCTGCCAGTGATGAACATCAGTGTACAACGGTAGTACAAGGAGGGGCCTTGAGACATTCAAATCTCTATTTTTGTGCAGATCAACTAAAATTAAGCACCCCAGTTTGCAGAAACGCTTAAACATTAACAATGGGACTAGTTGATGAAACATACATTAACAAAGAGAAGCACTTCCTTTATCTACATTGGAAATGAAATGATGGAGAGGACACTCGCTCTATTTTAACTGTATTATTACTTGATTTTATCAGTGACACTAGGGTCGAGCAGGTGGCAAACGAGTTGTACCGTGCGTCGCAAGGATGGAGGTCGGGGGTGCTTAGACTGGGATGCTGAAGCTGGCTCTTTCAATCCCTATCTTCCCCCTGATGTTTCTGTGGTAGCATTTGGGTTGTAATCCAAACTTGGTCGAGCTGGTGCTGTGTCCCCCTACCTGCCTTGCTTATGTGGCAAACTTGTCTCCTGCCAGTACTCAGTCTGTTCTAGTAGTGTTGCATAACTGGCCGTTTACACTGAGATGTTGTCGAATAATGGCTCTCTATGGCTGGGTTTCTTTAATGAAATCGGAGGGAACCCCCTCTTTTGATATATAAAAAAACAGTGGCACTAGTCGTGCCAAAACATTGCCTCAAATTAATAGTGCCACTAGATTAAGGTGCAAAATAATAACATTACCGCTTTATCATAGCAGTGCCAAAATAGTAGCACAAGAGCAGGATCAACATGCAGAATCTTTGGCAAACGATTAGACCAAAAAGGAACATACCTCGTGATGGGAACCATATCTGCAGTCAACGCCATTGTAGAAGGGATGACACCAGTCACCAACATGGATGATTCAATTCATGGGACCTTTTGGTGCAGTTTATCTAAAATGAAGCAATGTCCCATGAGCTAGCAACTTCTTCTTCTTTTTTTTAAGAAAAGGGATCCAGCCCCGGTTCCATTTCCATCAGAAAACGAAACCCACAAAGCTTCTTTTTCATTAGTTCCAATAAAATGTGAAGCTCCTAGAATGTTCAACTATAATTTGGATATCATTTGTGCAGTTCAACTAAGATCAAGCGTGAAATGTATATCTCTGTTTGCACAAAAAATGTTGAAAGGAGGGTGACTAACAAGTGATGAAACATGCTTCAAATGAAAAGAAGCATGTTCCTTATCTGAATGGCAATCCTACAAGGACAGTAGCAATTTATAAAGCAGCAACAGTGTGGGCATTAGGATTAACTACGACAACCATTAAATATGACATTACTTTAATGGTGCCATTGCTTCATTTTACCAGCAACATTACATTAACAGCTGCTACAGAGTCGGTATTTGGGCATGGGAGAGTAGGCGGACCAGGAGAGTTGCATTTCTAATGAAAAGAAGCAACTTATCTTAATGGGAAATTTAGCAGGACATGAAAAAAGTGCCATTGATTCATATTACTAGAGGCATTACATTGAAAACAACATTGGTTTAATGTGTCCTTACTTTTAACAGTGCGACTGCTACATTTTACCAGTGGCATTACATAAGAGTGGCTCAGGGCAACAAACATCAGAACAAGATATGTGGTTTGGTCCCATTTTTGTTCGGTATAGCCACCTTATACTGTGTGAGGCTAGCAAATCTAGTGCTGGACTTACTCTGCTGACTTGTCCCCTAGCCCCCACTTTCTTTCCTTTTTCAACCAATAGATCAGGTTTATATTGAGTTTGTACCGCATTTCACTTTATTTCCCTATTAGACCTAGAGACCAGTTGGATAGCCAGTCTTTGCTACTTTTTGCCCCCATTATTTCCTCTTTCAACCAAGTCCTAGACTCATGTAACAAATCTTCCCCCACCCCACCCCCTTTCTTCCTTGTTTGAACCAAGTAGTACTAGATTCGAGTGCATGAACTAGTTTCACCTCTTAACAGTAAAAATTTAAGTGGTTTTCGAACAGCCGATCGATCCTATCTACGAGGGGGGCTGAGAAATAGTAAAAGATACAAATGCAATGACGTGAGGAGCTCGGGAAGTAGAGCAAGGCCAGTTACGAAGGAAGTTATACCTGAGGGTCACCAGGATGTCGCTAGGTGGGCGGTGGGAGGCCGGATCTGCCCACACTACGACAGCAAGGAAGAAGGGGTCGGAGGCCCTCCCATGCCAGCGGTGCTTGGGAAAGAATGACAAGGCACGCTGATCGGGATGCACCAGCAGTGGGTAAGAGCCGTCGTCGAGGACGACCGCGTGAACGTTGCACCTTCTCACCTTCCCCGGCGGAGAGGATCCGGCTGTATCTATGACTAGCGGCGAGTAGAGAGAGAGTGTGTGGCCCACTGTCGTGTTTAGATATGGAGAGGACGAGACAGTGTGAAGAGAGCAACACTAGCAAGCAAGGGCAGAGGCTCCTGCCTATATAGTTTTCTTTTGTCTACCGAAGCCGGCTTGACCTCGTCAATAACTGTTGAGAAGTCTTCATGCACGTGCCCCGGAGGCGCAATTGTTGTCATTTTGATCTGAAGCACCGGATTATAACATATAACACGAAAAAAATGCCACATGACAAGAAATCATAACCTCACTGCCCAAAGGAGACAACATGAATCCCGACAGACAAACTAGACGAGGATCAAAGCTCAAATTAAAGATAAACTCATAGAAAAGGGGTCCGTTGATAGATGTCCTAATTAACATAGCCGACTTGACCTAAATGGTAGCCGAGTAGTCTTTGTGCATGTGCCCCCAATGACTAGCCCAACTCAGTTGTCGTTGTTTAACCCTCGCAGTGATCCGAAGCACATGACACCTAATTTTGTGAGATGGCACTTTTTTTAGATTTCTCACCAGAACTACAGGCCTGCACAACACAACCTGCATGATATGTAGACGATAGCCAATCCAGGCATGTCTGCTGGAGTCTGGTCACATGCATGGACGAGCTAATCTTCCGTGTCTTGCAGGGATCGTCCAGGCACCAACGTATGTACAACACTTCTCTAGTACTATCGCTCGTCTCTCTCTTCTATTAACTCACCAGACTTGCGGGGCCGGGGAGTGTGCCTATGGTCGGTTCTCAATTGTGGTCCCACATGTGTGTGCAAACACAATATGACGTGCCTTCCATTCGGAGAGCGGCGTGCCAGACTGACCGACCGTCTGGGGTGCGACGTGAACACGATGGGCGTGTTGTATACTCCGTACATGTGTACCGCCGTTTTCTTGAGGCTTTGCTCCATGTCGCAATCCATCGATACAAAATTAGTATAATGTACTATTTAAAAGTCAAGGGAAGGGCTTTTCCTGCACGGTAGGCGGGGCAGTTCCGCCTAGTCGATTCGACAGATACACTAAGATGAGGGAGTAGGTTGCTGCAAACGTAGGGCTGTGTGATTTGACAGCGAGTTACTGCTGGACAGGTGGGTCCCAGTGATTCGACTTGCCATTATCATTTTAACTGCGGTCCTATGATAGGCGTGAGTCTCCCGATTCCTGACCACCTCCATACAGGTGCTTCTCCCAATGCTCCACCATGTAGAGTCTTGCTTTTGCATGAGAGTCCACTCCTCCACTTTTTCCTTGCCTCTTTCCTCCACATATGCAAAAATGCCATGTAAAGCGGGCTTATAGCCCACTATTGTACTTACTTGCTCCTACAGGTGCTAAGCTTGCCACATAGGCATAAAGTCAGATGTGGCAAGTTAATTAAGAAGAGAGAGGTTAGTTTGGTGACCCAAGGAAGAAACAGTGCTAAGCGCGTGTACCTAGGTGAAAAGAAAATTTTGAGTCTATAGCTAATTAAATGAAGCAAACTTAGCAACAAAAAACTAAGCACCGATGCATTGGGGACTTGATTGCTAAGCTATTTAATGCCCTTAGCACCTCATCTAAGCAGGATTTCATTGGAAGAGGTAACTCCTTGGCAAATGCAATAAATACTATGAAGAAATAGATAGAGAGAAGTAAAAAAAATACTCTTATAGCCAACCTTATAGCTAACCTTGTTGTAGTATGAGTGACTAAGTGATGACTGTGTATGACATGCCAACATCAGATAGACTAACGCACCATGTTAAATCTCCAAGGGCACGACCGCGCGAGCGAGGCGACGGTCGTGGTAGGCGCAACCATGATACGGGCTGCTGGCAGCCCTTGGATCTAAGATCGAACGGTCGCATGCTAAGTTGCTGAAAATTTGTAGAATAACCCTCCAGGATAGGATATTCACCCATAGATTTAGAATCACGCCATGCAACCGTTCGACCTCAGATCCAAGGGCTCTCGGAAGCCCATATCATGGGAGAATGGAAAGCTTCGTATCACCTGAAATTTTCCCGACACTTGACATGGCATCGAAAGCCATTTAATTGTGCATAGAGTAGACATGACATCTAATTGTCCCCCCATAGTACTGTGCATGAATCCATTTATCCACCAGGCAAGCCACTACCCTACCGTTCGCACACCCCACTCAGCATTTTTATAATCGAAAAACCGCTGGCAGTTCGCTCCTACTCGTCCCCGGATGCCCTTTAACATTACGGCAGTTCTCTCCTAGTCGTCCCGTCCTTTCACATTATGGCAGTTCCAATAATCCTAACCCTCCTCCCAAATCCATGGCGACCCAAATCTCCATGATCGGCGGTGAGTACAAGGTTAGAACCATCACCAACGATGAGGTCGACGTCATCTACACCCATTCTTCCGTGATGGTGAAAGGATGCCTTGCTCGCTTTAGACGCATGTTAGAAAACTCAAATGATGAGTGGGCCGCTGGGTTAGATGTTGAGTACACCACAATCCTGGGACAAGAGAAGGATCTAAAGGAGGAAGAGAAGAAGAATCCCGCCGTGATCCAGGTTTGCGTGCATGACTTATGCTTGGTCTACCACATATACCATGTCGACGTTGAGTGCTAGGATTTTAAGAACTTCCTGACGGACGGCCTAGTCAAATTCATTACTTTAGACTTTACGAACGAAAGAAGAGTCCTGGGTCAGATAGGCCTCATTGTAGGCAACCACTTCGACCTCCAGAAGAATGGGTTGCTGCCATCCCGTGACCAGCCTTCAATGCTGACCCTGGCAGGAGTCATGGTTCATCCTTCGTACGGTAAACTGGAGAAACCTCCGCACACGTTTCATCGTCATGCATGGAAGTGGAATTACTATATATAAACCACATCCTGTACGCTGCAATGGATGGCTACCTTTCTTTCAATATCTACAAGGGTTGGATGAAGAGCAAGAGCCAAGTGTGCGGTTCAAGCAAAGAAGTATCGGCCAAGAGGAAGAGGGACAAGGACGAAGTTGCTGACATGGATGAGGACTCCGAGTAAGGTGGCAGTGTCGTTGCTCATGGTGGTTCTAATGCAGTGTCTACCGGATTAGTTGCTTAGTTTAATTTCAGGTGTGCTTAGTTTAATTTGAGGGGTGTGTTGTGCCGAGCCCCCAACAGAACTATGTTATGTTTCTTCTTGTTATATTTCTTACATTTCATCTTTTAGTTGGTATAGTACTACCACTCATTTCTTCACATTATATACATACAATATATATGGCCAACATCATATAGCCAACAGTTTAGTTGTCAAAGAATTTCAGGGTGCTTAGTTTTGTCAAAGAATTCCAGGGTGCTTAGTTTTATTTGAGGGGTGTGTTGTGCTGGAAACCATTATTGTGACTCAAATCTCTTTTCCCATGTTATAATGACATAAATACCGATGGACCAACATGCCGGCTCTCCCTCTATCTTACTACAGTAAAATAAAGTGTGGGGCCTACTTGATCCCACCAACGTTCTTATTTTCCTGTAAAATTATTTGTTTGGTTACTCCTGACAAGCGGGGCCACACTTTTCATTGTGAGAATCGGCTTATTTTTGTCATGTAACATGGTCAACGGGTTTGACGTGAAAATAACAATGTCTAATGGCATTTTGAACAAACATCTAACTTAACGATGACATTTTTGAGATATCTAATTGCATTTTTGAGCAGGCATCTCACGGATCGATGGCATTTTTGAGTAGTTGTAACTTCTAGTGGCAAAACTAAGTAGCGATACACAACTAGTGCCATAAATAATAAGAACCCAAGAATTAAATAGGTATGCTAATTTCTTTATTTCTTTAATAGTACTATATGCATAATTTGGCGACGAGTGCTCTCTATATGTACCACCTTTTTTCTTTAATGTCATCTTGTTAGTTTTGCTCCATGGCGCAATCCATCGATACTACTACTGTACAAAAGTATACATTTTTTAAAAGGCTAGAGGGCGGGGCAGTCTATCTTGGTCGTTTTCACGAGAGGCGAGGGCCTTTGTGATTTGACAGCTCATTACTGCTGGAAGGCGGGGCCTTGTGATTTGACTGCTCGTATAAATGTGCCGACGACCTAAGGAGGAGCAAAGAACTGTGTGATATACTCAAGTTTTCCATTGGAGTAGTACTACGATGGAGGAGCACGAAACATGGCAACCCAGTGCCATATGGCGATAAAAAATGATCTAATTTGCTAGTCATCTCATTGTTAGCATTGTTCTATTCATGCCTTGGAGAGAACGTGACACGTGCGGCGAAACACCCGAAGCAAAAGAAGAAACACTGGAGCAAAACAAGAAGGAAGATTATCACTTGAAATGATCTAATTCGCCGCGGAGTCGTAACTGCTTCTTCATCGCCTCCATGACCTCCATCTCCTTGTGCGTTTCCTCTGCCATCTTCTTCATTCTGTCCATGACGTGGGATTTCTCGATGCGAGCCTTCATCATATGTTCCACGACCGCATTACGTACCTTGACAGCAGCTGGGTACTCGATGCGGAGCTTCGCCAACTCCTCCTTCTGTTCCATGATGAGGGCCTGCAGCATCTTCATCGAGGAACTACTATTCTCATGCAGCTTCTTCCAGCTGGCATTCTTCTCCTTCAGCAGGTCGAGCTCGTGGCAAAGCTTCGCCTTGTCCTCCTGAATTTGCAGGATTTCACTGGTCGCCTTCTCCTCCGAGGCAATGCTCTTCTTCAGCAGCATCACCAAGCCGACGGTCAACTCCCCATGCTTATTGAGCTTAGTGGGCATGTCGTCGAGGCTCTCCTTCAGCAGCTCCACCAAGCCGTGGATGAACTCCTTCTGCTTATTGAGGTGTTTATTGAGATGATCGGGCATGCCGTCATGGGATACCGACTTCAGCGCCGCCAGCTCGGCATGTTTGCCTCCGCGGCTAGGGCGCTCCTGGGAGCCATCGCCTGCCCGTGAGAGATCTTTCGAGGTCTCTGCGTGGTGGCGAGCCCTCTTTTTTTTCCGCAGCCTTGGTTGCCGCTCCCTTGTTACGAGTAGTTCTTGCCCTAAAGCCTTGCACACCGGCCATGGCAAGGACAAACGAAGAAGAAGGACTTATGAGGAGGGAAGGTAGAGTAATTTTCGGTTAGGTAGTTCCCCTTTCTATAACCTAAGTACCAGCACTAGTACTAATACCTGGATAGTGGGAACACGTTCAGGTTTGGTACATACTAGTAGGTGTGAGAAGGCTTGCACTTAATTGTAGCACTAGTACTTTCGAATGTGATGGGAACAAGGTAAAGATTAATTGATGGTTTTGGTTTCAAGGCCCGAAACGGCTCCCGATGAGTTTAGTGGAACATAAATTTCAAGTAGACTACACTGCTGAAATGTGTAAATATTATGTTACTGTCAAAAATTGGCACAAAATACGAAGGAGACCAATGGAAGTACTACTAGCAACTCGCATGCGCTGTATTAACTACTCGCATGCGCGCAGTGGAGTAGTAATGTCTTTCTTCCGCTCTCACATCCACTCAATTTGCATGTGCTGTATTAATTGACCATCAAAGAAGTGAAGGACTTTACACACGTCAAATTATCACATGGGGTGGATCTTGGTACAAAATTGCGTCCGCCCGTGTACCTGTGTGTGCATGCGAGGGAATGAGTGCGTGCGTGGCGTGCGTGCACATCTTCGCTTCGTGCATGTACCGCCAGTGTGGCTTAGAGAGGACGAGTACATTCTTCTGGAACCAGCAGCACGTCACTGTGACCAATCCACACAAGGAGGTCGTGACAACGCCTCCACATGTGCTACGTGGCTTCATGAACTGTAAGAGAGACACTGTGTAGCGTGCCATTGGAATTCTAATTTACGTGTTTTGCACATACTCGAAGTACTAGTAAGGTACACGTGCATTGCACGCATCAAATTTTGCAACCAAATTATGAATAAATACCACACTGTAACATGTAAGCTCTGAGTCATATATGCCTGATGTAGACCTTCTTTTAATTCTTATAGTTCATCTCATTCAAAATCAATTAGTTTTTATAAAAAAGCTAGGGCCTCTTTGGTTCTTAGGATTACCAAAACGCAGGAATAGGAAAAACATGGGATTAGAGTGGAATGTCGTCTTGAATCCTACAGGATTTTATGAGTGTTTGATTCTGCATAGAAAAAACGCAGAATTCTTTCAAAGAGGTTTGAGTGGATGGGATGTTTCCTATGAAATCTAGTGCAAAGGAATCATATGGAAAAATTCCTATGGTTTACAATCCTATGAATCAAACAACCAAGATAGGAAAAATTCCTAAGGATTAGAATCCTCCAAAATTCCTTTGATAATCCTTTGAATTAGAGAAGCCCTTAATCTATTTTATGATTCATGGAATTGTGCATTGTAAAGCATAAAGTAAAAACAAATAATGGCAATTCAACTAGAAGAAAAGTTTGGGCAGTTATGATACGGAAGATTCTAGAACAGAGGAGAACCACTGTTGTTTTGAGGTTTGAGCATTATGCTTAAGTTCAACAATGGAGTCTGCTAGATTGTACAGGGCCGAGTGGAGGGAGACTATGAAGGAGTGCACAAGTGCGAGATTGATATTTAGGGAGAGGGGTGAGAACGTGCGCTGTTCCACGCAGTGGTGGAGCCATGAAAAATAAATGAGCTAGGGGGCCAAGCATTGCTAACCCTTTATGAGGAGGGCCAATTCATCAACTTAAACCATTTTTACCAGCAATTATCTAATGATCACATTCATATTAGCCTCGATATATAGTGATGTTGGGGGAGGGGGCAGGGCCCTTGCTGCCCCATGTCTTCTCCATTGTGCGCGCATCTGAGAGATGAAGCAGAAGGCATGGATGAGAGGGGGACGTTGGATATATAATTAATGTGGGTGTATTATCTATATATGTAATCCTATATAGAGAGGTATAGATTGATCAATGTGGACATGGGAAAGAGGGTGATACCTCACTAGATATACAGATTGATTGGTTTGTGTGGAAAACTATGAAAGACCTAGCTATACACACACACACACACATAGAGGAACATCGACCGTTGCGCATGAACGTGAGAGATAAAGAATGCCCGATATGATGGAGAGGGGATGTTGTGTGTGCCTTCATGGGATACCGACCTGAAGAAAGAGATTGCATGTGTGCGATGGATAATGCCGACTGGTAGTGTGTGTGCATGCATGCACGAGAGAAAGTTAGTGGTACAATTATAAAGGGAAGACGACTGTGTGGGTGTAAAAGACTAAGTGAGGTCATAATCAATATAAAGTTGAATTCAAATATTTGAATAAGAGATCATGATGTTTGAAACCCATGCATGCATGAATATAACGGAGATCTGCGCGGTGTGGTTTGGAAACGAGCATGTTGTAATGTATACACATTGAACAAGGTTAGACTAATTTGAATTTGAGATACCGATGGCAGGCATCATTTGGCCACATTGCATCCGTGCATGGACACACTATTCTAATTGGAGATGATGGGTGGCTTTCGCATCACATATCTATATCTATACCCCTATATATATATTATATTATATGTTTTTTATATAGTGTGCGGATAACTCTAAATTTGAAAGATGGTCGTTGGATGAGGCCAATCCGATGGTGCAGAGATGGCAAATTTGAGCACTACTGGCCGTTGGATATCATCTAGATTCCACCTGATTTTGCCATATGTACAATCTAGAAGACTCCATGGTTGAACTTAAGCATAATGCACAAACCTCAAAACACAAGCACTTCTTCTTTGTTCTAGAATCTTTCGTATCAGAATTGCCCAAATATTTTTCTACATGATTTGCCATTATTTGTTTTTACTTTATGCCTTACAACGGACAATTCCATGAATCTTAAAATAGATTAGCTTTCTTATAAAAACTAGATGATTTTGAATGAAATGAACTATAAGAATTAAACAAACATCGTCATGAATATATGACTCAAAGCTTACATGCTATAATGTGGTATTTATTCATAATTTGGTTGACAAATCTCATGCGTGCAATGCACGTGTACCTTACAAGGCTAAATGGTGTTTGTGTGTGTGTTGTGCGTGTTAACACATTGTACATAGTATGTCATACATGGTTTAGATTCCGAACATCTAGCTAGAGCATACATGTACTATGATTTGAATTCAACACAAAATGGATACATATATTTGAATTTGAGATCGTATGTACATGTAGTATGCATTTATGTAGGAATTTACTTCTCCTATATTCATGTCATATGTTGTGAAGATAATATTTAGATGGTTGTATAACTAACCCGAGTACAATCCCATTCAAACAGGGAAAATGTACTCAAATTTAGTCCATATCACTACAAAAAAATACACTTCTGTGATGATACGTGTTTGTCACAGTAGGTCACGTTTTCTGTTATGCATGTACATCCATGACGATTTTATGACAGAATCAAGATAGTCATACCTGTGCTGTCATAGAAGTGTTCCATGACATTACCAAAATTATCATCATGGAAGTGGCCACTTCCATGATGATAAATCGCGCGTCATAGAAGTGCTTTCGTCAAGGGTGACTGACACGTGGCATCCACCGTAATGGAATGCCGTTAAGCTATCGGGTCCGTTTTTGGATCCGACAACCCGTTAACATCCCCGACCAATGGGGATTTTCCACGTGTAAAATCATCATTGGCTGGAGTAAACACGTGTCGACTCACCATTGGGACAAATGTCATACACTCATTGGACCGGAGGCTCCTATGATACGTTGACACGTGGCACGGCCCAACAGAGGCCCATTCCTATGAAAAGGCCGGCCCGTTTGACTTGGTCAAAAGGTGGCGGGCCAGCCCACGGAAAGCCTGTTAACGGCCTATTCGCATATAGCCCACTTACAGCCTGCTAACACAGGGCCCGTTACAGCCTATCCGAATTAGGCCCAGTAGCGTCATCTGGTGTCGGATATCGGGTTCCGGCAAAACCCTTAAGGTTTGAACTCTGGGGTGCGCGGGAAGATCTTCCCCCTACCGATCCACGTCCCAACACCTCACTGCGAATCTACGCTACACGAGGAACACAAGGGACGCAAGGTTTATACTGGTTGGGGCCACCGTTGTGGTGTAATAGCCTAATCAACTGTGTGGTGTGGTGGATTGCCTCTTGGGCTGATGATGAACAGTACAGAGGAAGAAAAACCTCGCGAGGGGTGTTCTTGTGGTGGTGTGCTTGGGGAGGAATTGCTCCGTCTCTGTTGGCTCTAGGTGAGATCCAGATGCCTTCTACTGTGATGGCTATCTCTATATATAGAGGCCCTGGTCCTCTTCCCAAATATTGAGAGGGAAGGGCGCCAACAACGACCATTTTGTAGGGGAACATCTAGTACAAGTTATCCTGACTAAAGTTGGTCTTCGGCTGCCAAAGGCACTGGCGATGACGCTGTCTTGGGCTCCACGTTGACATCATGCCGCTCTGATGGTCTTGGTCTCATTGCATCGAAATGGTAACCTTTGCTTGATGCCTCGGTACTCCACGCCTGCGCTTGCCCCCTTTGCACCAAAGAGGAAACAAGCACACTGCGCAAGCCAGCGCCCGCCTGGTCTCGATCGTCATGGCTTCCATCATGAGAACCTCGCGAGGTACCCCTGCCTTGATCTCTCCGCCTCCTCGCGAGCCTGCCTGATGAGGCCGTTCCTGAGGAAGCCTTGCATCGTCCGCCCCGCGAGGCTTGGCCCCTCGCGAGGGTCTTGAGCTTAAGTTGATGAAGATGGGCCGTACTGGACCACCCCTTGAGCCACGCCGCAGGCCGCAGGCAGGCAAGTCTAGGGACCCCCGTTCTCAGAACGCCGACATCTGGGCCGTCCAATATGATTCCAGCCCGTTTTATCTTCCGGCCCATGTATGGCCCATGAGGTCTTTCGGCCCATACGAGGCCCTTTGTAACTCTTGGCCCATTAAGGGCCCATGGTGAAACTGGCCCGTAATGAACAATGTATCACTTTATACCCATTAACGGCCCATTATTCCATTGGGCCATTTCCAGCCCATGTTATCTTTCGACCTTCTCAGGGCCCATTTATTCTTGGGCTTATTTCCAGCATTCGGTTACTTACGACCTGTTACTACCATTTTCTGCTCGTGGGCCAAATTCAGCACATTGTTACAGTCGGCCCGTTTGTGGCTTGTTAATATGTTGTGCCGTTTTCATAGCGTCATCAAATGCGGCCTATTAACTATGACCCATTATGGTCGGCCCATGAACGGATGATTCCAACTCTAGCCCGTTTACGGCCATAATGCGGTCTGTTATTGGCCCATGTTTGGCCGATCAACCATACGGCCCATATAAGGCCCATTGATGATACGACCTGTAGAAGGCCCATTGTGTCTACAGCCCATAGAAGGCCCATTGATTCTATGGCCCATAGAGGGCCCATTGTTTCTATGACCGGTAGGAGGCCCAGTGTCACTACAGTAAATATGTAGCCCATGTTTATTGAGGCCTAGTTTTAAAAAATAGGTTATTGCGGCCACTAGCAAACCGCGGAAAAAGAACTGCACTGACTACAAGCAAACAAATAAACAAGACAACAAGGAAATAAATAAGCAAGCAACTTATGCTAGGCTATCACGGCTATTACACATATTACATCCACTAGGCATCAAACTTTGCCACCAGTGCAAATATAGGGAACAAAGCAGCATATAAACGCCGCAGCAAAACAAGTCCAGACCTGAAACCACTTCAGAAGAGCTCAAGAAACAATATCCTGGGTACCCATAATGCTGGCAAGATGCTTGGCAAGCTTATTAACTTTCTCTTGTTTGGCGCTAAAATCCTCCAGCACTTGCTGTTGCACAAGAAAGTACGCATCTGAATTCTGTAGGGACTTCCTCAGTCCTTCGGCTTCTTGCCCCAGCACAGCTGACTGATGCCTTTGAGCTTGTAGCTGAGACTAAAGAAGCCGAAGTGATTCAGGCAGCGAGTTCGAAGAGCTTGTGCCAGCGGTACTGGCCAGTAACTCGAACACTACATCAACGCAGGACTGTGGGGTTTTCTCAGTCTCTACAAAATCGTTTTATCACCTTTCTTGGAGACCAACAGGGTTGTCTCACTATCTTGAACCTTATCTGCATTACTTTCTCTACCATTGCATAGCGGGGTGCTCTTCTCCAATATTTTGTTTGCATACTACGAGAGAAACAAGCAGACACATCACAGGTTTAGCATGTAGTATACGAAACTCATTTTGGTAAATCGGTTTAGTAGTAAGGTGGACAGGATAACAACATGAAAAAAACATATATCTATGTACTATGATCACTGTATTGTCCATATCATTCTAGTTTATGTTGCCTAGTCAAGATAGAGACACAACTCAACTCATATATTTTTAAGACACAACAACATAGACAGAATATAAGTGTGAGAAACTACACAGCATTGGCCACACTTGTAATGTTCATCACATGAGAACATAACTATTTATACAACTTAAACTGAAATCAACATAGAGCAAGAAGTTAGAACAACAATCTAGTTAAAGAAATAGGTTTAAAACATACTTGTTGCGCCATTGGAGTTTCAATTGGATCCTTCAAATTCAAAAGTAGTTGGTATGAGTAAATACAGTGATGCAACAACAAAGGAGTATGGACCATAGCTACAGAATCTGACATGAGAATAGTTGCTCTTCTGCTTTAAACATGGAGTTTGGGTTAGCTGTGGTGGTCTTCATGCTTTGGGCACTGCAGTTGCTTTACAAACTGCTCGTGTGGGGGTACTCTGTGGTGGACATGGTGCTTTGTCAACTAGAAGTGGGTTACTATCCGATGGGGTTGCGGTTAGATGGGTTGTAGCTGGTTCTCTGCAACGGTGTAAGTGTGCAATCTGGAAGAGTCTCGATTATGTGTGGTGGGGCTAGTTTGTGGGCCAGTACAACCATGGTTCTATCTGCATCGATGGGTAGCATTGTCTTATGTGAAGAACCGGTTTTTGCTCCCTTAGATACTACCATCACCCCCTCTAATTCAAATGGATGATAAACAAGAAAAGAAATTGAACGTATAGACATTGTATGATAGACAAATGTGGTAATTCACAAATATGTCGTCTAACCAAATATGACAACATGATACAATTTCACATATATGATGCCTAACTAAACAGGATAGCATGACACAATTTCAGATATATGATGGATAACTTAACAGGATATAATGGCATACTTCAACATATGATGAGTATCTAAACAGGATGACATGACAAAACTATATGATGTCTTTCTAAAATAGGTTGGGATGAAATAATTCACATACATGTTGTCTAAGTATACAGGATGGCATGATATAATTGACATAATTGATTCATATACTAAGCAGCTGGCACTCACATGTATGATCTCTAAACTAAGCAAATGGAATCCAATATTGTGCACATGATGTCTAAACTAAGCAATGCAAGACACCATATGCATGATATGAGAAATATAAACAATTCAACTTAGAGCATACACCTCAGGTGGGATATAGGACTGGTCATCTATCTCTGAATCCTCCTCTGAGGAGCTCCTTGTAACCATCGAGATATATGCTTCAACAGGTACCATTGCCTGCTCTGAAGACCTTGTTTTCACTCCAGATTTTTCCATAACCGGCTCAAATGGCTGATACACATGAAGAGTAGTTCAATATACATAGATTGTCGACAAATGGAATACGTAATGAAAAAAAAGATGGCATAAGATAATTCACATATATGATGCCTGGCTACATGGTGGTGCATAATTCACATATATGATAACTGGCTGAAAAACATGGCATTGCATAATTCACATATCTGATATAGAAAGCAAACATGAGGCATTCACACAAAGCATGTCTAATCTAAGCAGATGGCATGGCCATGCAAGACACCATATGCATGATATGAGCAATATAACCCTGCCAAGTTAGAGCATGCACCTCGGGGGAGGGGGGGGGGGTACGACTGGTCATCTGTCTCTGAATCCTCCTTTGAGGAGCTATCTGTAACCAGCAAGAAATTTGCATCGACAGGTAGCACTGACTGCTCAAAAGACCTTGTTTTCACTCCAGATTTCCCATGACCGACTCAAATGGCTGATGCATAGGAAGAGTAGATGAATGTATAAACATTTTTGACAAATGGAATATATTATGAAAAAATATGGCATGATACAATTCACACATACGATGACTGGCTAAACAGGATGGCATTGCATGATTCACGTATATGATGCCTGGCTAAAGAAGATGGCATTGCATAACTCCCATATACTCCCTCCGTTCCTATATATTTATCTCTTTAGAGATTTCAAATGGACTACCACATTCGGATGTATATAGACATATTTTAGAGTGTAGATTCACTCATTTTTTTTCCATATGTAGTCACTTGTTGAAATCTCTAAAAAGACAAATATTTAGGAATGGTGGGAGTATGATATAGAAACCAAAAAGGTGGCATTCACAAAAAGCAAACCTAAACTAAGCTGATGACATATGAGATGTATAATGTAAGCAAGGTGAGGCGCCATATGCATGATAACAAGGTGCGGATTCCTTGTTCGGTAGAACAAACTTAACGTGTAAACAAAATTCATACAAGACATAAGAGAGTCATGTCCCCTTTTACTATATTGCTATAGATGCCATTGAAACTACAAGAAAAATGTAAACAAAATCGGGAGAACGAGATTACCCTCTATAGTACCAAATCGATTCGCACTTCCCTCAACAACAACAAAAAACTAATCAATTCCCACCAAAAGAAAGAGTAATGTCCCTTTTTATATGATTACAAATGCCAGGAACTCGAATTTCAATTTTTGAATCCACATTATGTTGAATTCGAATATATCGTTAGGTGACCTTGCGGTTTATAATTGATGTAGTCGTACATTTAGATCTTCCATCATATATGAACATTTTACTCCACCATGTGAACATATATATTGTCGTCTACCATATGGACTAAATTTGAATCAATTTTTCTTATTTGAATACGATTGTTGTCAAGTTATACAATAATTTAAATATTATCTTGATAACAAAAAACATGCATATAGCAGTAACCATATTTCACTATGCGCTACATGTACCAATCTCCAATTCAAATATTTGTATCCATTTTATGTTGAATTCAAATCATAGTACATTGGTCTAGGTATCGAGATGTTCGTGATAATCTAAACCCTATTTTCATATGTATAATTTTTGGCTGAATTGGGACAAGTTTCGGTATAAGCTTCTTGCAAAACCGGAGATTCTCTCAACAAGCCTCGTGGTTCCGAGAGGGAATGTGTCACCTTTGTGTGCGAAACGATATACGCTGCCTCCCCCTGATTTTCTTTACAGAGGCAACATAGAACTATATGAGTGCCCTGTTAAATTTTGGAATTATTTCGGGTTCGTTTGGCCTTTTCATACATTAATTGAGTTTTTGGACTTTTAATGTGCATAATCCAAATTTGAACTATAGGCACATCCTCCGGTGCACCAAAGTTGGTTGAAAAATCACATGTGTGTCATTGGTTGAGTTTCTAGGTCCCATGGAAGAAATGAAAATGAAATTCAAACATCTGGGCGTCATGACTCAGTCAAGAATATCGAGAAACTTGGATTTTAAATTCATGTAAATCCAAAACTCGCCTGGAAATCATGAAACTTGGCATGGTGTCATGTCATGGCACTAACATGTTGTGGTAAAAAATTGGGCCAATTTGGAACAAGTTTTGGTATAGGGGTCGTTTGGATTATGCCCACACCAGCCTGACCAAAACAACGGCATGCCAAAATTTGGCGAAGGAAATACCTGCCGGGAACTCGCCCACACGCTAGTGCAGATTCACAAAGGCTGGCCAAAAAGTTGGCTGTGAGCCAAAAACTTAGCTGCTATCCAAACACTAGCCCAACTGTGGTCAACGACCAAAATTTTGGAAGGGCAGCTTGGGGCTGCCATCCAAACCTCCCCATAAGCTTCTTGCAAACCGAAGCTTCTCTCAAGAAAGCTCATGGTTCTAAGAGGGAACGTGCCACCGTTGAGTGCGAAACGATATACGCTGCGCCCCCTTGAGTTTCTTTACAAAGGCAACATAGAACTACATGAGTGCCCTGTTAAAGTTTGGAATTATTCTGGGTTCGTTTGTCGTTTTTATACATTAATTGAGTTCTGGTCATTTAATGTGCATAAGTCAAATTTGAACTACAAGCACATGCTCTCGTGCACCAAAGTTGGTTGAAAAAATACATCCGTGTCCTCGGGTGAATTTCTAGGTCCCATGCAAGAAATGAGAATAAAATTCAAACATCTGGGCATCGTGGCTCGGCCGAGAACATTGGGAAACTTGGTTTTAAAATTCTTGTAAATCCAAAACACGTCTGAAAATCATGAAACTTGGCATGGTGTCATGTCATGGTACTACCATGTTGTGGTAAAAAAATTGGCTGAATAGGAACATATTTTGGTATAAGCTTCTTGCAAACCGAAGCTTCTCTCAAGAAGGCTCATGGTTCTGAAAGGGAATGTGCCACCTTTGAGCGCGAAACGATATACGCTGTCCCCCCTTGAGTTTATTTACAAAGGCAACATAGAACTCCATGAGTGGCCTGTTAAATTTTGGAATTATTTTGGGTTCGTTTGGCCTTTTTTGTACATTAATTGAGTTTCTGGTCATTTAATGTTCATAATTCAAATTTGAACTACAAGCACATGCTCCCGTGCACCAAAGTTGGTTGAAAAAAATCACATCTGTGTCCTTGGGTGAATTTCTAGGTCCCATGCAAGAAATGGGAATAAAGTTCGAACATCTGGGCATCGTGGCTCGGTCGAGAACATTGAGAAACTTGGTTTTAAAATCATGAAACTTGGCATGTGTCATGTCATGGTAGTACCATGATGTGGTAAAAAAAATTGGCCAACTAGGAACAAATTATGATATAAGCTTCTTGCAAACCGGAGCTTCTCTCAAGAAGGCTGGTGGTTCTGAGAGGGAACGTGTCACCTTTGTGTGCATAATTCAAATTTTAAATACAAGCACATGCCCAAGTGCACCAAAGTTGGTTGAAAAATCACATGTGTGTCCTCGGGTAAATTTCTAGGTTCCATGCAAGAAATGGGAATGAAATTCAAAATTCTGGGCATCGTGGCTGGGCTGGAAACATTGAGAAACTTAGTTTTTTAATTCCTGTAAATCCAAAGCACACATGAAAATAATGAAACTTGGCTTGGTGCCATGACATGACACCAACATGCTGCGGTAATTTTGCAGTCCGATTTGTGAAGGCGCACACATTAACAATCAACAAAGTCATTTTGGAACAAGTGTTGTCACGTTACAATCGGAAACACAAGTATTATTGAAACCGTGGGCGTTCTATTTACTACCATTTACGTGCCGCCACGCGTCCCCTTTTTTTATTAGCTAGGAGGCACCATGTAGGGTATCTATTTGAATATGAGAGGCGTGCAATCAGACCCCTGCGCGTGCTTATCAGGAGGAGAGCCCTTTGAGCTCCATCTGCCGTCCACCTCTCTCCCAAGGTCACCATTCATGGCGCCCGAGCCTCTGTTTAATGGTGTGGCTATCTCTCACTCGATTGATTTAAGAGAGAAAAAAGAAAATATGAAAGCACGGATCTTGATGTAAAATTCGACGGACCTATATAGCATCTACTGCGACTTATAGCAAGACTGATGAATATATACGGATGACGATAGTGGATAATAATTGTCTTACATAATTAGAAAGATAATTAAAAAAAGCCACATGTGTCTACGCCCGAAATACACAAGGGCAAAAGAAGAAGGAAGACAAGGATCTGGCTCGCTGATCGCTACTTTTTTGATGCGTTGCTGCATGCCGCGGGAACTAGTCTCCGCGGCGAGCGGCGATGAGCTCTTTCGTGTCCTCAAGATGCTGGTTGAGAGCATCCACGGATTCCTCCACTAGCCTTTGGTGCTCGATGCGGAGCATGTCATTCTCATCCATAAGTTTCTTGACGATGACGCCAGTCCTCTTCAACAACGCACTAGTCTCCTCCTGATGGTCTGCACTTCGGACGATCTTCGCCCTCAGTAGGTCGCGCTCGGCCCGCAGCCTCTCATTTCCCTCCCTTAGTTGCCGGATGACGCTGGTAGCCTGTTCAAATGAGGCTTTCATGTCGTCCTGCAACCTCACCCAGCCGGAGATCTGATCCATCTGGCTATGGACGATCGCATGCATGTGCCTGTAAGAGTCGTCACCTGCCTGCGAGACATTTTCCCAGGCCGACGCGACACGGCAGGACATATCTGCTGCATTCGCGGTGCGACGTGACATCTCTGCTACTTCCGCGGCGCGGCCGGACCAGTCTACTGCATCAACGGCGCGGCGGGACCTCCGTGCTGCTTCGGCGGCGCGGCATGACCTCTGCGCTGCTACTTCCGTGCGGCAGGACATGTCGGCTGCTTTTGTGGCAAGGAGGGACATCTCTCGTTCTTCCGCTTCCATGCTCGCCTCTCCCTGGTGGTAACCTCTTGACCCAGAACTCACGCTGGCCATGGCAGACGCTAGGGAAGGATGCTGAATGACTTGTTTGTTTTTGTGGATGAGGAGTTGAGGAGGAATGTGCAGTAATCTTGGCATAGTAGTATTTATAACCGAGTACTAATACGCTCCTAAGTGGGAAACCGTTTAGGTTGTGATCGGTGTGAACAGATTTGGAATTAGATATAGCGTGGTAGTAGTAGTAATTTGGAATGTGACGAGGCACAAACTCAAAATTTATTGACGGTTCTAGTTTCGAAGTGCGACACTATTCCCGGATGGCGTAACGTGGGCACGTGTTCTCGGCCGTGGTGTAGCATATGCCATGGTAGTTCTTTTTCTACTGTTGTGTGCGTGCAATAACTGGCACCGTCAGATACATAACTTACAGTTATTGGGGCGTTCGACAGGAATAGGCGTGTGGCGAGCTATAGGCTAGTCTTTTTTTAGACGCATTAAACCTATCTCTCGGGACTTCTCGCACGCACCATCTCTAGCTCCCTAGGTCGATGCCACACACATACACTTGTACTCTGAGTTTAGTACATTATACAGGAAGAGAAGAGGTGGACGCACGCACTTGTCCTCTCACATGCATCTATTTTTTCTTGAAAAGGAGGATGATGACCGCCGGCCTCTGCATCTGGGAGTCACACGTGCATCTGTAGCTATGAATTGTAGTGTTCTCAACCATCCGATTGGCTCTATCATAGGATTCACGTTGCTCCTTGGCCTTGAGATTGAGAAGTTTAAAACGCGGAGGCTAAGCTGGAGGCGCAAGGTTTTGGTTAATGTGCGGGCCGCACACGGCACCAACACGACACGAGCTTCGTCTGCCTGGTGCACAGTCCGGTGAGTTGCCCAACACAACCAGGCCCTGCTTGGTGTCTGCGCCTCGACTTATCCGCAGAGAAAATAGGGTCGAAGGGAGTACTACTAGTAGTACTACACTTTGATGTGTCGCGTCAACTCGCACAAGTATGAAACACTTCATGAACAAACAAGCATATACTCCCTCCGTTCCAAAATACTACTCTACTTGACTTCCATTTGTCCAAACATGGATGTACCTATATACTAAAACATGTCTAGATACATCTATATTTTGACAAATGGAAGGCATGTATTGTGGAACGGAGGGAGTGCTTGTCATAAAAATGGATAAAAAGGGACGTATCCAGAACTAAAATACATCTACATACATCTCCTTTTATCCATTTTTATGACAAGTAGTACTTCTTACCGAAAGGAACTTTATATCCAACAGACACAAAATATCCGTTCGACTGTTGGAAATTACTGATATGATGTCGAAGTAATTGCTGCATCGCCACCAAAACCCACCATTTCTTAAGCTAAAGTAGACCAAGCTAATCCCTATATTAGCTTATTACTAAGATAAACAGAAGGCACTGTAGAAACATTTAGGACGTGAGCTTGTCAATCTGAATGTGGAGTGACACCAGCTTAGCCCCGGCCAGCAGCTTGGGTGGAACTATGAAGAAGGTTAGCTCCTGCACGGCGATGTCGCTGGGATCCTTGCTCCTTGTCACCTCCATTTCCACCTTGACGGCGTCGGTCGTGGCTTTGGGCTCCCCCGGCAGGCCGTTCGCCCACAGCTTGGCCACGTAGTGTGGCAGTGGGGATGCCCCCGCTCTGATGCAGACGACCGACACAGCGATAGGCGCGCCGATGTCGAGCACGCCGCCGACCAAGAAAAACGCGCGGCCGTCCTCCTCCGCGAACAGCAAGAGCTGTGGCTCCAACAGTGGCACTTGCAGCTGGAGCACCTTGTCGTACTGGATCCTGTGCAGGGGCATGGGATGCGCGGTACTGATGTGGTGGTAGAGCGCCGGTGGTGGGCCTTCGTAGCCACAGACGGGCACGGGGAATTTGCAGGGCACGAGTGGACACACGCTCTGGTGATCAGCGAGCTTGTGGTAAGTGACGTAGAGCCCACAGCCTTCGCGCGGGCACTCCACCCTCACCGACGAAAGTACGGCGTCCACCGCCGTTTTCCGCACGTCGAAGCCACCGCAATGCTCGCACTTCTAGCACTGCAGCTAGTTCCCGGGGCGCTCGACGCGGCAGTCCGCGTAGGCCAGGCGCCCTCCCTTGCACTGTAGAAATCAATCAAATAGCACATCAATCAAGAAACCTACACCTTGCTTGATCAGTCGAACGGACGAGGTGTATTCGAACCTCATACAGTGGAGGCGTCAAGGGGCGGAGGCACAAGGGGCAGTGAAGCACGGTAAGGTCTATCGAGACCTTAGAGAGCTCAATCGTCGGTTCCTGTTCCGTCTGCATGATCTCGCCCTCCTCGTGCACAACCATCTCTTACTTAAGGGACGGGGAATTACAAAGCTTTACCATCACATATTTATACTACTTCAAGGTGCATTAAAGCAATCATGCAAGTATCAAAAGGAGAGTCATGGCATGCATCCATGCATTGTAATTAATGCATCGGTAAATGCAAATTATTGAAATATATCGAGTACAGTGCTCTGATGTGTCGCGTCAACTCGTACATCAATGAGAAGTTTGATTATCCTCTCCCTCGCGGACTTAACTACACCTGCCTTTGGCTGTATGATAGGTTGGCCACCACCTGTTGGGCCCACCTGTCGTACACACAAAGGCAGGAGCGTCCCTCCCTCGCCCATGAGCGTGGTGGCTAGCATGACCAGGAGAAGCTTTTGCTACACGCTCTCCCTCCCGCACGCGGTGGACATGCAGCAGTTCAATCGTTCTTAGACGGCCAGAAGCATATTGTAGTACTCCTCCAGTGCAGTAGTACTCCATCATGGTTCGACTTCCCGAAAAGGCGAAGAGCCAAGCGCAGCCCGGACGCTCGTGTGGCAGTTTCACTTGTAGAGTAGTCTAGGATAGCATGTACCGTGCCTGTAAGCTTAAAATCGTTGGGGTCGGCTCCATGCTATGTGTCCGTCTCGAAGTTTTCAAAACAAATTTAAAATAGTCTTCTGGCCCTACCTGTCACCCTGGTGATTGTAGTTTGCACGCTCATCTGGTCAAGACAGGAATATATATTTTAATTTGTGGTGGGTAAATGTTAGAGGTTGCAGCAAATATATTGTACACTGCGGGTCTTTCAGCCAAGTTTAGAGGCAAGCATGTGGGGCCAGTGCTATGATGTGTCGCGTCAACTCGTACAATGAGGAGAAGCTTGATTTTACTACTACACACCTTCACCCTCGTCCATGCGCGCGGCTGCTCACAAACGAGGACAGGCTTTTGCTTATAGTACTACCACAAGCTATCCCTCCCGCTCGCGGTGGACGGACATGCAGCAGTGGATTCGACACTGTAGAAGCAGTAGTAGTAACATCATTGTTCGTCTTCTCGAAGAGGCGAAGAGCCAAGTGCAACCCGAACTTGGCAGTTGTGAACATTGGAGCACACATTTAGCCAGGCTCTTGCATGAGATAAAATTGCTATGTGAGCCCACTATTGTACTAGTACATACTACTACTTGCTAGTATAGCCCTGTAAACCAGAAAGGAGTATCTGCCTTTATAGAGATTTCAACAAGTGACTAGACTACACCGAGACAGAGTACATATGGAGCAAAATGAGTGAATCTGCACCATAAATAAATACGTAGTTCTCTCGTTTTCCTCTCCGAGGTGCACAATATTGAGTATACTGACTAGTCTCTTTTTGACACGCATTTACGTTTTTTGACACAGTACAGACACAAGCGCTCATATACACGCGCATACACTCACCCCTATGAAAGCACACACGCACACCCTACCCCTATGAGCACCTCCGAAAGGATGAGCCGGCACTATCATCTTGAAATTTACAAATTCACCATAGGCACCTCGTCGTCGACGGGAACGTCTCCTGACACGCGATATACGCGAGTGTCAGTCGCCTCCATAGGTGCTTGAATGCCAAGGAGGGAGAGGGTAGCGGTTCCCGAGACGTTGAACGGTCAATGATGCATCCCCAATTACATGCAGAGGGAATTAATTGGAGAAGCAGAATAGAACCAACACGATATGAATGCAACGGAGTTTGGACTCTCATATAAAGGCGCCCCACCACTCGAATCCATCTACTTCTAAGACTCTGCGCAACACTGCTCACTCCAATCCAAGACCAAGTGACCAGAAGCCACAAGCTCCTATGGAGGCGATGGACATGAGCGGCAGTCGGCTGTGCCAAATCACCCAAGGCGTCGGCCTGTGGCCCCACACCACGCAGCGTTTTCCAGACGGTGCTGGAGACCGCCGGCATCGTAGCCCTCGCCGAAGCCGGCTTCGCCTCTCGCATGGACGACATGATGGTCAACTCCATCCGCAAGTTCACCGCCGTCAAGAAGCGCGCGGACGACCTTGCCGTACAGCTCCAGCCCGCGCGTCCAGGCTCCTCATTGCCTGCCACCCTCATCGGCCTCCATGGTGACGAACTCTTTCAAGCCCTGGTGGCCCTGCAGGTGCCGGAGGTCGCGACGAAGAATGTGCACCTCGAGGCTGCGCTCGCCATGCAGCGCCTCGCCACACAAGAAACCGTCGACCTGCACATCCACGTCTACGAGGAAATCGTCTACATAGGCCACTACAAAGGCAAGCGAGGACAGAAAGACATTGGCCTTCTTCCAGTGGCTGGAATCTTTGGACACCATTGTTCATAAGCATGTCGACCTGGCCACGAAAGCCGCTGCTACTTAGGCGCCGTTCGGTGGGCCGGTGCCCTGAGTCGAGGAGGTGGACGTCGTCAATGGATGCATCTCTTCTTCTTGCCTCCTGTAACCAGCACTGCATCGCCTCGTGGCCTTAATGTCTTATTAGTATGGTACTCCGTCCGTCCCCAAATATAAGTCTTTCTAAAGATTCAAGCAAGTGACTACTACATACGAAGCAAAATGAGTGAATCTACACTCTAAAGTATGTCTACATACATCTGTATGTTGTATTCCATTTGAAATATTATCTAAAAAGGCTTATATTTAGGAATGGAGGGAGTATATGGCATTTTTATTCCAGTCGTAACGTTTTCACTGTGAGGTGGGGCCGCAGTTGAGAAAACCCACCCCACCCACCGAGCGTCGGCCGAGTTTAGATTTAGAAGAGAGAAACAAGGGAGGAGAGCTAGCTGTAGCACAGACGCTGTTGTCAGATGGGACTCGTGTTGATAGAATAGGAGTACTGTGCACTCGTACCTCTTTTTTTTTTGAGGGAAAAAATAGTCGTATGTCTAGTACCACTAGTTGGGTGCGTGCGACCTATAGCTGTCATCACCTTAGGTCTCCTTTTTGAACCGCAGCTATGCTTCACAATACATATTTTTTCACGCATTTATCCTCCAGTATGTACTCCTAGGCTATTTCCACGTGCTCCCATTCGCCGACATGTGGGACATAGAGCATCTGGGTCATAGTGCATGCACGACTTGGAGCATATGCAGGGGTACTTTACATTTCAGACCTCACGAATTACATGCAAACCCCCCGCAGAAGAATAAATAAATAAATAAATTACTACATGAAACCGGATTATTTTCGTAGAAACCGGAGCACGTTCATTAAATTTTGGACGTAACACGTTTATAAAAAATGACCGGACCTAAACCAGTCTAAGGGCCTCTTTGATTTTTCCCGCAAAAAAGGGCCTCTTTCATTCGCAGGATACTGAATACACAGGAATGGGGAAAGTATGACGGCGATGAACCGAGACGAGGAGAACTCTAACTCAGTTAGAGGTTAGAGTTAGATTCTAACCCTGAACTAACTCTAAATCAAAGAGGTGTATGGATGGCAGGGTTAGATTGACAATAAATTCTCTTTCTCAATCATTTGACTACTTTGGACCCTATTTCCTGCCGGATTTGGTGTGTCCGACTCTTGTGTGGCCTCCTCCCGCTCACAATTGACGTAAACGAACCAACTTTACAAATCAAGCATGCAAAACATGATATTTTTTACTTTGTCCATACAAATGAGATATCCCACTTAAACATACAAGTCGTCAATCAAGCTTCACAAAAAGAACACTCCATGAAACAAAGCATGAGCTAACTCATCACGGAAGTCATTCACGATAGGGAGGGAGCCCGGAGCCCTCACGCACCGAGGGAGGAGCTCGTCATCGTTGCTCTGGAGGAAGGCTCTGTAGAGCCCAAGCCCCGGGAACCCCTCCGACGCTGGCCCTTGCGAGTTGAGGTCAACACCGGCATGGGTAGCAGGGCCGCTTGCCGCCAACTAGGAACTTAATCTTTTGGCCTCCAGCAATAATGCAAGCCTGAAACTAAAATACCTAGAAAGGTGAACTGAATCTTTGGGCCTCTAGAAATAATGCAAGCCTGAAACTAAAATACCTAGAAAGGTGAATTGAATCTTTTGGCCTCTAGAAATAATGCAAGCCTGAAACTGAAATACTTAGAAAGGTGAACTGAATCTTTGAGCCCCTAGAAATAATGCAAGCCTGAAACTGAAATACCTAGAAAGGTGAACTGAATATTTGGGCCTCTAGAAAGATTTATTACCTCCTCAAGCAGCATCAAACAGTTCCATGCGTGCACCACAAATCTATACCAAGTTTGATCATGATCTACTTTTCCAAATAAGAATTAGCACTAGAGCGAGCAAGATCAATGATAAGGCTGTGAGACAGAGAAGGAACGAACAAACTCACCCCTCTCGCGACCTCCCTGGTAGATGTGCCGCCGCCGCGCACGATAGAGGGAGAAAAACGACTGGTGAAGGGGAAGCGGGGAGACCTTCGAAGGCCGGAGGGAGAGGGCTGCCGGAGTAGGGAGGCAGAGGACGGAAGGAGAGGGCGGTCGGAGGAGAGAGAGGGCGAGCGGCGCTTGGGCGTGCGGCACTATGGGGAACAAAGAGGAGTCGTGCGAGAGGGGGGGAGCGATCTGGTGCGGGCAAGGGAGATTTTTTTAGTTCTCTTTTAGTGGGCCCGAGGATAACTAACCCAATTAGAACCTCTCCACCGGTCTAGTTTTTTAGCTGGGTTAGAGCAAACTAGCTCAAACTAACCCCTCCTGTTTCGATAATTTGAGGCTATTTCAACCCAAACTAACTCTAACTCAGGGATCCAAACAAAGAGGAGTAGTACTATACATGCTACAGTGTGGGCCGTAGCACATTGTTTTTTATGGCCAAATCACCACATTGTTTTCTACTGCTGGTTCACTGGGCTACCGTGGTTCCCACTGCTGGTTCACTGGACTGCCATGGTTCGCACTCCTCCAGCCTGAGTAGTAGTAGTAGTATATACCGCATCATTCTTTGCTCCTTCTTACTACTACGTACTTCGCCAACATGTGGGAGAGCCAGCATCCGGGTCGACGTGTCATGCACAAGAACAGAAGGGGGCATCACCCGGGTCGTAGCGCCCGTAATTCATGACTATAGTGAGTAGTCATATCACAAGTCTTTCCAGCAGTAACGCGCCTTCAAATCGCACAACCCGACCTTTCCAGCAGTAAGTTTGAGAATCCGCCACTCGCTCACCCTCCTCGCCTCTCTGTCAAACCCCCTACCCAAAAATTGCCGCGCGTACTTCCCGGGAAAAGCCCTGCCCTCAACTTTTAACTACGCGAAAATAGTTCCAGCTTGTTCGTTCTATATAAATACTTACTGTATGTTTATTCATCCGTGGGGTTGTTCAATGAATGGAGGGCCGGGGAGCACAAGTGAACAATAGTAGTAGTACTACTAGTAGTAAGTAGGAGTCGTACAGTAGTCACCTTAAATAGAGAGTTTATTTTCTTTAATGCCACATACACAAGTTGAAACGCTTGTTGTGGAGAGAAAAAGATAATCACTCCACTATATATGTACGCAGGGGCCTGAGCACTTGCTTTACTAAGGTTGCTCTCTTCATTCTCTCATCCTCTCCAGATCTAAAAAAGACAGCGTTAGCAACATTTTCTCTCTGCTCACCGCTGGTCACAGATCCGGCCGGATCCCTTCAGCCGGTGTGTGTAGAGGACTAAAAGGTGCATCGTTCAGGCGGTCATCGCCGCCGAGGGAGGAAACCCATAGCTGCCGGCGGGGCCCGATCCTCTGCCCATGTCGTTTTCTCCGACACATCGCCGACTCGGGAGGTCCTCTGACCCTTCTTCCTCCCTGCCGTATTGTGCGCAGATCGGACCTGCCGCCGCTGACATCCCGACGAACCTCAGGTACAAGTTCTTCGAAAGCGGCCTTGCTCTACTGCCCCAGCTCCCAACGTGTCTGCATGTGCATCCTTTTCTACTTCCATCAGCTCTTCCAAATCCACCTAAATTTTTAGTATTATTAGAGGTAAAGCTACTTCATGCATTCGAATCTAGGACTTGGTTCAAACAACGAAGAAAGGGGGAAAAATCATAGCATGGATCTAGGACTTGATTCAAAGAGGAAATAACAGGGGGAAATTAGTAGAGACCGGGTACCCAACCGGTCTCATGGTTGAAAAGGGAAATAATGGGAAAACTCAGTACAAACTGGATAAGGAACAGATCTATTATTGGTTGAAAAATGGATAGAAAGTGGCGGCTGGTGGACAAGTCAACAGAGTATGTCCAGGATTAGATTTGCTGCCCTCACATAGTAAAAGGTCTCCAGGATTAGATGTCACACCCTAGCTAGTTCATGCATTAGAGTGTTGCATCATGTCTATCCTTTCATCAGAAACTTGAAATGGGGATGTCAGAACCCCCAGCCCCCTCTGAAACCAACTAGGGTTTACTAAAAACTTTTTCAATGAACCTGAAATGCCCTTCTAAAATGTCCATCATTTTTGTCTTGGTTCAGAACCTCTGCGAAAAGTGTAGCACAATTTTCAAGGTCATCTTAGGGTCTTTGAATTAAATGATAAGTATTTGAATTTCGGTATTTAAAATTATATAAAATATTTCAAATGCTCAAATATTCCTAAACCGAAATGTTTCATGTTGGAAATATTCCAACTTTGGACCAGGAGCAGTTTGGTGATTTTAGGAGTTGCCTAGGTATTTTTAATAATTCAACAAAGTTGCAGAAAAATAGAAAAAGGAAAAAACAGAAAGGAAGGACTTACCTGGCGCCTGCAACCCGGCCCACCTGCCGGCCCAGCCCAGCGCCGCGCCAGCGAGCTGCTTGCCCGGCCAGGCAGGCAGGCAAGGTGCTCGACGGCGAGCACCGCATGGGTGCCACGCACCTGCTCGCTGCCTCGCCGCTCCACTCACCCGGCTAACGACGTGGATCGACCCCTCTCCCTCCCCCGAACCCCCCAGACGCCCCCTCTCCTCTCCAGCTCCTCCCCCTCGCGCTCCCCAGCCATGGTCGACGCCACCGCTGCCGCTCCATCGTCGTAGCCGCGCTCCCCGCTGCCCGTGCTCCGTCTCGTGGTGTCCAGGAGCTCCGCCGCCGTCCACTTCGTCGAGCTAACCGAGCCCCGCGTGCTCGTGAGGCCCGAGTCCACTGCACCGACCTCGCCCGAGTTCGCCGTCGCCGGAGATCCCCTTCAACGCCGTCGCTGCATCAGCTCATCCCCGACCCCGCCGGTGGCCTCTACGGGTGCTCTATGAGCCTAGCTACCCTTCCTACCCTTCCTCTCTCACCCCCGAGCCGTGTAGCCACCGCACGAAGATCACCCGCATGCACCGCCGCGGATCTCATCGCCGACGTGCTCCCGGCCATCCTCCGGCCACCTCACGGTGTCCAACGCACTCACCACGCTGCGTTGAGTCCAACCGTGCACTCCCCGCACCTCACCGCACACCCTAGCCCCGAGTTCGCCTTCACCCGAACTCCGATGACCGCCTAGGTCGTCGCCGGCGCCAACTCCGGCCACGCCGACCCCAACTGACTCCACCAAGAGCCGCGGCTCGTCCTCAGCTCCACCCCGATGCCCTCCGCGACCCATTTGGTGGCCGGAACGGCCAAAACCACTTCCGCCGCCGCGTCGGGCTCGCCGGCGGCTAAACGCCGGTTTAGCCATTTTGACTTTGACCACGGGTGGGCCCTGGTTGACTCTGTTGAGTCAATGACAGGTGGGGCCCCCTTCTGCTAATTATCCAGATTAGTTTAAACTAAATTAAATTAGTTAATTAACCACTGACACCCTGGACCCACGCGTCAGGTCTGACCTGGACTGGGTCTGTTGACTTGCTGAGGTCAGCATGACCTCATGCTGACGCAGTAAACCTTTTCTGAAATTAAAATAAATCTAAAATGATTTATAAATTCCAGAAATTGTTGCAAACTTCAAAAATTCATATAAATTCAACCGTAGCTCCAAATCAAACAAATTATATATGAAAAATGATCAGAAAAATCCAGTCTATCCATCTGTACTTGAGGTTTAATGCATGTTTAAAGAAGATAACTTGAGGTTTAATGCAGAACAAGATAAAACACTTTAAAGGGCCATTTATGAGTTTGAAATTTGAATCTTTGGTTCAAATTGATTCAAACCCATCTAGTTTTAGTGGCATTAGCCCAACACACTCATATTGCCATGTTTCATGCATGCATCATATTGTCGCACATTGTTTGGTGATGGTTGTGTATCGGTGTTCTTTGCGGCAGGTTCTGCCTCCGAGGAGTACCGTGATTACCCTAGCGAAGAACCGTACCCGTGCATCGATCCATCAGGCAAGCAACCAACCATTTGATCATATCGATACAATCCCATGTTCTCGCTCTTGCTCTCTTTTACTGCATTAAGACAACGCGTTTCAAACTGCTGTGTGCTACGGTAGTTGAACCCATTTCCTCTGCATGACCTGTCATTGCCACAGTAATTAGATGAAACCCACTAGCATGTGTAGGAATTGATTGAGCCATATGTATGTGTTGTTCCTACCTTACTATGCCTGCTATGCTTAGAGTCGTGTCAGGTCTGGTTCATCTGGGTGATGGGCTAGAGTGATATAATCATGTTGGTAATGAGAGTGATGTGGTGAACACGATTTGGTAAAGGTATCGATGAGAGGCCATGTAGGAGTACATGGTGGGTTGTTTCATTGAAGCCGACCTTAAGAACTGAGATCTGTATGCGTGATTTAAGATTCAGCTACTACAATGCATTGGGCCCTGAAATATGACCCCGCTCGACTTCTTATTCACCCTAGTCCTCTGTCTAGGAGTTGCAAGTAGTTTCTGGTGTTTGTAGCTTACTGGAGGCCGTGGTCAGCGCTGACCCGCGGGGTGGGCTGTGATGCGGTAGGTACGTGGCACGGTGTACCGAATACCCGTTAGGTATCTCGGGAACCCTGTACACATCGTTCAGGGCCGTATGGGAAACCTCGGCCGGACTCCCTGCGGGTGGAACCTGGATAGGCGATAAACCTGGACTAGAGACTTAGGTGTTTAGGTAGGTCGTGGTCTACACCCACGTCGGCTTTCGCTTGAAGTTTGCCGAGCACATGTCGTGTGCAGACGCTAAGTGGTGGAAACATGTATGAAGAAGTACACCCCTGCAGGGTTAACATGATCTATTCAAATAGCCGCGTCCGCGGTAAAGGACTACTTGGTTGCTTATACAGTTCATAGACAAGTGAATGGATACTACTAAAAATCTCAAGATAAGCGTGAGTGCCGAGGAGGGCTCTTCCGTAGGATGACGGAGGTGGATCCTCGGTGGTGTATTGAAGTGGTGAGTAGTGGACTCGTGTGCGCAAAACCATTTCAAGTTGGAGTCTTGTAGGATAGCTTAGCCAAGAGTCAAAGCTGGCTTGCTGCAATAACTCCACCAACCCTTCTTGATAATGTGCATGTATGTAGGATCTGATGTAAGTCTTGCTGGGTACCTTTGTACTCATGTTGCTATAATTTACATTTTACAGAAGACGCTGCAACCCCTTCTGATGGGTTCTTCGTAGACGTTGACATCGATGAGTAGACTAAGGCCCAGGTGGTAATCTTGAGCTTGTGAAGGTCCACGTAGTATAGCTAGGCTTTTCAAGCCTCTTTTATTTTACTAGTTGTCTGTACTCAGACAAGTTACTTCCGGTGCTGGTTTGTATGACTGTATGACTTGAATGTGGGTCGTGTGACCCGTACTTGTATGTATGTTATGTATGGCTCTCTGAGCCTTTAAATAAAGTACTTGTGTCGTAGAGTCATGTTGTGATGCCTTGTTGTATTTGCACATATCGAGCATATTGTGTGTATGATTGAAATGCTTGGTATGTGTGGGATCTGACTATCTAGGTGTTTATCTTTAGTAGCCTCTCTTACCGGGAAATGTCTCCTAGTGTTTCCATTGAGCCATGGTAGCTTGCTACTGCTCCGGAACACTTAGGCTGGCCGGCATGTGTCCTTCTTCGTTCATGTGTCTGTCCCTTTGGGGAAATGTCACGCATTGAGTACCGGAGCCCTGTTAGCCCGCTATAGCCCGGTTTACCGGAGTCCTGCTAGCCCAGTGCTACAGCCCGGACCCACTTGCTGATGACCGACACGTTCGATGCTGGGTCATGGATGCCTGTCCCTGTAAGTCTGTGCCACTTTGGGTTTATGACTAGTCATGTCAGCCCGGGCTCCTTATCATATGGATGCTAGCGACATCATCATATACGTGAGCCAAAAGGCGCAAACGGTCCCGGGCAAAGGTAAGGCGACACCCGTGGGAATACCGTGCGTGAGGCCGCAAAGTGATATGAGGTGTTACAGGCTAGATCGATGTGACATTGAGTCGGGGTCCTGACAGCATTGGTATCAGAGCTGGACTGCCTGTAGGTTCTCCAAGCCAAACTGGTCGATGTTGAGTCTAGAAATGCTTTAGTTATATGTAGGGGAATTGATTGTGGGATGGTACGTAAGGCTCTTTTTACTTCTTTACCTCATGGCATTCTGATCTGAGTCAGTCCATTCTTCTACCGGGGATTAAGGATTAGGATCTTCTCTCTCTATCAGGTTCACGTGTTACGAATCAGTAGTACCTTATAGGTTTGATGACTACAAGCCTAGTTCAGTTCTACTACCTTGTTATGCTGATAAGTTGGACCCAGAACCTTGATATGATATTGTTGAGTGTCTATGCAATTTTTTGATAAATGTCTCTAACCCTTCTTGAGCAATTACAGCCGTTATGCTGTCGAAATTTCGCTAGAAATTCTAATGCCTTTGCATTATGGTTGTGCTTTCAGATGGCCACTCGCGACCAAAATCAAGTGGTTCGCCTGACCCGATGCATTGGTGTGACCGGTCATACGGCCATGTTAGTCCAAGTGATTATCGAGACGGGTTACCGTTGGTATCTCGAATACACAGTCGAAGAGCAGTTTCGAGATTTTAACCAAAGCCAGTATCTTTGCACCGTCCGGATATTTCCTTGTTATCCTGGTTCTACCGAGGCTCTTCACTGTTCCTATGGGCTCGGTGTTACTATTGAGATGGCTGTCCAAGATGCGGCTTATTCTATGATGACCATCATGCGAGTCAGGACTGGCCTGCTTTGCAACACCGACTTCCGGTATATGCCGGCTTCACTTCCTGGAGCGCACGGTTATCTCCGGGCTATCTATGCTGACTCCAGTCAGGAGGACTCACTAACTCGCACCACTACTGAGTTGCTCGAGGATAAAGACCGAGAGAATCGGGCCTTGAGAATGGAGCTTTTCAACACCCGCGCCGATCATTGGGGCACCTTGACTCGGTTTGCACCGGCTGTGCAAGCTGGATGCATGGATATGAGAGATCTGTATCCTGTTAGGTCTGCTCTGCCGGACATGATGGATTGGCGTGATGTGGGAGGCATCACCCCACCTCGTGGTCCACGCAGGACACCGTTTGTTGGTCCAAGACCTCACCCTAGCCCTTTTGGTCCACAGGCTCCTCAGGACCGTTTGTTTCCGGATGCTCACGTTGAACTTCCAGGCTATGGAGGAGACTTCTATGAGAACTACTACGGAGATGACTGAGATAGTAGTAGTTCCACTAGGTATTGTAATAGTTGTATTTCCACCGTCCTGCGTGACTTGTGGAATATGACTTAGCATGTAGTAATTCCGGGGGTGTAGGAAAAATAATGTATAGGAGCTTGGGATGCCTCCGATAATATGTAATCCTCCTCTCACCGTAGTAGTACTTGTTGGTCTTGTACTAAACCTCGTATGGTGTGTATGACGATGGAATAAAAGAAGTAGTTTCTGTATCTACCATGTCATACAGATGATCATCTTGCATTCTGAGTTGTCCATTACATTCTACATTCTATGTCGGAATCTTGTCACTTTGGACTAAACCATTGTCTTGTTTTTCCTAGGATGGTCAACACCCGCAACAACTCTGCTCCCCCAGAGCAGGCCGAAGGCAGCAGAGTTGGGGATACAAATCTGCCTCACCCTCCCTCTCTGGCAGAAGTTATGTTAGAGGCTGAGAGAAACAAGCGGGAGACCAACCGTTTGTTGGAGCGTATTGAACAGAACACAACACACCATCAGAGGACTAACTTGGTGTCACTCAGTGATTTCATCAAGTTACATCCACCCACGTTCCACCACTCCGTCGAGCCTCTCGACGCTGATGACTGGCTTCGCAGTATTTCTCACAAACTGCGTTCTGCGCTAGTAGCTGAGGCTGACAAGGTCACCTTTGCTGCATATCATCTTGAAGGCCCCGCCAGTCTATGGTGGGAGAATTATGGAGCTATGCGCCCAGCGGACCATGTCACTACTTGGGCGGAATTCAGCGAGGCTTCCCGTGAACATCACATTCCGGAGGGTCTCATGGACCGTAAACGTGAGGAGTTCTGTAGTTTCACTCAAGGTCGACTCTCTGTTGACGCTTACAGCAGGGAGTTTTGTAACCTTGCCCGTTATGCAACGGAGGAAGTTTCTACTGATGCCAAGAAGCAGGCAAGGTTCCGTAAGGGACTTAGTCCTGAGCTTCGCCGCGACCTCCGTCTGCATGAGTGCACATCTTTTCAGAAGCTTGTTAACAAGGCCATCAGTGCTGAGACTGGTCAGACTGATTATGAAGCAACACGCAAGCATGGCCGTGACTTGGGTTCCTCATCCGGTGCTGGTCCTCAGAAGCGCCGCGTGTGGGTGCCTAACACTACCCTGCCACCCAGGTTCACACCGAGGCCATCCTTCCAGGCGCCTCGCCCAGCTCAGCCATATGCACCAGCCAAGCCGTATGGTGGTCCAACCAACAATGCTCCTCCACGTACCAGTTCCGTGACTTGTTTCAAGTGTGGGGAATCACGCCACTATCTGCGCGAGTGTCCCCAAACCAACCGCAACCAGACAGCAAAAACTGTTGGCCGCGGCAAGCCGACAGGGAAAGTGTTCTACGCCAAGCCGGCCACCACTGCCCGTGGCCATGTTAATTGTGTTTCTGCGGAAGAGGCTCAAGAAGATCCCAACGTCGTTCTCGGTACGCTCCTTGTTAATTGCCACCCGGCATCTGTTCTTTTCGATACAGGAGCATCTCATTCATTTATATCCGAGAGCTATGCTCGTCTGCATAACACCACATTCTGTGAGATGCCCACCTCTATGGTAATTCAAACTCCGGGATCCAAATGGCAAACTTCTAGAGTAAGCCATGGAAATGAAATTCAAGTCGACAAACTTGTTTTTCTCGCATCTTTGATAGCCCTCAAATCTTCGAATATTAATATCATCTTGGGTATAGACTGGATGTCAGCCCATCATGCCAAAATTGATTGCTTCTCTAGGACTGTTCAACTCACCCATCCTTCGGGGAAGATAGTCAATGTCTTGACCCGAATAGCCAAGCGACAGTTATATTCTCTTAACGCCAGCCCTTTGCCAGACCTTGAGGATGTTCCGGTAGTCCGTGACTTTCCGGATGTCTTCCTAGAGGAATTGCCAGGTGTTCCACCTGACAGAGATGTCGAATTCGTGATAGATCTCATTCCAGGAACTGTCCCGATTTCCAGAAGACCCTACAAGATGGCACCTTTTGAACTAGCCGAGCTTAAGAAACAACTCGATGAGTCCTTGAAAAAGGGTTTCATCCGACCTAGTTCATCTCCTTGGGCTTGCCCCGTCCTCTTCGTCAAGAAGAAGGATGGTACGGACCGGATGGTTGTAGATTATCGACCTGTCAACTTGTTCACAATTAAGAACAAGTATCCGCTCTCCAGGATCAACGACCTGTATGATCAGCTCGCTGGATCCTCAGTCTTCTCTAAAATGGATTTGAGGTTGGGCTACCATCAAATCAAAATCAGAAACGGGGACATTCCGAAAACGGCCTTTTTTACTCGTTATGGCCAATACGAGTACACCGTCATGTCCTTCGGTTTAACCAACGCTCCAGCCACCTTCTCTCGGTTGATGAACTCAATCTTCATGGAGTATTTGGATAAATTCGTCATGGTTTACCTCGATGATATACTCATCTACTCCAGGAACGAGGAAGAACATGCCGAACACCTAAGGCTAGTGTTGAAGAAACTTCGAGAGCATCGCCTTTATGCCAAATTTTCTAAATGTGAATTCTGGTTGTCAGAAGTGACCTATCTTGGACATGTAATTTCTGGTAAAGGCATTGCGGTTAACCCTGAGCGAGTTCAAGCCGTCCTTAATTGGACTCCACCTGAATCGGTCAAGCAAGTTCGGAGTTTCCTTGGCCTAGCGAGCTATTGCCGTCGCTTTGTCGAGAATTTCTCCAAAGTTGCCAAACCTCTAACTGAACTCCTCAAGAAAGATAAAAAGTTCGAGTGGACTCCACAATGTGAGCACAGTTTCCAGGAACTAAAAAGACGTTTAACCTCTGCTCCCGTACTGGTACCACCGGATTTTCCCAAGGATTTTGTTATCTACTGCGACGCCTCGCGACAAGGACTAGGCTGTATTCTCATGCAAGATCGACACGTAATTGCTTATGCTTCACGGCAATTACAGCCACATGAGGAAAACTACCCCACTCATGATCTAGAGCTTGCAGCTGTAGTCCATGCACTCAAAACATGGCGACATTACCTTCTCGGTAATCGTTGCGAAATCTACACTGATCACCAAAGTCTGAAGTATATATTCACCGAACCGTATTTAAATCTCAGGCAAAGACGTTGGGTCGAGTTGATCACAGATTTCGACTTAGGAATAACTTACACCCCAGGGAAAGCCAACGTCATGGCTGATGCGCTAAGTCGTAAATCTTATTGTAACAACCTGATGTTACAACAAAGTCAACCGCTTCTCCATGAGGAATTTCGGAAGCTTAACCTTCACATTGTTCCTCAAGGATTTCTTTCCACCTTGGTGGCGAAACCTACTCTTACGGATCAAATCATCGCTGCCCAAAAGCGAGATAAGGGAATATCTAAGATCAAGGAGAACATTGCTAGCGGAGGTGCTAGATGTTTCTCCACAAATGATCATGGTGTTGTGTACTTTGAGAACCGTTTAGTGGTTCCCAAGAACCAGCATCTACGACAGTTGATCCTTAAGGAGGCTCATGAATCTCCTCTCACCATTCATCCCGGTAGTACCAAGATGTATCAGGACCTACGCCAGAGGTTCTGGTGGACTAGGATGAAGAGATAAATTGCTCAGTATATTGCTAATTGCGACGTCTGCCGTCGTGTAAAAGTAGAGCATCAACGGCCTGCTGGCACCCTTCAACCCCTAGCTATTCCTGAATGGAAATGGGATAAAATTGGTATGGACTTCATTACCGGTTTTCCCAGGACCAAGAGAGGGAATAACGCTATCTTCGTCGTTATC
The DNA here is from genome assembly GCF_002162155.2 of Triticum dicoccoides. Lineage (NCBI taxonomy): Eukaryota > Viridiplantae > Streptophyta > Magnoliopsida > Poales > Poaceae > Triticum > Triticum dicoccoides. Next base: position 486,836,989 of record NC_041385.1, read on the forward strand.
GACCGTCTTTCCAAAGTGGCCCATTTCTTACCTGTTCGTGAGAGTATAACTGCTAGTCAGTTAGCAGACTTGTACATCTCCCGAATAGTGTCTCTCCATGGTGTTCCTTTGGAAATTAACTCGGATCGAGGAAGTCTTTTCACCTCTCGATTTTGGGAAAGTTTCCAAAATGCTATGGGAACCCGCCTTTCTTTTAGTACCGCTTTCCACCCTCAATCAAGTGGTCAAGTGGAACGTGTCAACCAGATTCTAGAAGACATGCTTCGATCTTCTGTTATCTCATTCAGAATGGAGTGGGAGAAATGCCTTCCATTTGCCGAATTTGCTTATAACAACAGCTATCAATCCAGCTTGGGCAAAGCCCCTTCTGAAGTTCTCTATGGACGAAGGTGTCGAACGCCTCTTAACTGGTCAGAAACCGGGGAAAGACAATTCTTTGGCCCGGATATGATTCAGGAAGCAGAAGAGCAAGTTCGCATCGTTCGTGAAAAGTTGAAAACAGCCCAATCTCGTCAAAAGAGTCAATATGACCGAAAACATAAGGCTATGACTTTTGAGGTTGACGAGAAGGCTTACCTTCGGGTTACTCCTCTGAAGGGAACCCATTGCTTCGGTATCAAGGGCAAATTGGCTCCTCGTTACATTGGACCCTTTCGCATTCTCGCAAGATGAGGAGAAGTTGCCTACCAATTGGAACTACCTCCGCATCTCTCCAAAGTCCACGACGTCTTCCACGTTTCTCAACTCAGGCGTTGCTTCTCGGATCCTATCCGTGGAGTAGACCACGAAACGCTTGATCTCCAAGATAATCTCACGTATCGAGAGTACCCCGTTCGTATCCTCGATCAAGCTGAGCGTACCACTCGACGTCATAATATCAAGTTTCTCAAGGTTCAATGGTCGCACCATTCTGTGAATGAAGCAACTTGGGAAAGGGAGGATCGTCTTCGACTCGAGTATCCCGCCTTCTTCCCGGAGGAACCCAAATCTCGGGTCGAGATTCTTTTGAGTGGGGGTGAGTTGTCACACCCTAGCTAGTTCATGCATTAGAGTGTTGCATCATGTCTATCCTTTCATCAGAAACTTGAAATGGGGATGTCAGAACCCCCAGCCCCCTCTGAAACCATCTAGGGTTTACTAAAAACTTTTTCAATGAACCTGAAATGCCCTTCTAAAATGTCCATCATTTTTGTCTTGGTTCAGAACCTCTGCCAAAAGTGTTGCACAATTTTCTAGGTCATCTTAGGGTCTTTGAATTAAATGATAAGTATTTGAATTCGGGCATTTAAAATTATATAAAATATTTCAAATGCTCAAATATTCCTAAACTGAAATGTTTCATGTTGGAAATATTCCAACTTTGGACCAGGAGCAGTTTGGTGATTTTAGGAGTTGCCTAGGTATTTTTAATAATTCAACAAAGTTGCAGAAAAATAGAAAAAGGAAAAAACAGAAAGGAAGGACTTACCTGGCGCCTGCAACCCAGCCCACCTGCCGGCCCAGCCCAGCGCCGCGCCAGCGAGCTGCTTGCCCGGCCAGGCAGGTAGGCAAGGTGCTCGACGGCGAGCACCGCATGGGTGCCACGCACCTGCTCGCCGCCTCGCCGCTCCACTCACCTGGCTAACGACGTGGATCGACCCCTCTCCCTCCCCCGAACCCCCCAGACGCCCCCTCTCCTCTCCAGCTCCTCCCCCTCGCGCTCCCCAGCCATGGTCGACGCCACCGCCGCCGCTCCATCGTCGTAGCCGCGCTCCCCGCCGCCCGTGCTCCGTCTCGTGGTGTCCAGGAGCTCCGCCGCCGTCCACTTCGTCGAGCTAACCGAGCCCCGCGTGCTCGTGAGGCCCGAGTCCACTGCACCGACCTCGCCCGAGTTCGCCGTCGCCGGAGATCCCCTTCAACGCCGTCGCCGCATCAGCTCATCCCCGACCCCGCCGGTGGCCTCTACGGGTGCTCTGTGAGCCTAGCTACCCCTCCTACCCTTCCTCTCTCGCCCCCGAGCCGTGTAGCCACCGCACGAAGATCACACGCACGCACCGCCGCGGATCTCGTTGCCGACGTGCTCCCGGCCATCCTCCGGCCACCTCACGGTGTCCAACGCACTCACCACGCTGCGTTGAGTCCAACCGTGCACTCCCCGCACCTCACCGCACACCCTAGCCCCGAGTTCGCCTTCAACCGAACTCCGATGACCGCCTAGGTCATCGCCGGCGCCAACTCCGGCCACCCTGACCCCAACTGACTCCTCCAAGAGCCGCGGCTCGTCCTCAGCTCCACCCCGATGCCCTCCGCGACCCATTTGGTGGCCGGAACGGCCAAAACCACTTCCGCCACCGCGTCGGGCTCGCCGGCGGCTAAACGCCGGTGCAGCCATTTTGACTTTGACCACGGGTGGGCCCTGGTTGACTCTGTTGAGTCAATGACAGGTGAGGCCCCCTTCTGCTAATTATCCAGATTAGTTTAAACTAAATTAAATTAGTTAATTAACCACTGACACCCTGGACCCACGCGTCAGGTTTGACCTGGACCGGGTCTGTTGACTTGCTGAGGTCAGCATGACCTCATGCTGACGCAGTAAACATTTTCTGAAATTAAAATAAATCTAAAATGATTTATAAATTCCAGAAATTGTTGCGAACTTCAAAAATTCATATAAATTCAACCGCAGCTCCAAATCAAACAAATCATATATGAAAAATGATCAGAAAAATCCAATCTATCCATCTGTACTAGTTTCATGCATGTTTAAACAAGCCAACTTGAGGTTTAATGCAGAACAAGATAAAACACTTTAAAGGGCCATTTATGAGTTTGAAATTTGAATCTTTGGTTCAAATTTATTCAAACCCATCTGGTTTTAGTTGAATTAGCCCAATACACTCATATTGCCATGTTTCATGCATGCATCATATTGTCGCAGATTGTTTGGTGATGGTTGTGTATCGGTGTTCTTTGCGGCAGGTTCTGCCTCCGAGGAGTACCGTGATTACCCTAGCGAAGAACCGTACCCGTGCATCGATCCATCAGGCAAGCAACCAACCATTTGATCATATCGATACAATCCCATGTTCTCGCTCTTTCTCTCTTTTACTGCATTAAGACAATGCGTTTCAAACTGCTGTGTGCTACGGTAGTTGAACCCATTTCCTCTGCATGACCTGTCATTGCCACAGTAATTAGATGAAACCCACTAGCATGTGTAGGAATTGATTGAGCCATATGTATGTGTTGTTCCTACCTTGCTATGCCTTCTATGCTTAGAGTCGTGTCAGGTCTGGTTCATCTGGGTGATGGGCTAGAGTGATATAATCATGTCGGTAATGAGAGTGATGTGGTGAACACGATTTGGTAAAGGTATCGATGAGAGGCCATGTAGGAGTAACATGGTGGGTTGTTTCATTGAAGCCGACCTTAAGAACTGAGATCTGTATGCGTGATTTAAGATTCAGCTACTACCATGCATTGGGCCCTGAAATATGACCCCACTCGACTTCTTATTCACCCTAGTCCTCTGTCCAAGAGTTGCAAGTAGTTTCTGGTGTTTGTAGCTTACTGGAGGCCGTGGACAGCGCTGATCCGCGGGGTGGGCTGTGATGCGGTAGGTACGTGGCACGGTGTACCGAATACCCGTTAGGTATCTCGGGAACCCTGTACACATCGTTCGGGGCCGTATGGGAAACCTCGGCCGGACTCCCTGCGGATGGAACCTGGATAGGCGATAAACCTGGACTAGAGACTTAGGTGTTTAGGTAGGTCGTGGTCTACACCCACGTCGGCTTTCGCTTGAAGTCTGCCGAGCACATGTCGTGTGCAGACGCTAAGTGGTGGAAACATGTATGAAGAAGTACACCCCTGCAGGGTTAACATGATCTACTCGAATAGCCGCGTCCGCGGTGAAGGACTACTTGGTTGCTTATACAGTTCATAGACAAGTGAATGGATACTACTAAAAATCTCAAGATAAGCGTGAGTGCCGAGGAGGGCTCTTCCGTAGGATGACGGAGGTGGATCCTCGGTGGTGTATTGAAGTGGTGAGTAGTGGACTCGTGTGCGCAAAACCATTTCAAGTTGGAGTCTCGTAGGATAGCTTAGCCAAGAGTCAAAGCTGGCTTGCTGCAATAACTCCACCAACCCTTCTTGATAATGTGCATGTATGTAGGATCTGATGTAAGTCTTGCTGGGTACCTTTGTACTCATGTTGCTATAATTTACATTTTACAGAAGACGCTGCAACCCCTTCTGATGGGTTCTTCGTAGACGTTGACATCGACGAGTAGACTAAGGCCCAGGTGGTAATCCTGAGCTTGTGAAGGTCCACGTAGTATAGCTAGGCTTTCCAAGCCTCTTTTATTTTACTAGTTGTCTGTACTCAGACAAGTTACTTCCGCTGCTGGTTTGTATGACTGTATGACTTGAATGTGGGTCGTGTGACCCTTACTTGTATGTATGTTATGTATGGCTCTCTGAGCCTTTAAATAAAGTACTTATGTTGTAGAGTCATGTTGTGATGCCTTGTTGTATTTGCACATATCGAGCATATGGTGTGTATGATTGAAATGCTTGGTATGTGTGGGATCTGACTATCTAGTTGTTTATCTTTAGTAGCCTCTCTTACCGGGAAATGTCTCCTAGTGTTTCCATTGAGCCATGGTAGCTTGCTACTGCTCCGGAACACTTAGGCTGGCCGGCATGTGTCCTTCTTCGTTCCTGTGTCTGTCCCTTTGTGGAAATGTCACGCATTGAGTACCGGAGCCCTGTTAGCCCGCTACAGCCCGGTTTACCGGAGTCCTGCTAGCCCAGTGCTACAGCCCGGACCCACTTGCTGATGACCGACACGTTCGATGCTGGGTCATGGATGCCTGTCCCTGTAAGTCTGTGCCACTTTGGGTTTATGACTAGTCATGTCAGCCCGGGCTCCTTATCATATGGATGCTAGCGACATCATCATATACGTGAGCCAAATGGCGCAAACGGTCCCGGGCAAAGGTAAGGTGACACCCGTGGGAATACCGTGCATGAGGCCGCAAAGTGATATGAGGTGTTACAGGCTAGATCGATGTGACATTGAGTCGGGGTCCTGACATTAGATTTGCTGCCCTCACATAGTAAAAGGTCTCACGGATTAGATTTGCTGCCCTCACATAGGAAAAGTTCTCCAGGATTAGATTTTCTTCCCTCACAGAGCATGAACAAACTCGGCATCACCACTTTATGCCTCTTTGTAGGTACATTGTGCTGATGCGTCCACTGTTGCATGTCCTTATACCAACCTTTTGCTATTGTTAATGTAAGGGCGCATGTAAAATGAAGCGATCACACTATTACCTTAAGGACAGGTCTAACCAGTGTTATTGTTAATCTAATGCCTCCAGTGATATGATGCAATTAAATAGTTTTAACAAATGGTACTCCTTTTGTTTTCCCAAGTATGATAAGTAAGTTACTTCTTTACGCTGTTGAGTGACCTGGTGTCCCCATGGTCCCATGCCCTTAAACCAACTCTTTAGCTACTGTTGATTTACTGTATCTGGTAAACAAGCAATGCCGCCATTAAAGTAATCCCACATTTGACGAATGTCATAGTTGATCGTAATGCTTCCGGTAACATGAAGCATTGCTAAAGTTTTAAAATTTCTACTGTCCTTGTGTGATTGCCATGAACATAATTAATATGCTTCTTTTCATTTCGTGTATGTTTCGTATATTCTTATTGACCAGCAACTGTCTACTTTATATCTTTTTGTGCAGATAGGGATATCCATTTCACCTGTTGCTATTGTGACCTTTTGGTGAACTGCACAAAAGACTTTCTTTTGGAATGAGTGTCTTGTGCAGTTCAACTAAAATATCACGTGGGCAACATCTCTCAATTTTGGTGGAACTACACAAATGGTGATTGGAGTTTGCAAAATCTCCATCAAATTTTGCTAGTAATCTCGTACAACATTTTATTAGCTTTTGCAAGATGAGCCATCACTGCCACCAAAATGGCACTTTATTTTAGTGGAACTACACAAAAGGATAAGCAAATTATAGTTGCGCCTTACATGAGCAGGACAACCAACCTCAATGGTGCTGAATTTTAGTGCAACTACTAAAGAAGAACCTGCCAGCTCACGAGATCCAGTACTTCTTGCTAGCTGAATGATGCAATATTTGCTTCATTTCAGGTGAACTTGTAAGTGCATCTAGTGCCCCTTAGTGATTTTGGTGTATTGAAGACTTATAGGTTAAGGGACTAATGCGTTTGTGAGTGTACACAGGTCTATAAGTCTATGAGGAGTTTGATATTTACAGAGAAAGTCGACCCCTAAAAATGAAGTTCTTCAACTGAAGACTTTGATATTCTGAAGACTTTCTGAAGACTTTGAAAGTGAAGAAATTGGTGTGACCTTGAAGATTTGGTATTCATTTGTGGAACATGAAGCGTGAAGACTTTTGTTTTCGTAGTTTCATTTTCTCCTTCTTGAGTCATAGGAAACACGGTACTGTTAAAGTGGGTCGAGGAAATACTAAGGAAAAATTTCCATGTGATGCTCAACTCAAAATCCTACACCTACAAATCCCTTCGAGTGAAGCCTTTGGAAATCTTATACAGTTCAGTCACTTTCTTCAGTGACAGAGATGAAGTTCTTCTGGTCGCTGATGAATTTGTTCTGACTGAGGAGTTAGGAATTCGCTAGTGCGAATTACCTACAAAGTGAGCAACATGATAGCCCTGAGGAATTTGAGAGTCAAATTTCCGACCGTTGCTGTGCTGCGCGCCAGCTGTCCCAAAATATCTTATCCACCTAACGGTCATATCATTGAGGGGCATTTATGTCTTATCATGTCGGGCTGCTCCCTAGGCTATAAATAGCCGCCCCCTACAACCACTAGCTGGTTGGCTGCTCCGAGAGAACTTGACACTTGTCATTTGAGAGCAACCCATCCTCCGAGGACTTTGAGCGAAAATCATCAAGTGAGGAAAACCCCAAACCCAAACACCTACAAACCCAAAGTGATTGAGCATCACTGAAGAGATTGATCCTGCGTGGATCTGACGCTTGTTACCTTTGAAGACTGTGCTTCTTCCAGATGGTTAGGCGTCAAGGTCTAGAGCATCCAAGAGGAATTGTGGATCACCGAGTGACCAAGTCTGTGAAGGTTTGGAAGTCGCCTGAAGACTTACCACGAGTGATTGGACGAGGTCTGCGTGACTTTAGTTCAAGGAGAATACAGTGAGGACTGGGTGTCCTGAGCTGCGTGCTCAGCGACTGGGTTTCCGGGACTGTGTGTCCTCGAGTTTAAATACTTAGCCGCTCCAACCAGACGTACAACTGAGACAGCAGTTGGAACTGGTCTACCAAATCATTGTCTTCACCAACCTACTGGTTCTATTTCCTCAACCCTTTCATTTCCTCATTACTGTGTTGAGTGTTTGTTCATATCTGTGTTTGAAGACTTTGACTGAAGACTTTCTCAATTTCCTCAGTTTCAATTTCTTCAGTCTGTTTATCCTCATCTTGTGTTATCCTGTGATTATGCTTTCTGTACTCTGTGCTAGTCTTCATTTCATCATGATGACCATGCTTGTATTTTGTTATGCTTACTTCTGAGTACTTATTCCGCTGCTAATAGTTCTTCGCTAAGGAATTTCCTCACCGGAAAATTCCTCAGTGAAGAATTCATAAAAATCGCCTATTCACCCCCCTCTAGTCGACATAACGCACTTTCAATTGGTATGAGAGCAAGGTACTCCCTTGTTCTGTGTGATTTTGGTTTAACCGCCTGGAGTTTTAGTTATGTCGACCGCAGGTATGATCAAGGTCTCGGCTGGGTGTCCTACCTTTGATTGGACGGACTACCCCTACTGGAAAAACAAGATGCGAATGCATCTTGAGGCAATTGACAACGATCTCTGGTATGTTGTGGAAAATGGTGTTCCCTCTGTTTCACCCTCACTGAACTCTACCGATGTGAAGAGATTCAAGCAACTCGATTCTCAAGCGAAGAATATCATGTGTGGCCATCTGAGTAAAGGACAGTATGGAAGAGTGAGTGCTTTGGAAACTGCTAAGCTTATCTGGGATAGGCTGTCCAACGTGAATGAAGGAGTCTCAACTCAGCGCAACTCTCGAGTTGATGTTCTTCGGAATCTCTTCAACCGCTACAAAAGACTCGACAATGAAAATGTCCAACAAACCTTTGATCGCCTCACTGACATCTCAAATGAGCTTCAAGCCCTCGGTGCCACTGACATCACTGACCATGAGGTGGTGAAGAAACTGTTGAGATCACTTGATTCCTCATTTGATACTCTTGGTCTGATGATACAATAACGGGCTGACTACAAGTCTCTTGATCCTGCCGATATCCTTGAAAGGCTAAATACTCATGAGTTTCAGCTTGCTGAAAAGAGAGATCTCTATGGTTCGAGCTATGGCAAACCACGTGCCCTGAAGGCCAAGGTTGTGTCTGAGTCTGAATGTGAGGACTCTGGTAGTAGCCTTGGTGATCCTGAAGAATTGAGCCAGGAACTAGCACTGCTCGTGAAGAAATTCCAGAAGTTCTCAAGACGTGGTCGCTTTGGAAAATCCTCAAGAAGCATTGATTCCTCATCAAGTGACTATAAGAGAAGGCTGTGCCACAAATGCAAGAAACCTGGTCATTATATTCAAGATTGTCCTCAGTGGGAAAAGGAATTGAAGAAGAAGAAATACAAGGATTAAAGTTCTGATGATGCGAAGAAGAAGAAGAAATCATCAAAATCTTCGTCATCAAAATCCTTGAAGTCTTCATCTCACAAGAAGAGCAGCTCCAAGAAGGCTCGTGCATTCATTGGCAAGGAAATGGACTCTGAAGCTGAATCTGAGGAAAATGAGGAAGAGGAGGCGTCTGAAGAATCCGAATCTGGTGTGGCGAGTCTGGCCTTCGCTACTGCTTTCGTTAGCAAGTCCATCTTCAACACTAAAGAAACTGACCCCACCGACAAGCCTGATGAAGATAATGATGACTACGCTCCCACCTATTGCTTCATGGCAAAAGGTGCAAAGGTACTCAAATACACCTCCTCTGAATCTAGTGAAAATGAATCTGATGAGAATAACAAGCCCAGCTACTCTAAACTTGCAAAGATTGCTGTAAAACAACAAAGGGCTTTTGAAAAGGTTCAAAACATGCTAGACAAAAGTGATGATATGTTGGGTGAAGAAATGGATCACACTAAAGCCCTGACTGGAAATCTTCAGAGGCTTCAGTCTAGGTTTGATAACCTTCAAAGTCATCATAACACTCTCTTATCTGATCATGAGAAACTTTCTTATGAATTTCTTCAAAGAAAGCAAGATCTTGAGAAGCTAAGAGTGAGTTATGAAGATCTTCAGAAGGAGCGCGATTCATTACTTGCTCAACAAATCAGCACTTCTCAGGAAGAATTTGTTCCTCCATGCTTAAAGTGTATTGAACGTGAATCTGCTAATTCTTCACCTGAATGTTCAAATGCTTCAACTGTTACAAATTCTTCACCTGCCTCTGCTATCACTAATTCCTCATCTGAGGACATTGCTAGTATCACTGACGATGCAGGGCTGAAGGAACTGTACACGACAGGCGTGTACAAAAGCCTCAAAGGGCATCACATTCTTTTTGATGTGCTCAAAAATCAGATCCTCAACAGAAACCCTAGGAAAGAGGGTATTGCCTTTAAGAGGAAACTTAATGCTGATGGAACATATTGGAAGCCTGAGCAGTATCCCAAAACCTCATGGGTTGCTGCAAAGGGACCTCCAGTTGATCCATCCAAGTTATCTGGCTTTACATGTGAATCTCCTCATTCTTCTGATGAGTCATTTGACTCCAACTATAAACTGTTCAAAAATCAGAATGGTGAAGTATTTGCTAGATATGTTGGGAGTAACCGCAGGAACGGTTCCCCTATGAAGAAAATCTGGGTTCCCAAAAGTTATGTTGAAAGTCTTCAGGTGAATGTCCTCATGACACCACCTGTGAAGAATAGGAACCCCAGAACAAACTCTTCATATGGATCCAAGTCCTCATATGGATCAAATTCCCCAAATGTATCAAAGTCCTCATATGATTATCATCGTGCTAACAACTCTATCTCGTAGGGTAGAGCTAAGGGCTACGAATATGCACATTATTCTTCAAATCATTATGTTCATAAGTCCTCGAAGAATTTCTCTGCTTATTCATATGCTTACCCTAACCCCTCTTATGTGAAACTAAATGGTTTGGCTTCTATGCCACCATTCTCGTATGGTGATCGTAGAGTGATGAACTCTTTGCCACCCCTTCAGATGTGGGTGGTGAAGAAAAAGAACTAATCTCTTATGCAGGGTCAGGTCTCCAGACGTGCCTTAACGTCTGAAGAATTTGCTGGGGATTTGACAAAATTGCCTGAAAGGACGCAGGCTAACCATGATGAAATGAACTTTCATTTCACACGTCCTCCTACTGCTATATCTGTTTACCGCTTGATGAAATTCATCTGATGAACTTGAAATCATATTCTTCACTGATGAAGCATATGAGATTGTAAGTTACACTAATTCATCTGCAGGATGATCAACCCAAAACCACTGAATGGGTCCTCGATAGTGGATGTACAAATCACATGACTGGTGACAAGAATCTTTTGATGGATGCTCCCTTATCACCGTCACATCTGAAGCATATCATCTTTGCTGACAAAGGTAAAAGTCAGGTATTGGGTCTTGGTAAGGTTGCGATCTCTAAGGATAAACACATGGACAAAGTCATGCTTGTTGAGTCCTTAGGATACAACCTCATGTCAGTCTCAATGCTTTGTGATCTTGATATGGTTGTTGTCTTTGGCAAGTATCGCTGTGTTGTGATTATGGAAGCTGACCATTCCAAAGTCTTCGAAGGCTTTAGGAGAGGAGATTTGTATATTGTTGATTTCTCTACAGGACCACAACCAGCCGTGTGTCTACTTGCAAAAGCTTCGGAAGGCTGGCTATGGCATCGACGACTTGGTCACATAGGCATGAGGAATTTGCACACGCTTGCGAAGAAGAAGCATGTCATTGGCATTGAGAATGTCAAATTCCTCAAGGATCACTTATGCGGAGCCTGTGAAGCTGGAAAAATGACCAAGTCCAAGCATCCAGCAAAGACTATCATGACCACTACTCGTCCATTTGAATTGCTTCACATGGACCTCTTCGGACCTAATCATTACTCATCATTCTCTAATGATACATCTCTATATGGTTTTGTCATTGTTGATGATTACTCTCGATATACATGGGTACACATTGTTACTTACAAACATGAAGTGCAGGAAGTCTTCATACGATTTTCCTCGAGGGCTTCAACCAACTTTGGTGTGAAGATTAAGCACATTAGAAGTGACAATGGAACTGAGTTCAAGAATTCCGGTCTTGATGACTATCTTGATGAACTTGGTATTACTCATGAGTTATCTGCTCCTTATACTCCTCAGCAAAATGGCGTCGTGGAGCGCAAGAACAGAACTCTTGTTGAGATGGCTCGCACTATGCTTGATGAATACAAAACGCCTCATCGTTTTTGGATTGATGCAATTGATACTGCGTGCCACATCATCAACAGAGTATATCTTCACAAATTCTTCAAGAAGACGGCCTATGAACTCCTCGCTGACAAGAAACCCAATGTGAGTTATTTCAAAGTCTTCGGTGCTAAATGTTGGATTAGAAATCCTCACCACAATTCTAAATTTGCACCGAAAGCACATGAAGGTTTTATGCTTGGTTACGGAAAGGACTCGCACACCTACAGAGTCTTCAACATCGCTCATCACAAGATTGTTGAAACTGTAGATGTGCGGTTCGATGAAACTAATGGCTCGCAAGGACAGCACCTACCTTCTGTGTTAGATGAACCAGCACCTGAGGATTCTATCAAGTTCAAGGCAACTGAGGATGTCATTCCTACTGAAGAATTTGCTGAAGAATTCATTCCAGTACGTGAAGAACATCGAGCTGACGCACCTGAAGATAATGCTGAAGACAATGGTGCTGAGGAAAATGATCAAATACCTCGACGACAACCAGCTCATCCTCGCGTTGCAAAAGAAGTACAAGTTGACAAGATCATCGATGACATTGAAGCGCCAGGTCCTCTCACATGCTCAAAAGCTTCACATTTATCTAACTTTTGTGGGCACTATGCTTTTGTCTCTATCACAGAGCCCACTAAGGTAGATGAAGCATTTTTGGAACCGGAGTGGATTCAGGCTATGCAAGAAGAATTACACAGTTCGAGCTCAACAATGTCCGGGAACTGGTCAAACGTCCAGATCCTCGCAAGCATAATATCATTGGCACAAAGTGGATCTACCGCAACAAGCAAGATGAAAATGGCCTTGTGGTAAGGAATAAGGCACGATTGGTAGCTCAAGGCTACACAGAGGTTGAAGGAATTGATTTCGATGAAACTTTTGCACCTGTTGCTAGACTTGAGGCTATTCGCATATTACTTGCTTATGCTAATCATCATGATATCATCTTATATCAAATGGATGTGAAAAGTGCATTCCTCAATGGTAAGCTTGAGGAAGAAGTATATGTTGCTCAACCCCCAGGTTTTGAAGATCCAAAGAATCCTGACAAAGTCTTCAGACTTAATAAGGCCCTCTATGGCCTCAAGCAAGCCCCTCGGGCGTGGTATGATACATTGAAGAAATTCTTCGTGAAGAATGGCTTCACACCCGGTTCACTCGACCCTACTCTCTTTACTAAATCTTATGATGGTGAACTGTTTGTGTGCCAAATATATGTTGATGATATTATCTTTGGCTGTACTGACCAACGTTATAGTGATGAATTTGCCTATATGATGAGTGAAGAATATCAAATGTCTATGATGGGAGAGTTGAAATTCTTCTTAGGCCTTCAAATTCGTCAACAGCGCAATGGCATATTCATATCTCAGGAGAAATACCTCAAAGATGTACTGAGGAAATTCGGCATGCAAGATTGCAAAGGCGTCAAAATTCCTATGCCCACAAAAGGCCATCTATGCACTGATGAAAATGGTATTGACTTCGATCACAAGGTATACCGCTCCATGATTGGTTCTTTATTGTACTTATGTGCATCTAGGCCAGATATAATGCGTAGTGTTTGCATGTGTGCCCGATTTCAAGCTGCACCAAAGGAATCACACCATAAGGCTGTGAAGCATATTCTTCGATATCTAGCTCACACACCAACACTAGGATTATGGTACCCCAAGGGCTCTGCTTTTGATCTCATTGGATATTCTGACTCTGACTATGCTGGTGACCGTGTGGACCGCAAGTCAACTTCTGGCACTTGTCATTTCCTCAGACGATCTTTGGTCTGTTGGTCCTCGAAGAAACAGAACTGCGTATCACTGTCCACTGCGGAAGCTGAATACATTGCTGCTGGCTCTTGCTGTGCTCAACTGCTTTGGATGTAGCAAACACTCAAGGACTATGGCGTCAACGTGAAGAATGTTCCTCTCCTCTGTGACAATGAGAGTTCCATCAAGATTGCTCACAACCCAGTTCAGCACTCGAAGACAAAGCACATTCAAATTCGTCATCATTTTCTTTGTGATCATGTGTTGAAGGGCGACATCTCCATCGAGCACGTGAAGACTGAAGAACAGCTAGCTGATATCTTCGCTAAGCCCTTGCATGAGAAGAGATTTAGCAAGTTGCGGTGTGAGCTAAATATCTTAGAATCTTCGAATGTTATCTGAAAAGGACCCACATCCTAACACTTATGCAAAATTGATGACTTAGATGTGCAACACATGAAGAAACGTTTTTCTTCAATCAATGAAGAATAACACTCTAAGTGTGAAGAAATTAATGAAGAATTTGATTCTCAAAGCCCTACGACAATTGTACGCGGTGTCTGAAATCATCATTCTTATACGGTGGGTCACGCCACCACAAAAAGTTGAAAATCTTCAATTTGAGTTTTTCCTCAATTTTGAAATTCTTCAGTTTCTCAAATTCTTCAACTTTGCAAAATCTTCACCGTTTCCTTCGTTTTTCTTCATTGGCTATATATATATATATATATATATATATATATATATATATATATATATATATAT
>NC_041385.1:486851342-486858842 GCF_002162155.2 Triticum dicoccoides
ATGAGTTTATGTCCTCTACAGCATTCACTTATAGCTATTTCTTCAAGTTGCTTTTTCTGCTAAGTGAATGTGATCGGACCCTTCCCCCTCTATGCTATACTCAACCCAATCTATTCACAAATTCTTCATGTGCGTTCTATTTGAAACTCGTTCAAAATCTTCACTGTGTCCTGGTCAGCTGAAGAAATTGCGAACGAAACTTTAAAACAAATCTTATCCAAATTTTCGGTTTTGCCGCTCAAACTGTTCCGCATCCCATGATGCATTATTCTATTCACCCACGATCGTACACGATCTCCACTACACAGTACGTGGGTGACACATGTCACATGAAGGAGAAAGGGCAGGGGCACGTTCATCCCAAATCTTCGGGCGAACAGTTTTTCACCGTGTCCATAAATACCCATTTCCCCTTCCTCACTTCATTTACTACGCTCGACCTCTCTCTCCCGCTCGAGCTCCTCAAACCCTAGCGCCGCTGCTACTCCATCGTCGCCGGTGAGGAAGAGCTTCGCTGCCTCGACCTCGTCGCCGTCGTACTCACGCCGACCGTGGAAATCTTCACTTCTCCGCTGCCGTAGCTGTCTTCCTCCGCCGAGTTAGCGCAAGGAAGATCTAACCTGACGAACTTCCCATCTGTTCTTCTCAGTTCGTCGTGTTCTTCACTTCGGGTAATTAGAAGTTACTTTTATTACTCGCCTTGATTCTCAAGCTTTCCCAAAAATCTTCAAAGGTGTTTATTCTTCAAATCTTCACACATATGAACACCACACACATCATATGATCTTGAACTTTTTCTCTAAGCAATCATTTTCTTCAAGATTCCCTAATTGTGTGGATCTTCGATCTGTACAACTCTGGAACCTAAGACAAGAACGCTTAGTGAAATTCCTCAAGGTTCATCTGGTCAAATTCCTCAAAACTTGTTCTTTTCGAAAAACCTTCTCAGAACGCATATGACCTCTCCGAATTCCTCGCACCTGTACTCTGTTCACAGGTACTCATGTCTGCAGCTAAATCACTAGTTTCTCATCAACTTAACTCATTTGCAGCGTTCCTCGAAGAAAAACTGCATACTTCTTCAGAGAACTCAATTGTTCAGATTCCTCAACTAAAGAATGTGGTAGACGGTAAGAAGCCGCAGAAAGAAGGAAAGAAACCAGAGGTTATGACTGCGTTTGAAATCCCTGAGGAAATTTATGCGGACTATTGCACACCTGATGAAGCAAAATTTGGCAAAGAAAACAAAAATCAGCGCAAGGTGCGCATTCAGAAGATTGAACGGAGATGGGCAAGGGAATGGAGGGAATACAGATATGTGACTCCGAAGTACATGAAGAAATTCGCCCTCAATCCTCCGTGCCCAAGAGCTCCATTGGCACCTGGCCAAGTAGCTGACCCCACAAGCATCAAACGTGGTGAGGACTTTCCTGAAGAATGGGCTAAGCGCCAAGCTAAATTGGCAAGACAAGCCAAGGAGGCAGTGAAGAAATTCAATGAGGATTCTGCCACTGCTACTGCTATTGAGGCCTCGGTCAAACCAAGGAAATCCATGCCAAAGAAGCATGCTCGTAAGCCAAGTGCTTCACCATCAGCTCCCTCACAGCCAAGTTCCTCAGCAGCGCCCTCAAGGCAAATTCCTCACACTGCTACTGCTCCATCAAAGTCCTCAGCTCCTGTGCATCTGGCTACATATCAAAGGACTGCTGGTTTCTCAATTGCCTCTGGTGTCTCAGCAAGTTCCTCAGCTGCACCAATTTCATCATCTGGCCCAGCTCTGCTGAAGACCAAACAAACAGCTGGACGAGGTCCTCGGCCAAGTCCAAAGAAGAAACAGGTTGCATTCCATGTGCCTTCTGATGATGAAGCTTCTGATGATGAACTTGCGGAAATCATCAGAGATCGCCAAGAAAGGGCCGCTAGAGCCAAAGGCACATCTGTGCCACTGCTGTTGGATCCGAGGAAAATCCACGATTATATTGATCTCTGGCACAAGGATCCAAACACCCCAATGCCTGATTTTCATATGACCCCTGGACAAAGTCATATGTTGACCCATTTCATCACTGAAGAGAAATGGAAGTTTGAAATGGCAAGAGAGATTAAGAAAGCTCAATAAAGAAAGGAGAAGTTCCTGAAGAAAAACGTTGTCAGAATGACACCTGAGGAACTTCTCAAGGTCCAGACTGAAATTCAAGACCTCAACAAAAACTTCGATTCTTATTATGCTGATTGGCAAGGGGCCAAAGTCAGATTCGTCAACCTGACGAAGAAATTCACCAATGTTGCTGCCTCAACGCAACATGAAATTCCTCAGGCTGGAACCTCAGCTCAGCCGACTGAAGAACATGCTAGCACCGCTGATGAAGTTCTGGCTGCTGATGAAAATGCCAGTTCCAGGGCTGATGATCCCATTCCAGCCGCTGAAGAAATTGCCAGGGCATCCACTAGTGGTGCGCCTGAAGAAACTGAACAAGTCAGGACAACTGCATCAGTTGCACCTGAAGAAATTCAACCAGATTCCTCAGCTCCTCCAGCGCCAACACCAACTCCAATTCTTCCATCTACCTTTGATGTGAAGAAGACCAAGGCTGCAGAGCGAGCTGCAGTGAAGAAAAGGAAGGCATCAGCTGTGTCAAATTCTTCGGCTGCAAAGAAAATGAAGCCAATGACCAGCTCACTCGAAAATCCAATTGATGCTGTTCCGATTTCCTCCATGCCATCAAAAGACCTTGTTCCTTTTGGAGAAGACTATGAGATCCCAATCGGATCTGATGAAGAACATCATTCTGCTCCTTCGTCAGAGCAGATTGATGAAGAAATTGAAGTGGACGCAATCCCTTCAACGCCAGTCATTTCCTCACCTATGCCTCAGTTCACAGCTCAAGAGGCTGGTGTTGAGGAAATTGAAGATGAAGATGTGGATATAGGGTGCACCACACCTGTGATGAATGATGACTTTTGGGAAAGTCAGCATCCCAATACTCCTCTCTTCACCCCGATCCAACATATTCCTCAGTCCCCTGCACCAACAGTTCAAATGGGCTCTGAAGAAACTCAACCCACTCTCTCTATGCATCAAGAAATTCCAGCCAGTAGTGCTGATGAACCTACTGCTGCTGATCCTCAGACTGCACCTATTGAGGAACAAGAAATTCCTCAGCCTGAAGAACCTGAGCTCGCGATTCCTGAGGTGGTGATGCAACTCACAGACACCCCTCTGCCAAAGCAAAAGAATCTGTTCTCAAGCAAATAGAAGTTCAAGGCTGAAGATTTCTTTGCCGAACACGTATTCTTCATTGACTATAATCCATATGATTCTGCTCGCATAAGGAAGAGACGTTTCTAGACTGCCAGCCAAGCCAATTTCTATTCCTCAGTGCTCTTCAACAAAGACAAAGTCTTCGATCATGCACATATTCCTCATGTGGACATGGAGTCTCTACCCGGCTTTGAGCCAGTCCTCAGTGTTCTTCACAATGCAGGACTTCTGAATTTCTGCATTGATATCTGTGACTGGAATGAAGAACTCATTCTTCAATTCTATGCAACTCTGCACATCACCAGAGACGCTGAAGACGTGAAATCATGGGTATTAGACTGGATGTCTAAAAATACTCACTACAAGGCACCAGCAACTGAATTGCTTCGTGCTCTACCACTCAGTCCTCCACATGATGATGCACGTTGTATCTACAACGAACCAGAACTTTCAAATCACTATATGCAAGTGCTGATGAAGCCTTTGAAGCCAAGGCAGGCCCGATGAACCAAATTCCTCGTCAAGGAATTACTCTATGTGCCTCGGACTGTCTATCGAATTCTGACGAAGACAATGAGTCCTATCAAAGGCCACGACTCAAATGATGAAGAAGTTGTTGGCATCATGAAGAATATGCTTTTCAACATCATTCATGGCGTTCCCGTCAACTTCCATGATTTCTTCATGAGGACTCTGGCCAATATTGCTATGTCACCATTCGAGCTGAAGCCCTATGCTCCTTGGATTATGAGATTCATCAGGGCAAGATCTTCACTGAATTACAAAGCTGACACTCTGAACCACGGTAGCTACTTGCCTCCCATTGAAGTCCTCAAACGGACAGTTTCATCAGCTGATGATAAAGGCAAGGCCGCTGCTGTGATCGATGAAGGCATTCGTCCATTGGATGGTCAATTTCGCAAGGCTGCCTCTTACTCTACCAATGACGATTCCGCCACACATGACTCTGCCGCAAATACCTCAGCCAAGCAAAATCCTCAAGCCACAGCACCCAGGGTGATGACTGACCGTGAGTTACTCCTCAGTCTTCATCAGAAGGTTGATCGCAATCATAAATGGGTCAAGCGTCAGTTTGGTTCAATTCTTCACAACATGACCTCCACACACAATGCAGTGAAGAAAAACCAATACTACCTCCATGAAACCTTCAATCGTACCTGGGCTGTTATCTCTCATGTCTACAGCGCTGCAGATCTGAAGAATATGGGTCTCAAGGAAGAATTTGACTGGTCTGCACCTCCACCGAAGAAATTCAAGAAGGTCAAAGTTCCTTCCTTGGTGGCCAGCTCTTATTCTTCATCGCGTGACACTGATGAGTATGAAGATTTGGACGACACTGCGGCAGGCCCTGCAACAACAAACTACCCCGACAACGCTGGCGCTCCTCCATCGACTTGAAATTCTTCAGGGGCGTTAGTCCTCAGTTTCAATCCTTTTGGTCATTTGATGACAAAGGGGGAGAAATTTGAGTTAGTCTTCAAGCGGGTCTATATTAAGGGCATTTTTTTCAAGTTACAACTCTCGTTCTTCTGAAACTTTTATTTGGATCGAGTTGTAATATTAAACCCGATGGTGCGCTGATACTTTTGTTGCTTTATGCTTTGCATGCTTATTCCTCGTTAATGACATTGCACGCATGCTGAATCTCATCAGGCAGCATATTTCATCATGCATTTCAAATTCTTCATATTATATATCAAATGCATGTATGAATTACAAGATATAGGGGGAGATCTCCATGATTCAACTCTTCAAATGTGCATTGCCTCAAAAGCAAATTCCTCACTATGCACATCTTCAGGGGGAGTTCTTCCATATCTTGCAATTAAATTCCTCAATATCAGTGTATACACTTCATATGTTTATCCCCGTTGAAAACTTAACCTATGTTGTCATCAATCACCAAAAAGGGGGAGATTGTAAGTGCATCTAGTGCCCCTTAGTGATTTTGGTGTATTGAAGACTTATAGGTTAAGGGACTAATGCGTTTGTGAGTGTACACAGGTCTATAAGTCTATGAGGAGTTTGATATTTACAGAGAAAGTTGACCCCTAAAAATGACGTTCTTCAACTGAAGACTTTGATATTCTGAAGACTTTCTGAAGACTTTGAAAGTGAAGAAATTGGTGTGACCTTGAAGACTTGGTATTCATTTGTGGAACATGAAGCGTGAAGACTTTTGTTTTCGTAGTTTCATTTTCTCCTTCTTGGGTCGTAGGAAACACCGTACTGTTAAAGGGGGTCGAGGAAATACTAAGTAAAAATTTCCATGTGATGCTCAACTCAAAATCCTACACCTACCTATCCCTTCGAGTGAAGCCTTTGGAAATCTCATATAGTTCAGTCACTTTCTTCAGTGACAGAGACAAAGTTCTTCTAGTCGCTGATGAATTTGTTCTGACTGAGGAGTTAGGAATTCGCCAGTGCGAATTACCTACACAGTGAGGAACATGATAGCCCTGAGGAATTTGAGAGTCAAATTTCCGACCGTTGTTGTGCTGCGCGCCAGCTGTCCCAAAATATCTTATCCACCTAACGGTCATATCATTGAGGGGAATTTATGTCTTATCATGTCGGGCTGCTCCCTAGGCTATAAATAGCCGCCCCCTACAACCACTAGCTGGTTGGTTGCTCCGAGAGAACTTGACACTTGTCATTTGAGAGCAACCCATCCTCCGAGGACTTTGAGCGAAAATCATCAAGTGAGCAAAAACCCCAAACCCAAACACCTACAAACCCAAAGTGATTGAGCATCACTGAAGAGATTGATCCTGCGTGGATCCGACGCTTGTTACCTTTGAAGACTGTGCTTCTTCTAGACGGTTAGGCGTCAAGGTCTAGAGCATCCAAGAGGAATTGTGGATTGCCGAGTGACCAAGTCTGTGAAGGTTTGGAAGTCGCCTGAAGACTTACCACGAGTGATTGGACGAGGTCTGCGTGAGCTTAGTTCAAGGAGAATACGGTGAGGACTGGGTGTCCTGAGCTGCATGCTCAGCGACTGGGTGTCCGGGACTGTGTGTCCTCGAGTTTAAATACTCAACCTCTCCAACCAGATGTACAACTGAGACAGCAGTTGGAACTGGTCTACCAAATCATTGTCTTCACCAACCTACTGGTTCTATTTCCTCAACCCTTTCATTTCCTCATTACTGTGTTGAGTGTTTGTTCATATTTGTGTTTGAAGACTTTGACTGAAGACTTTCTCAATTTCCTCAGTTCAATTTCTTCAGTCTGTTTGTCCTCATCTTGTGTTATCCTGTGATTACGCTTTCTGTACTCTGTGCTAGTCTTCATTTCATCATGATGACCATGCT
Organism: Triticum dicoccoides; assembly: GCF_002162155.2. NCBI lineage: Eukaryota > Viridiplantae > Streptophyta > Magnoliopsida > Poales > Poaceae > Triticum > Triticum dicoccoides. The sequence goes on from NC_041385.1 coordinate 486,857,940, forward strand.
TCTATTCTGTTATGCTTACTTCTGAGTACTTATTCCGCTGCTAATAGTTCTTCGCTAAGGAATTTCCTCACCGGCAAATTCCTTAGTGAAGAATTCATAAAAATCGCCTATTCACCCCCCCTCTAGTCGACATAACGCACTTTCAGAAATGCAGAAAAAGGTGCATGAATTGAATCATGGAGCTGGAGGTCGACCTCATCCGAGTGGAGTTGCAGGTTCACCACATTGAGTCGTGGCGGTATAGGACCCCTCACACCGGTTGCTTCAACTAGTGCCACTATTATAGTAATCATGCTCTTTCTTATCTGTGCAAACAGGAATACTCTACTAGAGATGTTGTGATGTCAAGAGCATTCGCCAAGTTCTTCGGTTGTATGACACGACTAGCCAAGATGGATTTAATCTCGATATTCACTTTATCAAAAGGCTCTAATAGGTTGAATCTGAATCTTGCAAGACGGGAATCAATGAGATGTGTAGGCATCTTTGTTGTAATTATTATTTCAATCTTGTTTGTTGGTTCTGAATCTTGGAAGCTGGGAATCAATGAGATGTGTAGGCATCTTTGTTGTACTTATTATTTGAATCTTATTTGTTGGTTCTGAATCTTGCAAGCTGGGAAACACGACATGATGATGCAGAGGACAACAACCATAAAAAACTGTTCAAACTTGGTAGTATTTTCTGTGTGAAAGTGTGGCAAATGTGTTGATCATGTGCGTCTTAGAATAATAATTCTAATTGTTGTGGATGTTGATCTTGTGGCACTGATAGAACGAGCCAATGCAATGCTTGTTTTAAGAATACATTTTAATTAAAGCTAATTAAATTTAGGTAAAGTGACCACTAACACTTGTTATTACAGTACCAATACAGGCCCACTCGTGAAACGACGTGTGTGGC
>NC_041385.1:486861342-486872300 GCF_002162155.2 Triticum dicoccoides
TGCTTATGGAAAAGAACTTGCATAACATCTTTTGTCCTACCCTCCCGTGGCAGCGGGGTCCTAGCGGAAACTGAGGGATATTAAGGCCTTCTTTTAATAGAGAACCGGAACAAAGCATTAACACATAGTGAATACATGAACTCCTCAAACTACGGTCATCACCGAGAAGTATCCCGATTATTGTCACTTCGGGGTTGTCGGATCATAACACATAATAGGTGACTATAGACTTGCAAGATAGGATCAAGAACACATATATATTCATGAAAACATAATAGGTTCATATCTGAAATCATGGCACTCGGGCCCTAGTGACAAGAATTAAGCATAGCAAAGTCATAGCAACATCAATCTCAGAACATAGTGGATACTAGGGATCAAACCCTAACAAAACTAACTTGATTACATGGTAAATCTCATCCAACCCATCACCGTCCAGCAAGCCTACACTGGAATTACTCACGCACGGCGGTGAGCATCATGAAAATTGGTGATGGAGGATGGTTGATGATGACGACAACAACGAATCCCCCTCTCCGGAGCCCCGAACGAAGTCCAGATCAGCGCTCCCGAGAGAGATTAGGGCTTGACGGCGGCTCCGTATCGTAAAACGCGATGAAACTTTTTCTCTCTGATTTTTTCTCCGCGAGGCGGAATATATGGAGTTGGAGTTGAGGTCGATGGAGCGTCAGGGGCCACATGAGACAGGGGGCGCGCCCAGGGGGGGTGGGCGCGCCCCCCACCCTCGTGGACAGGGTGTGGGCCCCCTGGTCTTGATTCTTTCGCCAGTATTTTTTATATTTTCCAAAACTTGTCTCCGTGGATTTTCAGGTCATTCCGAGAACTTTTGTTTTCTACACATAAAACAACATCATGGCAGTTCTGCTGAAAACAGCATCAGTCTGGGTTAGTTTCATTCAAATCATGCAAGTTAGAGTCCAAAACAAGGGCAAAAGAGTTTGGAAAAGTAGATACGTTGGAGACGTATCAACTCCCCCAAGCTTAAACCTTTGCTTGTCCTCAAGCAATTCAGTTGATAAAGAAAAACTTTTACAAACTCTGTTTGCTCTTGTTGTTGTAAACATGCAAAGCCAGCATTCAGGTTTCAACAAACATTATGAACTAACCATACTCACAATAACACCTAGGTCTCACGATTACTCATATCAATGGCATAATCAGCTAGCAAGCCATAATAATAAAACTCGGATGACAACACTTTCTCAAAACAATCATAATATAATATAACAAGATGGTATATCACCAGCCCTTTCTGAGACCGCAAAACATAAATGCAGAGCACCTTTAAAGATCAAGGACTGACTAAACATTATAATTCATGGTAAAAGAGATCCAGTCAAGTCATACCCAATATAAACCAGTAGTAATGAATGCAAATGACAGTGTGCTCTCCAGCGGGTGCTTTTTAATAAGAGGATGATGACTCAACATAAAAGTAAATAGATAGGCCCTTCGCAGAGGGAAGCAGGGATTTGTAGAGGTGCCAAAGCTCGATTTTAAAATAGAGAGGAATAACATTTTGAGTGGCATACTTTCACTGTCAACGCAACAACTATGAGATGGCTATATCTTCCATACTACATGCATTATAGGTAGTTCCCAAACAGAATGGTAAAAGTTTATACTCCCCCACCACCAACAAGCATCAATCCATGGCTTGCTCGAAACAATGAGTGCCTCCAACTAACAACATCCCTGGGGGAGTTTTGTTTAATTATTTTGAATTGCCTTGATCTTTTTGGATCATGGGACTGGGCATCCCGATTACCGGCCCTTTCTCGTGAATGAGGAGCGGAGTCCACTCCACTTGAGAATAACCCACCTAGCATGGAAGATATAGGAAGCCCTAGTTCAAACATGAGCTGCTCGAGCATACAAAACAGAATTTCATTTGAAGGTTTGGAGTTTGGCACATACAAATTTACTTGGAACGGCAGGTAATTACCGCATATAGGAAGGTATGGTGGACACATATGGTACAACTTTGGGTTTAAGGAGTTTGGATGCACAAGCACTATTCCCGCTTAGTACAGGTGAAGGCTAGCAAAAGACCAGGAAGCGACCAACTGAGAGAGCAACAACAGTCATGAACATGCATTAAAATTAATTCACACCGAGTACAAGCATGAGTAGGATATAATCTACCATGAACATAAATATCATGAAGGCTATGTTGATTTGTTTCAACTACATGCGTGAACATGTGCCAAGCCGAGTCACTCAATTCATTCAAAGGAGGATACCATCCCATCATACCACATCATAATCATATTAATAGCATGTTGGCATGCAAGGTAAACCGTTATAACTCATAGCTAATCAAGCATGGCACAAGAAACTATAATCTCTAAATGTCATTCCGAATATGTTTACTTCATAATAGGCTGAATCAGGAACGATGAACTCATAATATTTACAAAAACAAGAGAGGTCGAGTTCATACCAGCTTCTCTCATCTCAATCAGTCCATCATATATCGTCATTATTGCCTTTCACTTGCACGACCGAACGATGTGTATAATAATAATAGTGCACGTGCATTGGACTAAGCTGGAATCTGCAAGCATTCAACTCAAGCAAGAAGACAAAGTAATATGGGCTCCAAGTTAAATCAACGATCATGCATATGAGAACCACTAAACATTTTTAATATGGTCTTCTACTCTCGACCCCCAAAGGAAAGAAAAGAAAATAAAACTATTTACACGGGAAAGCTCCCAACAAGTAAGAAGAAGAACGAGAAATCTTTTTGTGTTTTCATTTTAATTTCTACTACAAGCCTGGAAATTAAACTAACTAATTTTTTGGTTTTTCTTAAGGTTTATCAAACACACAAGAAGAAAGCGAGAAAAAAAAATTAAACTAACATGGATAATACAATGAAAGAGTATGAGCACCGACGACTAGAATAGTGTGTGAACATGAATGTAAAGTCGGTGAGAAATACGTACTCCCCCAAGCTTAGGCTTTTGGCCTAAGTTGGTTTATTGCCAAGGACCGCGGCTACTCTCCCCGGTGTACTGAGGGGTGAAATCAGGATACCACTGGCTGGCCATCTCCTCCGGATCCCACTGGTAATATGATGCACGATAAGGGTCCAGTGCAGGTTCCGGCCCAGGCTCAGGTTCTGTAGTGGATGCTTGGCCTCGATGAGCGTACACCGCTTCCGGCGTGACAAGAAAATTATCTGCAATCAAATCAAACAACAGAGGCGCATGCAAAATAATAGTCTCATTGTGTTTCTTATTAAATCTCAGGTTATACAGGACCATCTTATCTTCGTTGTCAGCAATAAACTCATGCGCTACGATGCTCTTGTAATCTAAAATGTAAGGAGGCAATTTTTCCTCCTCTTTCTCATAGTGCCTCATAGGTATCTCAAAATGTCTAGCAAGACGTGCAACATAGATACCTCCAAAGATGGGGCCTTTTGTACGATTCAGGCTTAGCCATTTAGCAATGAAGGCACCCGTACTAAAACTATTATCTCCAAACAAGGCATGGTGAAGAATAATAATATCAGGAACATTGAAGTTTCTACTTTTTCCACGACCAATCAAGCATCTACAAGCAAATATGGCAAAGTAGCATAAAACAGGAATATGTATGCTAGAGATTTTTGCATCGGAACCCTTCTTTGGATCCCCCACAGTGATAGTGTTAACAAAACCATCCACATCTTTATGATGTGGTTCATCTAATTTTCCCTCAAAGGGTATCCTACATACGACGCAAAAATTACGTAAAGACATTTCCCTAAATTCAGCATATAAATGAAATGATACTGAGGGCGGTGACTTCTTAGGATAATAATAAAAGTTTTGCACGAAAGTATTGGTGAGTAAGAGATACTGATCGATCCGGTCGTGGAAGAAATCGGTGAGGCCTGCATTCTCGATGAAAGAATAAAAATATTCATAAATTCCAGCTTCTCTCAAGAAATTATCGCATGGCCATTCACACGGCCATACTTCCGCTATGCGAGGAAGATTATACTTGGCCTTTTCCTTCTCTTTAGCTTGTTTTTCCTGGGAGCCTTGGCTAGAAGAGCCCCTCAAAAATCTCCTTCACATTTTCTGAAAATTTCTTAAATTTTAGTAACTTCAAAATAAAAGTGAATAAAACTAAACCAGATTGGTAGCAACTACTCCTACAAGTGCCTAGAGCCTATATCATGCATTAGAATTACTTGGGACGTCATAAATTTAACATGCAAGCTCAAGAACATGGTCACCCATGCAGCAAAAATTTGCAACAAATAAAGCACTAGAACAAAAACTAATTGGACTAATGGAGGAGTCACATACCAAGAAACAATCTCCCAAAGCAGTTTTGTGAATGGAGCTTTGAGTAAGGAGATCAAAAATCGCAGCAAAATGAGCTAGTACTCATGCTTGAGCTGGATGGGGATTTTTGTGGGAAGAAGATGGAGCGTGTGGGTGCTGGCATAAGTGGAGGGGGGCCACCATGGGCCCACGAGACAGGGGGGGCGCCCAGGGGGTGTGGGCGCGCCCTCCACCCTCGTGGCCAGGTGCTTGCCCCCCTGACGTGTTTTCAGTGCCTAAAATCCTCAAACTTTTGGGATATTTTTTATTGCACGGATAATTCAGAAAACAGACGGATAATACTATTTTTGCTTTATTTATTCTAAATAACAGAAAGTAAAAATAGGGTACAGAAGGTTCTGCCTTCTAGTTTCATCCATCTCATGATCATCAAAATTAATCCACTAACAAGGTTGATCAAGTCTTGTTAACAAACTCATTCCGAATAACATGGAACCAGAGAAATTTCGAATAACACTAAGTTACCTCAATGGGGATATGAACATCCCCAATAATAAGAATATCATACTTTTTCTTGACAGTAGGAAGAGAAAATTCAAAACCTCCAATAATAATAGTTGGAACTTTTCCAATAGAATTGATGCTATGAACTTGAGATTGTTTCCTCGGAAAGTGTACCGTATGCTCATTACCAGTAACATGAAAAGTGACATTGCCTTTGTTGCAATCAATAACAGCCCCTGCAGTATTCAAAAAGGGTCTACCAAGGATAATCGACATACTATCTTCCTCGGGAATATCAAGAATAAAAATGTCCGTTAAGATAGTGACATTTGCAACCACAACAGGCACATCCTCACAAATGTCGACAGGTATAGCAGTTGATTTATCAGCCATTTGCAAAGATATTTCAGTAGGTGTCAATTTATTCAATTCAAGTCTACGATATAAAGAGAGAGGCATAACACTAACACCGGCTCCAAGATCACATAAAGCAGTTCTAACATAATTTCTTTTAATGGAGCATGGTACGGTTGGTACCCCTGGATCTCCAAGTTTCTTTGGTATTCCACCCTTAAAAGTGTAATTAGCAAGCATGGTGGAAATTTCAGCTTCCGGTATCTTTCTTTTATTTGTGATGATATCCTTCATATACTTACCATAAGGATTTACTTTAAGCATATCAGTTAAGCGCATATGTAAGAAGATAGGTCTAATCATTTCAGCAAAGCGCTCAAAATCCTCATCATCCTTTGTCTTGGATGGTTTAGGAGGAAAAGTCATGGGTTTCTGAACCCATGGTTCTCTTTCTCTACCGTGCTTCCTAGCAACAAAATCTCTCTTATCATAACGTTGATTCTTTGATTGTGGGTTATCAAGATCAACAACAGGTTCAATCTCTATATCATTATTTTTGCTAGGTTGAGCATCAACATGAACATTATCATTAACATTATGACTAGGTTCATGTTCATCACCTGATTGTGTTTCAGCATCAGAAATAGAAATATCATTGGGATTCTCAGGTGTGTCTACAACAGGTTCACTAGAAGTATGCAAAGTCCTCTCGTTTTTCTTTTTCTTCTTTTTAGAAGAACTAGGTGCCTCTAAATTATTTCTCTGAGAATCTTGCTCGATTCTCTTAGGGTGGCCTTCAGGATACAAAGGTTCCTGAGTCATTCTACCAGTTCTAGTAGCCACTCTAACAGCAAAGTCATTTTTATTATTTAATTCATCAAGCAAATCGTTTTGAGCTTTACGTACTTGCTCAGCTTCAGTAGCAACCATAGAAGCATATTTGCTAATGAGTTTAAGTTCACCTTTAACTCTAGCCATATAATCACTCAAGCGTCCTATTTCAAAAGCATTATTCTTTAATTCTCTACCAACATAAGCATTAAAACATTCTTGCCTAGCCATAAAGTCATCAAATTCATCTAAGCATGGGCTATGAAATTTAGTAGAGGGAATTTCAACTTTATCATATCTATAGAGAGAATTTACCTTTACTACCTGTGTCGGGTTATCAAGATAATGTATTTCTTCAACAGGTGGTATATTAAGACCATGTATTTCTTCAATAGGTGGTAAATTCTTAACATCTTCACCTTTAATACCTTTTTCTTTCATTGATTTCTTTGCCTCTTGCATATCTTCAGGGCTGAGAAATAGAACACCTCTCTTCTTAGGAGTGGGTTTAGGGATAGGCTCAGGAGTTGGCTCAATTGGTTCAAGAATTGCCTCAGGAAGAGTCCAATTATTTTCATTAGTCAACATATTATTCAATAGTATTCAGCTTCGTCGACTGTTCTTTCCCTGAAAACACAACCAGCACACCTATCCAAGTAGTCCTTGGAAGCATCGGTTTGTCCATTATAAAAGATATCAAGTATTTCATCTTTCTTAATAGGATGATCAGGCAAAGCATTAAGTAATTGGAGAAGCCTCCCCCAAGCTTGTGGGAGACTCTCTTCTTTGATTTGCACAAAATTATATATTTCCCGCAAGGCAGCTTGTTTCTTATGAGCAGGGAAATATTTAGCAGAGAAGTAATAAATCATATCCTGCAGACCGCGCACACAACCAGGATCAAGAGAATTAAACCAAGTCTCAGCATCACCCTTTAATGAGAACGGAAATATCTTAAGGATATAATAATAGTGAGACTTCTCATCATTAGTAAACAGGGTGGCTATAGCATTTAACTTGGTAAGATGTGCCACAACAATTTCAGATTCAAGGCCATAAAAAGGATCAGATTTAACTAAAGTAATAATATCAGGATCAACAGATAATTCATAATCCTTATCAGTAACACAGATAGGTGAAGTAGCAAAAGCAGGGTCAGGTTTCATTCCAGCATTAAGAGATTGCTGCTTCCATTTAGCTAATAACTTCTTAAGATCATATCTATCTTTGCAAGCAAAAATAGCTCTAGCAGCTTCCTCTTCCATAACATAACCCTCAGGAATAATAGGTAATTCATAATCAGGAGGAGATTTTTCATCATCACTATCATCAATAATAGCATCTTCAATAATTTTATTCTCTCTAACCCTAGCAAGTTGTTCATCAAGAAATTCACCTAATGGCAAAGTAGTATCACACAGAGAAGTAGTTTCATCATAAGTATCATGCATAGCAGAAGTGGCATCATAAATAACATGCGACATATCAGAATTCATAGCAGTAGCAGGTTTAGGTGTCGCAAGCTAACTCAAAACAGAAGGAGAATCTCGTGCAGAGCTAGATGGCAGTTCCTTACCTCCCCTCGTAGTTGAGGGGAAAATCTTGGTTCTTTCGACTTTCAAGTTCCTCATAGTGATCAACAGATATAAATCCCAAGTGACTCAAAGAATAGAGCTATGCTCCCCGGAAACGGCGCCAAAAATTAGTCTTGATAACCCACAAGTGTAGGGGATCGCAACAGCTTTCGAGGGTAGAGTATTCAACCCAAATTTATTGATTCGACACAAGGGGAGCCAAAGAATATTATTGAGTATTAGCAATTGAGTTGTCGATTCAACCACACTTGGATAACTTAGTACCTGCAGCAAAGTATTTAGTAGCAAAGCAGTATGATAGTAATGGTAACAGTGGCAAACGTAAAGATAGCAGTTTTGTAGTCATTGTAACAGTAGCAACGGAAAAGTAAATAAGCGAAGCACAAGATGTGAAAAGCTCGTAGGCATTGGATCAGTGATGGATAATTATGTCAGATGCGATTCCTGATGTAATAGCTATAACATACAGTGACACAGAACTAGCTCCAGTTCATCAATGTAATGTAGGCATGTATTCTGAATATAGTCATACGTGCTTATGGAAAAGAACTTTCATGACATCTTTTTTCCTACCCTCCTGTGTCAGCGGGGTCCTAGCGGAAACTAAGGGATATTATGGCCTCCTTTTAATAGAGAACCAAAACAAAGCATTAACACATGGTGAATACATGAGCTCCTCAAACTACGGTCATCACCGAGAAGTATCCCGATTATTGTCACTTCGGGGTTGTCGGATCATAACACATAATAGGTGACTATAGACTTGCAAGATAGGATCAAGAACACACATATCTTCATGAAAACATAATAGGTTCAGATCTGAAATCATGGCACTTGGGCACTAGTGACAAGCATTAAGCGTAGCAAAGTCATAGCAACATCAATCTCAGAACATAGTAGATACTAGGGATCAAACCCTAACAAAACCAACTTGATTACATGGTAAATCTCATCCAACCCATCACCGTTCAGCAAGCCTACGATGGAATTACTCACGCACGGTGGTGGGCATCATGAAATTGGTGATGGAGGATGGTTGATGATGACGACGGCGACGTATCCCCCTCTCCGGAGCCCCGAATGGACTCCAGATCAGCCCTCCCTAGAGAGATTGGGGCTTGGCGGCGGCTCCGTATCGTAAAACGCGATGAAACTTTTTCTCTCTAATTTTTTTCTCCGCGAGACGGAATATATGGAGTTGGAGTTGAGGTCGGTGGAGCGTCAGGGGGCCCACGAGACAGGGGGCGCGCCTAGGGGGGTGGGCACGCCCCCACCCTCGTGGACAGGGTGTGGGCCCCATGGTCTTGATTCTTTCTCCACTATTTTTTATATTTTCCAAAACTTGTCTCCGTGGATTTTCAGGTCATTCCAACAACTTTTGTTTTCTACACATAAAACAACATGATGGCAGTTCTACTGAAAACAGCGTCGGTCCGGATTAGTTTCATTCAAATCATACAAGTTAGAGTCCAAAACAAGGGCAAAAGTGTTTGGAAAAGTAGATACGTTGGAGACGTATCACCCCGTGCCTGAACCAGTCAAGTTTCCCACTCCTCTCCGTCCGCGACTCCACTGCCGTGTCTTCCCCATCTCTAGGTCGTCCAACGAGGTTCATGGTCGCACGGAAGGAAAGTTCCTCCTTATTAAACTGTTTCCTTCCCCTAACATCTGGGACCCACCGGCTGTATCTTCGCACAGAAGGAAGTGACTCCTTGTTATGTGAAAAAACTATTCCTCCCTATGACAGCTGGGACCCTGCAAATTTGGTGGCTGACTTGTGGGCCTACTAAGCAGACGTGTATGCAGGGCTTTGTCAACTTAGTCAACAAATGATTCTAGCAGCTGGACCGTTCGATGTTAATCCAACAATCGTGCTTCTTCTTCAACCTCTATTCTTACTCCTGTCAACCGTGGGTGGCAGAGTTGCCGCGCATCCGAACCAGTCAAGTTTCCCACTCCTCTCCATCTACGATTCCACTACCGCGTCTTCCCCATCTCCGGGTCGTTCTAGTCTAGGGCCTCTCCACCATCCACCGGCCTTGGTGCGCTCGTCACAGTGTGGTCAACGTGGTCAACAACCGAGAGTCATTAGAAGATGATTGTACGTGAGAGGCTGACAGTGGGGATGCACCACGCCCATGGAAGCATGCATGTAATGGAACGCGGCATGGTCAACCTGGTCAAGGAATGACTTCCATCAAAAGTGTATTGTATGTGGAGAGACTAACAGCTGGGTCCATGGCCACAGCAAGGAAGTGCCTCCTTATTACGCGCAAAATAATTATTCCTCCACCTGACTGCAGGGACCCACCGGACGGGCCACCGTATTTCATGAAAAAATGTTTCCCCCCTGATCGCTGGGACCCACCAGCTACATCTTCACACGCAAGGAAGTGCCTGACAGTCAGGACCCACCTGGTCGAAGCATAGGTAGCATTGTCATTTTGGTCGCGAACGTGTACGTACATAATGGTCGATGAAGAGGCGCGCACGTGTCATAGTAGAGGTGTGCACGTGTCATAGTAGAGGCGCGCACGTAGCATGTACACGTACGTACATCAGCCAGGGTGTAAGAAAGTAAATACGACCACATACGTACATACGGGCGGGGTCTCGAACGCCTACTCGCGCATACGTACGGCCAGGGCTCGTGTACATGGCTGGGTTAGAACGGAGAAACAGCGTCGTCGTGTTCATGGGGAGCCAACCGGCTGGGTCGGAACGGAATGCGTTATCGTGTTCATCGGGAGGGCTTGGACGGAACAAGTGAAGGAAAAAAGGCATGGCGTACCACAAAATAAAGGAAACGGCCTTGTGTTCGACCGGCCACGTTCGAAACGGGATCCTGTTCATTGGGAGGGGTCTGGCATACCGCAAAACGGAGGAAACGGACTTGTATTGGACCTCCTACGGTCAAAACGGGGTCCTGTTGATCGGGAGGGGTGTGGCGTACCGCAAAACGGAGGAAACAGACTTGTGTTGGAGCGCTATGTTCGAAACGGGGGTCCTGTTCATCGGGAGGGGTGTGGCGTACCGCAAAACGGGACTCCACGAGATATTGTTCATCTCCACCGTTGACCTCCTCCACCCTCCAGGGGCTATTGTTCATCCACCGTCGACCTCCTCCAGCCTCCACCTACGACTGTTCATCCACGGGCTCCTGTTCATCCAGCCTCCACTGTGCGCTACTCCACCGGCTACTGTTCAACCACCCCTCTCCACGGGCTCCTGTTCAATCACCCCTCCACGGGCTACTGTTCATCCACCCCTCCACCGTCTACTATTCATCCAGCCCTCCACGGGGTCGTCCAGTTCATCCAGCCCTCCATGGGGTCCTATTCATCCAGCCCCAACCAGCTCGATTGAT
>NC_041385.1:486872663-486879412 GCF_002162155.2 Triticum dicoccoides
CACTGTTCATCAAGAGGTAACATCGGTCGGCTTCTGTTAGTAGCAGTAGCGAAGGAATCACTCAATCGGGTCCAGTTAATAGCCATCGATCGATCGCTCAGGTTCAGTAAAGTGTAGCCTGCAGGGCAATTGCTCGGGTTCAGTTAGATCCCAATGCCTCGCACACACGCGCGTACGTGTACGAGAGAAACACGCATCGCTCGGCCCCGATCACCCACCATAACCGGGAACACCCCGAAATTTTCCTCGCCCTCACTTCTACCACGGTTTTTTCCGTCATGGACGACCCAAAGAATGTCATGCAACTCCGTCTCCGGCCTGCCCAGGACGAAAATCCCATTTTCTGTCATGATTTTTTGTCATAGAAGTAGGAGCCCACCACGGTGTCTTGGACTAGGGGGTACTCACCACGTCGTCTCCCGATCAGTTGGATTGGGCCGAGGATCCCCATGGCCGTATACTCATGGGCCAGTCCGGGCAGTTGCCGCATACAAGGAAGATTCCACAAGACTTGGCGATCAAGAAAAGGACTCCTCCCCCACCAGCGTATTCGGCTAGGACTCTTGTTATCCTAGGCCTCTGGTGCATTATATAAACCGAGGCTAGGCTAGTCGATAGATATACAACAACAATCATACCATAGGCTAGCTTTTAGGGTTTAGCCTCTATGATCTCGTGGTAGATCTACTCTTGTACTACCCATATCATCAATATTAATCAAGCAGGACGTAGGGTTTTACCTCCATCGAGAGGGCCCGAACCTAGGTAAAACATCGTGTCCCTTGCCTCCTGTTACCATTGATCCTAAGACGCACTGCTTGGGAACCCCTACCCGAGATCCGTCGGTTTTGACACCGACATTGGTGCTTTCATTGAGAGTTCCGCTGTGTGATCGGCGAAAGGATCAATGGCTCGACTGCAGGTCACCTGCGACGTCGGCTTCTTCGTCGCCAGCTCGGCTGGTCACCTTGGCTTGACCAAGGACTGCGCCCTACCTCCGATCATCATGTTCGAATGAAGGCCTTCATCAACACCAACTCCAATCTCTATCAAGATCATGGAGGAGTCATCCACGGAGCTCGGGGGCTCAACGTCAACATTGCCCTCAGGCGACCGTGCTGTTTTTCTGGACAGCAAACTTGTATCCGCTGCCACCGCCTCCTCGAGTGTCGCTTAAACGATTACTTCGGTGGAATTATGCGGAATTATGTCTATAATGACCCTGCAAAAATTTCGTCGAGTTCCGATGGAGGAATCTCCGGCAATCTCCGATATATCGGAGCCCTGTTGAATCTGTACGAGAATCCGGACGAGTTTAGGGCGTGGTGTCCGGAATCTAGCTCGGATGTCCGTTGGAATATCCAACCGTTGATTTGCTGCGGAATTACCGTATCTACCACCTGCCAAAAATTCAGCTCGATCCGACCGTCCAAACTCCGGGAAACTTCCGATTAATGCGTCACTTTTTGGATCTACTTTCCACACGAGAACGAATCCGACCCGAATTCATCTTCTTTATAAACGGGATCTCGGACATCCTTTTTGAAGAAAGTTTTCGTATGGTGTTTTATTCTCAAACACATCCCAGTAGTATTAAAAGTATTCTTGCAATACGAACTTCACCGTCGCGCCGGTGTCAAACCGACCTGACAACATCACTCCACGGCGGCCGACCTGTGTCAGACACGTCGTCGCTTTGTTGAGCCGACTCAATTTCTTCGGAATATCATCTCGGCCAGCTGAACAATAGTTCGGCATCACGAACGATAAATCATCACAAACATCGCCGCCCCATAAATTACAAGGAGAGGGCACACCTGCATCGCCACGCGGTCGCTTCATCAAGCCAGACACTTCGGCGTCATGACCTGCATCGGCAGGGCCGCACTATTGCTTCTTCAAGCTGGTGTCCATCACGCCGACCTACTTCGACATCTCGGCTGGACCAGGGGCTTCGCCATCTCTTCATCAACCTACTCCGGACACTTCGGCGTCACTAGCCGACCAGACAATGGGTGCGCGGACCGAGTCCCAATTTTGGGAATCATCTTCCTTCGGATTGCTACAACAAATAAACCAGGTGCTATTAATCCTAGTATTTCTTTTTGCTTGTTTGGGTTAATTTTTCCCGAGGAATTATTACTCTGGTTTGTCCATCATATGTACACAGGTCTATCAAATGGTGGCCGCATTATCGACGGTCGCATGATGGTTCGGTCAGTTTCCGTACATAGTCCGGCGAACGCCGCATCCGGAACTCGGACCGACCTGTGAATCCAGGCTTTGCCACGCCTTTATTGCGTTACACTGACGACCTGCATCGACATCGACTTCGGCGCCAGGCCATATTTCTTTTATTACTCACTTTGCATAAATTATTTATTATGCAACGATTTTTTTACTATTATCTCTGGTTTGCACTATTTTTTGTGCACAGGAAAATGATCCAGCCGGACTATATCCTTTGACGTCACCTCGGCTAGACGGGGGGCTTCGTCAACACTTCATTACCCCATGCCAGGGACTTCGGCATCACTCTGTCATCCTGCATTGACCATGCTATGTCACCACTTCACAGTGCCGAGCTCTTTGCTCCGCCACCTCGGGACCGGCTTGGGGGATGGAACCTTGTCCCGCATCAAGCTCAGACCGCATCGTCAATATCGAACACATTAACCAGCTAAGTTGCCTTCATGCTCAAAGTTTTAAAATTTCTAACTTGTGTTCGGTTCGACCAAGCATTATACTTTCTCGGAAAAAAGTTGCTTGTAAAAATCTTCCTTGTCGAAACTTTGTTCGCACACACTTGACGCGCTACCCGCGCTCATTATACCTGGGGGCTTCTTTAACAGAAGCTTATTAATTCGGGCTTTATGCCCAACACATGTGTCACACTTCCGCATGTACCTTTTATTCACCATTATATGCATCGATATGACTTAAGTTTTGGCCAAGATGGGTTGCCTGGCTCCTGTGCTTACCCCTACGTTACCGATTGTTCGGCTAGGTGGTAAAGGGAGCACCTCTGCAATTGTTACTGCCGGGTCAGCCGGATGTGTACCTCAGACTGGGTGAAGCCGAAAGCTAGCGTTCTTAAGGGAATACTCGGTCGGTGAACTAAAAGATGATTTCTTACCTATTTATTTACCTGCCCCTAGATGTTTTTCTGCTCTTTTCGCAGTCCGGACATGCACTTTAGGGCATGCCTCCCAGGGAAAGGAACCCCTAACGGAACTATTCTCCCTGGAAGATGTTTCTTACTAACCATGTAATATAACATAACTAGTTGGGCACTTGTCTGATAAAGCACTAATGACCCCTACGCCTGGTCTCCACGCATGCCCCGGTTTTTATAACCGCGAGGGTATTCGGACACACTCCAGACTATTGGGTCCAGAGGTTGAAGCGAAAAGGTCCGCTGCGACAAACGATCTACAATCCGGCTAGAAGGCATTCTACATGTCACCTTACATTATCAAATTTTACCTAAGTCAATTGGAGGCTCTTAAATTTATATGAGCCGTTTTATGATAAGTGTTTTTCTTCTTAGTCGTTGCAAAGTTTTTATTATTATTTATCACTCCTTCGACACAAGTGTGCGGTCACTAGCCGGGGAGCCTAATTTCTCTCTCAAAGAAGCCGTAGGCTTACCCGCTTGAAGTTTTGAGATAGGATGTGTCATGTTAAAGCACGGCAGAAGCACCTTTTTCTAAAGTCCAATTTTCGGATTGGCACTGAACACTTGATCTAGTTCGGACGTTAATCTTTTGAATAAGTTTTTTGGCTTTTCGAGCCCATGGCACTTTTAAACTATTTGTGTGTTTTTTAGCACAAGTCTCGCAGTGCAACGCCGGACACCTTTTGAGATCCGGCAAAAACATTCTCGGATATTGCTATATATGCATCAGTTTCGAATTGTGTCTTCGGTCAATAGTTGGGTTGCCCGGCTCCCGCGCTTGCCTCCTACGTTCCGCTTTGTTCGGCTAGGTGTGCAAAGGGAGAACCACTGCGATTGTGCTTCCAGCTCGCATGGTCAAGCACCTCAGTGGAGAAAGCCGAAAACTGACTGTCACAATCGGTGTAAACTGGGCAGCGATCCGATGACTATATTAAATGATGGGCCATTCATTGGCTGAAGTATTTCCGACTTGACCTCGATTGTCGCCGAACACTATCGGGGGCTATAAACTGGCCTCCCAAACTAAATCCTCGATATTTCGCTCTTACATTGGAGCAGAGGTTTCATGATCATGCTTAGCATGACAACCCAAAGAAAGGAACCGATAGCGGGACTATTTTCTCTGGAAGACATTTCTTTTGTTAAACAGTAATATAACATGTCTCTCCGCGTACCTTTGTTTATAAAACCGTATGGCCAAATCTTTGCCCTCATAAAGGCTTTATAAAGTAAGACAAACACTCCTCGGCTATTGGCCGAGGAGGTGGAAGCCAATGGTCGGTCAATAAAGTTTTGTACAATGTGGATCCGAGCATTAATGACGTAAAGTACTTGGATACATAGAGTCATTACACATAATTTGTGATTTTACTATGGATATCGATCCTTAATTCGGCCTCCCGTGCCCGCATTAAGGCCCGGGGGCTACTGGGCTTCGGGCTTATTATTTACAAATATTGAAGGGGCACATCAATCCCCTGATCTGGTGTTGCCACCCGACCAGTGTCTCGGGGGCTACTGCATTGCCTGTTCTATGTAGAAAATTTTAAGCGCAATACAGTTTCCGAGGTGATTTTGATCCTTAGGTTGGTCGGCCGCACCCAACCCGAGTCTGGAGGACTGAGCACGCCACTTTTTGTGTCCCGAAGTATTCTGCCGAGCTAGGACTTGATCCTCAGACCGATTTTGCAAATCAACCTGAGTCTCAGCGGCTACGGGGATCAGCGGTCTTATGTCATCCTTCATGTGCATCTCGGGTTTTAGACCGATACCCACCTTGAGGGCTACTGGCTATATATCTCGTCAGAGAATAAATTGCATCAATAAAAAACATTGACCAAAAATCAGCCCATGACCGAGGTGCTTAACCACCTCGGAAGCAGTCCGGCATAAAGCTCGGGCGCTAGTGGCTGGCTCCATAGAGGGCATTTCCGGCATTAAGCTCGGCTAAACTCCTTCAAACTTCTTTGAACCAAGGTGATCTACGACACCTCGGATGCAGTCCAGCGTTGGATCTCGGATACATAGTCCGGCGTTAGAGCTGGGAAGCAGTCCCACATTGGTGCTCGGCTGCAAAAGATAGCTCGAATGCAGTCCGACGTTGGAGCTCGGACGCAAGAGGACGTTGCCGCCCGGGAACAACTTCAATCCCGAGGTGTGGCATAAAAATAACAAGGCATTGATAATAACCCGACGTATAAACTCGTCGAATGCATTTCGGCGATCCTCAAGATCGAAGATGAGAAGATTTGTTGAACCAATTTTCAAGACCGACGACCGAAGATGAAGAACAGTTCGGAAGAATCGAGGAGCGTCCCCAACTTCAAGACCGGTTCAGGGGGCTACTGACGGTGTCCTGGACTAGGTGGTACTCACCACGTCGTCTCCCGATCAGTTGGATTGGGCCGAGGATCCCCATGGCCGTATACTCATGGGCCAGTCCGGGCAGTTGCCGCATACAAGGAAGATTCCACAAGACTTGGCGATCAAGAAAAGGACTCCTCCCCCACCTGCGTATTCGGCTAGGACTCTTGTTATCCTAGGCCTCTGGTGCATTATATAAACCGAGGCCAGGCTAGTCGATAGATATACAACAACAATCATACCATAGGCTAGCTTTTAGGGTTTAGCCTCTATGATCTCGTGGTAGATCTACTCTTGTACTACCCATATCATCAATATTAATCAAGCAGGACATAGGGTTTTACCTCCATCCAGAGGGCCCAAACCTGGGTAAAACATCGTGTCCCTTGCCTCCTGTTACCATTGATCCTAAGACGCACTGCTTGGGAATCCCTACCCGAGATCCGCCGGTTTTGACACCGACGGTACTTTTGTAACTTACCCCACATTTCAGACAAGCGCGTTCCTAAGCCATGGTTCCCCACTCCCATCCCATCCGCCCACCCATTCGTACACCGAGGCAGCGAAAACCCGCAAAGCCCCACACCCTCCTCCGTCCGCCACACAGGAGCCTCTTCCCCGTTGACGTCGTCCACAGCAACACCTCGACGCCACTCATCCACTATACCGGATGAGGATCCATCATCGATCTCGTCGTCCCACCGGTTCAGCCACCCCGTCCTCCACCTCCAAGGAGCTGCCCTGACATTCCCCTCGTCTTTCGCGCCACCTCCATTCCCACAGCGCTGTCTTCACCTGCACCACCGAAAGAGCAGCATCATCACCGTTCCCTCGGATGAAGCTGCGGCCTAATTGGTGCCACCAAAGAGGTTGTATAATAATCGCCGCATTTTCTTCTTGATTCGATCTCACGGTGCTGCCGCACCCAGTCCCGAGCCGACACGGCGCGGCTCCATCCACGACAGTGTCGCCAGCTACTTCCTCCATGACGTCGCTCCCTCGGCAGCGACGTCCACACAGTAGGAGTTGTTGCTGCTTTAGCTCTCACTCGCGCTGCTTCTCTGCTCTTGCTCTCGGTCCGCTGCCTGGTCTGCTATTGCTATTGCTCTTGCTCGCGCTGCTGCTCTCGTCCTTGCTCTTGCTCTTGCTTGCGATGCTGCTCCGATTTAGCTACAGTTCAGCCGACTGAATCGACTTTTGGGTCAGT
>NC_041385.1:486879682-486884893 GCF_002162155.2 Triticum dicoccoides
CGCCGGAGAGGTACCCCACTATCTATCTTAGGGTTCAGGGTGGGGCCGGTGGTCGCTGGCGGTGGTGGGGCGGTGGTGTGGGGATCGCCGGAGAAAAAGCTCGGCACGGGGGGCCTAAAGGGATGGCCGGGGCGGCGGTGGACCGGCGATGGGGAGTCTTTTTAGGGAGGGCAGGGCGGTGCACCGTGGGCCGCGGGCGGTGGGGGCGGCTGTTTGGCCGGTGGTGGCTGGCGGCTCAGCGGTGGAAGTTGAAGATGGACTGCAGTCCCTTGATTTCGTATCCAACGGCTGCAAAATCGACTGACCAGAGATGAAAAAGTCAGTTGACTGATGTGTAGCCTCACCTCTAGTGCGTTCAGTTTCGACAGTAAAATTCAGTTTCGACAACAAAATTTAGTTTCGACAGTTAAGTTCAGTTTTGACAGTTATAATCAGTTTCGACAGTTAAGTTTAGATATGAGAGCCTGATGTATTTTACATCTAGCACTTTGTGGTTATCTATTTTACGTCATCTATTGGAGATGCTATTGGAATTCCACTCAGGTTAACGTTGTCTCTCTTGTCCTGCTTCAGCCTCGGCGTCGTACAACTCACCGGAGCTGCTCCAATGACGAAACCCTCCATCACAGCGGAGCAGTACCTCGGGCTCCATCTCCAGATGCCTAAGATCTTCTTCCCCTCCTCCACCAGCCAAGTCAGCCGGAGCATCCTCATCGGCTAACCCAATCACGCTGAGATCGACATGGCTTCGCCAAAGAGGTTGTACACTTGTTGCATCTCTTTTTTACTCTACATGTTATATATATTGTCCACTGAGCACACGTAGTAACATGAAATACAATTACTTTATCCTACTATATGACAATCAGTGAGGTGCCAGGCAACTTAGCTTTCCGTGATGGACTCTCTTGAATGCCATCATTATTTATCTCTACGCGTTTGAGCTATGCATTTGTCGATGGTCCTGGGAGTTGAGCTAGTAGGGCAGTGGTGTGTGTCCAAAGTAATAGAAGTAGCACAAAAACATTTTTTTAGTGTAGGCTTTTCCTTTCTCAAGCCTGCCTACTAGAATCGCCAGTGCTTGAAAGGAAAAGTGAATGAAAAACATAGGAATTGGAAAGTTTCCTATGGTACTACTATTCATGAATTTGGTTCAAAGGAATATAGCAAATGAAAACTGTAGGATTTGTTCCTTTAGTGTCTCCTTGAAAGAAAAACTATAGGAATTTTAATTTCCACTTGCCCTCCTTTTCAAATTCCTATTCGTTAAGCACAAGACTAAGAGATAGTAGCATAATAGCATTATAACCGTACATTTTCTTATGGTTTGACTTAATCTCACCATGCTTCGTTGCATCCTGTGATCTTCCAATTCTTGTGAATCAAACACCTAGCTTGGCAGAAATCTTGTGATTTTAAATTCTTTGTTTTGCACGTGCATTCCAATCCTATTCCTGTCTATTTCCTATCCCTGCATTGTTAGAATCCTCAAATTTAAACAAGCCCTTACACAATTACTTCTGTTACAGAGATGTGTCAAAGAAAACCTTGTGTGGTTTGTCCTGCTCCTGCAGCGTTGTGTTCCACCCTAGCTCAGCTGCTCCAACGATGGAAGGGTTCACCACAACAGGGATCCGCTCTCCAGACTGTCTTTCGCTGCCTCAGATCTTCTTCCCCACCGCCGTTAGCCACGACAACTACATTACCATCATCAACTGAGCAGATGACCTTGAGGACTACACGGGTTAGCAAGAGAGGTCACACTCTTATGTGTCTGCTTACATTATGCATTGCTTAATATGATGACATGCTAGTTTATCATCGTGTTCACCTATTAGACTCCGAGTCAGGTCTAAACTAATGCTGAAACTTGAGTTTTTAAATGGTTGTGGGGTACATATTGGAGCAGCAATCAGTACTATCTGTCTACTATCTGGTTAATCTTGGGTGTCTACTATGAGTTTCATGTTGGGTGCAAACAAACATTAAAGGAGTCATTATCTGTATTTTTTAACTAAAGCTATTATCTTCCTGCTATCATCGGTTTTGGGTCTATCCACAGTTTGCTACCATCACTCTAGATTTGTGCATGCACTCCTTACATAATCTCACTATGTTTTATTCCTATGCATGTTAGTTATTGTACACAATGGAACTGAACATGTAGAGCAAAAGAGACGAGCCTTGCGCGGCAATAAAATTTCATGCAGACGTCGCTCCATGGTGGGTGCAAAGGCATCCCCCTCCACCCATTTCGGATCGTAGTCAAGAGGAAGATAACTGTTCTAAGGGGGATTCAGAAGGAGAAGAACACTCCTATTTACCCCATGAGGTATTCACTCTAACTTGGCATGCTGATGTTGGTAATATCATGCATATGGTGACTTGTATTGCTTACTGTATACATCAAAAATGTCATCTGCTTAGTTTAGACATGCTTTGTGTCAATGCCATCTATTTAGTTTCTTTATCGTATATGTGAATCATGCAACCATCTTGTTTAGCCAAGCATCATATATGTGAATTTTGCAATGCCACCCAGGGTTAGCCAGTCATCTTATATGTGAATTATATCATGCCATCATTTTTTTATTACATGTTAAATTTGTCAACAATTTTAGTACATTCAATTACTCTTCATGTGCATCAGCCATTCGACATGGTCATGGACAAATCTGGAGTGGAAACAAGGTCTTCAGAGCAGACAATGCTATCTGACGAAGTGCATATCTTGCTGGTTATGGGTAGCTCCTTAGAGGAGGATTCAGAGACAGATGACCAGTCCTATTCCCCCCCCCCCCGAGGTGCATGCTCTAGCTTGGCAGGGTTATGTTGCTCATATCGTGTGCATGGTATCTTGCATTGCTATGACATTTGCTTACTTTAGACATGCTTTGTGTGAAAACCACCTGTTTAGTGTCTAATTACCATATATGTGAATTATGCAATGCCATCTTGTTGCAAGACCTTATATATGTGAATTATGCAATGCTATCTTATCGCAAGGCATTATATATGTGAATTATGCAATGCCATGCTGTTTAGCCAAGCATCATATATGTGAATTATATCATGCCATCCTTCTTTTTGTATTTCTCATTGCTTCTGTCAATAATGTTTGTATATTCAACTGCTCTTCCTGTGCATCAGCCTTTTTATTTGGTGATGGAGAAATCTGGAGTGAAAACAAGGTCTTCAGAGCAGACAATGCTACCTGCTGAATCAAATATCTTGCTGGTTACAGATAGCTCTTCAGAGGCAGATGACCAGTCCTATTATCCCCTTGAGGTCTATGCTCAAACTTGGCAGGGTTATATTTCTCATATCATGCATATGTTGTGTTGCAATGCTTAGTTTTTACATCATATACACAATATTGAATGCCATCTCCTTAGTTGACACATCATATATGCGATTGCCCTCTGCTCACTTCCTCAGTATATAAATCATATATTTGAATTATATCATGCCATGATGTTTACATAGACATCATGTATCTGAATTATGGCATGCCAACCCATTTTCTAAAGACATATTATAGTTATATCATCTCATCCTGTTTACATAGTCATCATATTTTTAATTATGTCATTCTATCCGTGCATTACATCATGCCATCTTTTTTCCATCGATGTCATGTTTGTGATTTATGGTATGCCAACCACTTTATTAGACACATCGTATAGTTATATCATGTCATCCTGTTTACATAGTCATCATATTTTGAAGTATGTCATTCTATCCTGTTTAGTTAGCCATCATACATGTGAAATTGTGTCATGCTATCCTGTTTAATTAGCCATCATATATGTGAAATTATGTCATGCTATTATGTTTGGTTAGACAACATAAATGTGAATCATTTCATGCCCTGTTTTCTTCTGTACTATCCATTGCACCTATCTATCTTACAATGAATGTACATTCAATTACTTTTCTTGTTTATCAGCCATTTCAATTTGAGGAGGTGATGGTAGTATCTGTGGGAGTAAAACACGGTCTTCAAAAAAGATTGTGCTACCTGTGGATGCAGATAGAACCACGGTTGTACTTGCCCAAGAACCAGCCCCACCACACATAACGCAGACTCACATAGATTGTACCCCTACCCAGTTGGACAGAGAACCAGCTAGACCCCTTCTAACCCCAACCCCAGCAAATAGTAACCCAGTTCCCATTGACACAACACCGTCTCCACGACAGAGCACCCAAACATGAGCAGTTAGTAAGGCAACTGTAGTGCCCAAAGCATGAGGACCACCACTCCGAACCCCAAGTCAATGCTTAAAGTAGAAGAAGAAATGTTCTCAGGTCAGGTTCCGTAGCTATGGTTCATACTACTTTGCTCTTGCATCACTGTATTTACTCATACAAACTCATTTCAAATTTGAAGGATGCAATTGAAACTCCAATAGCGCAACAGGTATGTTTTAAACCAGTTTCTTTAACGTGTTTGCTGTTGTAACTTCCTCTATGTTGGTTTCAGTTTCAATTGAATAAACAGTTATGTTTTCATGCCATGCACATTACAAGTGTTGTTATTGCTGTGTAGTTCCCACACTTATATTCTGTCTATGCTACTTTGTCTTAAATAGATATGATTCGAACTATATCTATCTTGATTTGGCAACATAAACTAGAATGATATAGACCATACAGTGACCATACTACATAGATATATGTTTGTTTCATACTATGATCCTGTCCACCTTACTACTGAACTAGTTTACCAAAATGAGTTTCATATACTACATTGTAAACCTGTGATGTGTTTGTTTGTTTCTCTTTTAGAACGCGGATAAAATATTGGAGAAGAGTACCATGTTATAGAATGGTAAAGAAAATAATGCAAATAAGGTTCAAGATAGTGAGACATCCCTGTTGGTCTCCAAGAAAGCTGATAAGAACTATATTGAAGACACTGAGACAACCCCAAAGTCCCACTAGTAGGAAAAGGGCTATAGCTAATATGAACATTAATGGCGCACCAGATATTTGGTGCGCCACTGCTACATAGCAGTGGTGCACCATGTGTAGGTACGCCATTAGTGTCCATATCACTATTGGCGCACCACACCCCCGGTGCGCCACTACTAACAATTTTTTTTTACTTTTTTTCAAAAGTAGTAATGTCGCACCAGGGGATAGTGCGCCATTACTAGTTCAAACTAGTAATGGCACACCACAACCACGGTGCGCCACTACTAACAT
>NC_041385.1:486885133-486885895 GCF_002162155.2 Triticum dicoccoides
AATTTCAAAAAAATAAAAGAAAATAATAGAAATGTCAAAAAATAAAAGAAAATAAGATTCCCATGTGATATGTGGTCTAGTTGTTACCAAAATTTACAGACATGAATTTTCGAATTTTTTGCAAAATCTCTCGAGAATTTGTAAAATGGGCATAACTTTTGCATACGAACTCCAATGAAATAGTTTTTTATATGAAAAATCATCTACTCGAAAAGTTATATACGAATTCAAAAACCTAACAGAAAAAAGTTATGGGGCTTTCAAGATCTGGAGAGGCAAAAAAATTTAAAAAAATCAAACTCAGTAATGGCGCACCAGCCCATGGTGCGCCATTACTATCTTCCCACCTTCAAAGTTCAAACTATATCAAAAAAATAAAAAATTTTGTAACGGCGCACCTGCCTAAGGTGCATCATTACTATCTTCCCGCCTTCAAAATTCAAAGTAAATAAAAAAATAATTTTTTTAGTAATGGCGCACCTGTCCACGGTGCGCCATTACTATGCCGTATATATGGCTGGGCGGCGTCCTCTCCTCCTTACCTCTTCATTTTTCTCCTCCACTCCACCTCTCCTCCACTCCATCTCCTCCTCTCCTCCACTCCATCTCCCCTCCTCTCATCCACCATACTCCCCTCCTCGTCTCCGGCGACCTCCTCCCCCTCCTCCTCTCCGGCGACCTCCTCCTCGCTCCTCTCCTCTCCTTCCCTTCCCTCACGGTTTCTCCTCCCTCTTCTCCAGTGAGCTCCTCCTCCCTCCTCTC
>NC_041385.1:486886226-486892204 GCF_002162155.2 Triticum dicoccoides
GGTTTCTCCTCCCTCCTATCCGGTGAACTCCTCTCCGGCGACCTCCTCCTCCTCTCCGGCGATGTAGGCGAGCTCCTCTCTGGTGACCTCCTCCTCTTCCTCTCCGACGATGTCGGCGAGCTCCTCTCCGGTGACCTCCTCCTCCTCCCTCCTCTCCTCCTCATGGTCTCTCCTCGGCCCTCCTCTCCAGCAAAAGAACAAACAAGATCCAAAAACGAGAACAAAATTTGAAAAAATATCGTGCAAAAAAATGAGCAAAAAAAGGGCAAAAAATCGCGATCCAGATCCAAATTCAAAATTCAAAAATAGCAATGGCGCACGGTGGGGGTTAGATGGTGCGCCACTACTATTTTCCCGCCTTCAAAATTCAAAAAAATAAAATAAAAATAAAATCAAATTTTTTTTTACCAGTGGCACACCTATAGCAATAGTAATGGCGCACTACAAGGTGTGCCACTGTTACGTGCAATACTAATGGCGCACTAGAGGTGCGCCATTAGTATTTGTTACTAGTGGCGTGGTAATAGTGGCGTACCTATAGTGCACCATCTATAGCAAAATCAGGTGCGCCACTAACAGCCCTTTTTCTAGTAGTGTCCTGTCTTGATGTAGTGTTCGAGTTACTGGCTACTACTGCTGGCACCAGCTCTTCAAACTCGCTACCTGAATCAGTTCGGCTTCTTGAGTCTCAACTTCAAGTTGAAAGACATCGATCAGATGTTATGCGACAGGAAGCCGAAGGACTGAGGAAGTCCCTGCAGAATTCAGATGCATACTTTCTGGTGCAACACCAAGTGCTGGAGGATTTAAGCGCCAAACAAGAGAAAGTCAATAAGCTTGCTAAGCATCTTGCCAGCATTATGGGTACCCAGGATATTGTTTCTTGAGCTATTCTGAAGTGGTTTCAGTACATGACTTGTTTTGCTGTGGTGTTTATTTGCGGCTTTGTTCCATATATTTGCATTGGTGGCAAACTTTGATGCCCAATGGATGTAATATGTGTAATAGCTGTGATAGCCTAACGTAAGTTGCTTGCTTATTTATTTCCTTATTATCTTATTTATTTGTTTGCTTGTAGTTAGTGGAGTTCTGTTTCCGTGGTTTGCTAGTGGCCACAATAACCTATTTTTTAAACCTAGGCCACAATAACCATGGGCTACATATTTACTATAGTTACCATGGGCCACCTATGGGCCGTAGAAACAATGGGCCTTCTAAGGTCCGTAGAAACAATGGGCCTTCTACGGGGCGTAGAAACAATGGGCCTTCTACGTGTCGTAGACATAATGGGCCTTCTACAGGCCATATCATCAATGGGCCTTCTACGGGCCGTATGATCAGTTAGCCAAACATGGGCCAATAACTGACCACATTATGGTCGTAAACGGGCTAGAGTTGGAATCGTCCGTTCATGGGCCGACCATAACGGGCCGTCGTTAATTGGCCATATTTGATGACGCTATGAAAATGACCCAACATATTAGCGGGCCACAAATGGGCCGACTGTAAACACAGGATGAGTTTGGCCCATAAGCAGAAAATGACAGTAACGGGCCGTAAGTAAACGAATGCTGGAAATGAGCCCAAGAATAAATGGGCCCTGAGAAGGCTGAAAGATAACATGGGCTGGAAACGGCCCATCGAAATAATGGGGCATTAATGGGTATAAAGTGATACACTGTTCATTACGGGCCAGTTTCACCATGTGCCATTAATGGGTATAAAGTGATACACTGTTCATTACGGGCCAGTTTCACCATGGGTCATTAATGGTCCAAGAGTTACAAGGGCCTCATGTGGGCCGAAAGACGTCATGGGCCATACATGGGCCGGAAGTTAAAATGGGCTGGAATTATATTGGACGGCCCAGATGACGCTACTGGGCCTAATTCGTATAGGTCATAATGGGCCCTGGGCTAGCGGTCTGTAAGTCGGCTATATGAGAACAAGCCGTTAACAGGCTTTTCGTGGGCCAGCACGCCACCTTTTGACCAAGTCAAACAGGCCGGCCTTTTCACAGGAATGGGCCTCTGTTGGGCCATGCCACGTGTCGACGTATCATAGGTGCCTTCGGTCCAATGAGTGGATGACATCTGTCCCAATGGTGAGCCGACACGTGTTTCCTCCAGCCAATGGTGATTTTACACATGGAAAATTCCCATTGGTCGGGGCTGTTAACGGGTTATCGGATCCAAAACTGGCGCCGATAGCTTAGCGGCGTTCTGTTATGGTGGATGCCACGTGTCGGTCACCCTTGAAGAAAGCACTTTTATGACGCATGATTTATCGTCATGGAAGTGGACACTTTCGTGATGATAATTTTGGTAATGTCATGGAACACTTCTATGACAACACAGGTATGACTATGTTGATTCTGTCATAAAATTGTCATGGATGTACATGCATGACAGAAAACGTGACCTACTGTGACAAACACGTATCATCACGGAAGTGTATTGTTTTGTAGTGCAAGGTCAAGCCAAGGTCGATCCCTTCTGCGGTTCAGAGCTCTTCCTATGATGGACCTTAGATTCTACCTCCTACTCTGATCCCTACCCTACAGGCCATTGGAGTGCAACGCTGTGCAATCCCTCCTCAGGAGTTGTCTAAGGTGGTGCTCCTATCTGAAGATGTTGCTGCTGCTCAACCTGCAAATGCGTCCGAGCCTGTGGTTCTCATTGGAGAGGAGCCCACTTCTTCGGCTTAATCCCTTCTTTCTTCATGCCCCTTTTGTGCAATTGGAACGTGTTGTGCTGGAATTTCCATGGGCTTAATTAAGATAAAAAACTATTAGTGGATGTTCAATCTTTTGTCTTCAGGAAATGGAAAAAATGTCTATCGATCTTGCTTTCATTAAGACTTGTTTCCCTAAGCGCTTTGATAAGTTTGCTTTTGTTCCCTCTCGAGGGGCCTCTGGTGGAATTCTCACTGCTTGGAATAGTTCTTTATTTTCTGGAGATGTTATTCTTTCTGAAGATTTTGTGTTAGCCGTACGTTTCACTAGCACCCTCTCAACCCAGTCTTGGACTCTGTATAACATTTATGGCCCCTGTACTGGTCCTGAACATGAAAACTACACTTCCCGGCTTTATGATCTTGACCTCCAAAAAACTGACGATTGCCTCCTCCTTGGGGATTTCAATTATATTCGGGGTCTAGAAAATCATAACAAGCCCCGGGGAGATCCTAATGATATGGCCACCTTCAATGCTATCATCAGAAAAAACAATCTTGTTGAATTGCCACTCAAAGGGAGAGCCTATACTTGGAGTAACATGCAGCAAGACCCCCTCCTCGTGCAGCTTGACTGGTTCTTCACCTCGCTCAACTAGACTCACACGTATCTCAATACACTGGTTAAACCCCTTTGCAAGCCGGTCTCAGATCATATTTTGTGTGTGGTTAGCATTGAAACTAAAATACCTCGGATCAAACTCTTTTGCTTTGAATAGTACTGGCTTCTCCACCCAGGCTTCATGGAACTGGTTTGATCGGTTTGGAACAAACTAGTTTGTGCTACCAACGCGGCCACCATGCTCTGCAAAAACTTTAAGGCCCTTCGCCAGGCCCTTAAGGTTTGGAGAAAAATCATCTTTCGACTTACCATCGCCATTGAAAACTACAATCAAGCCTTAGCACATATTGATGAACTTGAAAACATCAGGCCCTTGACAATCCCTGAATGCAACTTTAGAATAATCTTAAAGAAACACCTTTTGCAGCTTTTGGACTATAAAAAGCAATATTGGAAAAAACGGTGCACTATTCGCTGGGTCATGTTTGGAGACGAGAACACTAAATTTTTTCAGGCTGTGGCTACGGAGAGATACCGCCAAAATAATATCACCAACCTACACAACACTGATGTAGCGACCCGACCTCAAACGGTCAAGTCTCTGTGCCTTAGTGTCATCCCTGGATCAGTAATGCTGACACACACACTACTCGAAGGATTTATAACAGAGTAGAAATCACACACTTATTACATCGAATATCTCAAAAGAGTACAATAATATGGCTTAAGGCCATCTAATACGATAACAGCGGAAGGCTTGGAAGATAAAGTGAGTCCATCAACTCCAAGGGCATAGCTGAGCTACACGGCAACGACCTAATGAACCTTACTCCACGTCTGAAAAGTCTGCAACATAATACGTTGCAGCCCGAAAACGGGTCAACACATGGAATATGCTGGCAATATAACATAGTAGAGCAAAATCAGAATAATGCTATCACTACATGCATATATGGCTGGTGGAAAGCTCTATGGTTATAGTTTTGTGAAAAGCAAATTTTTCCCTACAAAAAAGGAATGAATTTTAATTTAACTATCATGGTGGTTGAAACATTGAGAAGGTATAACCCCAACTCAATCCCAAATTAAAGTAATTATCAACCCAACAATATTAATTATGAGTGATGAGATACATGTGATAACTCAAGTACTAGATACTCAAATTGTTCATAACCGGGGACACGGCTAACCATGATTAGATTGTACACTCTGCAGAGATTTGCGCACTTTTCCCCACAAGACTCGATCACTTCCGTTGAATTTCTCGCACTGCATGGTGTTTGAGAAATGGATGACCGAGACATAGTCTTTCATAAACATTAACTCTCTACTCCGGGTAGACCATACCAAACCTACAAAACCCACTACCTGTTGATCTACCTCTCCAAGAGCTTCATGTAACTTACTCAACTATGCTAGAGCCCATAGTAGATTGTGGCTGCACACGGAAGTTTCTAGAATGAATCATCTCAGTTCCCTTTAAGCCTGGGTGGCGGTCCATAGGAAGATCACACGGTTACCCCGGGACTTGCAAAAATAAAACAGACAACACTGGGTTCCCCAGGTGCCTCAATCCGCCCAGATGTGTATTAAAGTTGCCACCTTAAGTAAACCATTAATTAACAATCTCACATCTGTCATGGATACACTCAAACCCATACCACGTCTACGAGCATAGCATGGCAATATAAGCAACACGTAGAAGTAACTCCCAAGGGTTTGATAATAACAGGGCAATAGGTTCTACCTCAACAACTACTTCCCAACCCACAAATTAAAGACATCCTAACCATGCAAAGTTTGAGGATTGAACTAATGCAATAAAACTGGGTATGGAAAGAGTATGATCAATGTGTTACTTGCCTTGCTGACGATCCGTGAATCCTAGAGACTCGTAGTAACACGCTTCGCACTCCAGGAATTCTATCGCAAACAAACAATAACATACATAAGCAACTAGAAAAGATGCACAAGAAAAACTCCAAATAAAAGAGATTGAACAGAAAGTTCAACTTAAGAACTCTGGTTTGCAAAAAGAATCAAACCAAACGGAGCAACGAAACTCAAACGGCGAAAGAAACAAGATCCATTTACTAATCTGGACTAAAGTCAAATTTTACAGAACCAAAACCTTGTTTAAGTTGATTGAACAAAAAGAGGGTCTCGAGATGAAACACTAGGCGTTTGAATCACCTGATTCGGACTAACAAGCGCGAAGAAAAACAGAATCTAAGATTGGACCAGAAATCGCGACTAAAAATAATCGCAGATAAATCCGATAAAAGAAAACTGACGAACAGACTAACGAATGAACGTTCGTTATCTGTAACTAACGGAAGAAAACCATTCGTTTAAACGAATGTATGGACAAACGTCCGCTAATTAGATGAACCGAGAAAATCGGTGAACCGGAAAAAAATGAACTAGGGTTTCTAAAAAGACCGAATCAGTTTTTTTAAAAAACCGGGCGGCGGCAGATCGGCGTGTTACCTCCGGCGAGGCAACTCCAGCGAGGCGGGGCTCGACGGCTGACTTGCGAGGCGGCGGGGCGGCTCGGCAGCACGGGCGGCTGCAGGCGGTGACGCGGGCGGCTGCGGCGGTGACAGGTGGCTGCGGCGGCCGGGCAGGCGAGGGGCTGCGGTGGCGGCAACTTGGGGCTCTAGGGGGGCCCCGGGGTGGTATT
>NC_041385.1:486892962-486897904 GCF_002162155.2 Triticum dicoccoides
AAAGGGGGGGAGGCTGCTTGGAGGAGGGGGCAAGGTGGCAGCGGCGAGGAGTCCGGCTCGGACTCCTGTCCGAGTCGGCGGCGGCTGCAGCGCGCGCGCGCGGGAGGCGGCGGCGGCGGCCTGGCTCGGCTGGGCCTTTGGCCGAGTCGGGCGCGGGGAAGATTTTTTTTTAAATAATTTCACTGACAGAAAATAAAATCATAGAAAATAAAATAAAAACTTAAAAGCGTCTGCTACAACATTGGCCTTTCCTGGATGATAGTGTAGCTTCATATCGTAATCCTTTATAAGTTCCAACCATCTCCTCTGTCTAAGGTTCAACTCCTTTTGGGTGAAAATATACTTCAAACTCTTATGATCCGTGTACAGATCACAACGGTTTCCAATAAGGTAATGTCTGCAAGTCTTTAATCCATGCACTACGGATGCTAACTCCAAATCATGCGTGGCATAGTTCAACTCATGGGGCTTCAGTTGTCGTGAGGCATACGAAACAACTTTTCCGTCCTGCATAAGCACACATCCAAGTCCCAAGCGATAGGAGTCACAATACACTTGAAACTCCTTATGTATATCTGGCAATGTTAGCACTGGGGCTGTAGTCAAACGTTCCTTCAACTCCTGAAAACTTGCCTCGCAATCTTCTGTCCATTTAAACTTAGTATCCTTCTTCAATAGTTCAGTCATTGGCTTTGCAAGCTTGGAAAAATTCTCAATGAATCTCCGATAATATCCCGCGAGTCCAAGGAAACTGCGGATCTCGCCAATTGAAGTGGGTTGCAACCATTCAGTGACCGACTGAACCTTGCTGGGGTCTACTGCTGTACCTTCTCCTGATATAACATGCCCAAGAAATCCAACTTCCTTCAACCAAAATTCACACTTGCTGAACTTGGCGTATAACTGGTGTTCCCTGAGTTTCTCGAGAACTAATCGCAAATGCTCTTTATGCTCCTCTTCATTCTTCGAATATACCATAATATCATTGATAAACACCACAATGAACTTGTCCAAATACTCCACGAACACTTTGTTCATCATACTCATGAAATAGGCAGGGGCGTTTGTCAGTCCAAACGACATGACCGTATACTCGTATAATCCATAGCGTGTGGTGAACGCTGTCTTTGGTATATCCTTCTCTGAGATCTTCAACTGATGGTATCCTGATCATAGATTGATCTTCGAAACCACCTTAGCTCCTTCCAGCTAATCAAACAGATCATTGATTATCGGTAGTGGATACTTGTTCTTAATCGTTACTTCATTCAAGGCTCGGTAATCAACAACCATCCTCAGGGATTTATCCTTCTTCTCGACCAAAAGTACTGGACCTCCCCAAGGTGATGAACTCCTTCGAATATATCCTTTCTCCAACAACTCCTTGATCTGCTTCTTAATTTCCTCCAGATCATTTGCGGGCATCCGATAGGGTCTCTTGGATATTGGCCCGGTACCTGGCAATAGCTCTATCAAAAACTCAATGTCTCGATCCGGTGGCATGCCTGGTAACTCTTCTGGAAAAACATTCGGGTAATCCTTTACTACAGTCACTTCCTCCTACACAACTCGTGTGAGGGCATTCACTTGGGTCCTCCTAGGCACATGCCTAGATACTTACTTAATCCTTTTCCCCTTCGGCGGGGTGAGATAAATAGACTTACTAGCACAGTCAATACTTCCTCCGTACTTTGACATCCAGTCCATACCTGATATCACGTCCAATCCTTGTGACTCCAAGATAATCAGGTCAGACGGAAAAACATGCTTCCCAATGGTTAGGGGTGTCTAGTTGCACCATCGGCTAGCCATATACTCTGCTCCAGGAGAGCTCACTAAAAGAGGGGTCCTCAAGGTTTGGGTTGCTATTTAAACTTATCCACGAATCCCCTTGATATGTACGAATGCGATGCACCAGTATCGAAAAGAATAAGAGCGGTAAGTGACTTAACCAAAAACTTACCTATTACTGCGTCCGGTTATTCTTCAACCTCCTCCACGTTAACGTGGTTCACTTGTCCTTTGTTGAATGGATTAGGCCTCTTCCCGGTGCTCCCATTTCCGTTTCCATTCCTTCCTTTAGGGCAATCATTGGCATAATGCCCAGTCTTCCCGCACTTAAAGCAAGTAACCTGACTTAAGTCTCTCTTGGCAGGTGTGGCTGGATTGGAGCGATTGTTGTTAGCTCCGTTCCCATTTCCATTCTTAGCGCCATTATGGTTATGCGATCCTCCTCCAGTGCGGGTGTGACTTCCATGGTTATGAACAAGTCCTCCTGAATTCGGCGTTAAGCGAGGCTTCTGGTGAGCTACTGAATTATACTTCCCTTGTCCATACTTCCTCTTACGGCTCTCAATCTGCTGCTGCTTCCCTTTGATCATAAGAGCCTTATCTACCAACTCCTGGTAGTTGTTGAAGGTTGCCACCATCAACTGCATGCCCATCTCATCATTCAACCCTTCCATAAACTTCTCCTGCTTCGCGGCATCAGTGGCCACGTCATCAGGGGCATAGCATGATAACTTGCTAAAATCATCCACATACTGGCCAACAGTACGGTTCCCCTGGCGTAAATTGTGAAACTCCCGCTTCTTCATCTGCATAGCTGAAAAAGGATAGTACGAAAAGCATGCTGAAACTGAGCCCATGTGACAGTGTCGATAGGATAGGTGGCCGTGAAATTCTCCCACCATGCTGCTGCAGGTCCATCCAGTTGGTGTGCGGCAAAATGCACCTTCTCCGCATCTGTGCACCCTGCGGTGGTCAACTCCCTTCCGATATGGTGTAGCCAATCATCTGCAACTATTGGCTCGGTGCTACTGGAGAACACCGGCGGTTGTAACCTTAGGAAACGGGCTAGGTTGTCCACTGGTGGCGGGTTGTTGTTGTTGTTGTTGCCCTGGTTCTGAACTAGTAATTGCATCAAGGCATTCTGCTGCTGGATCAACTGGGTGAGCTCCGGTGGGAAAGCAAAACCGGTGTCACGTCTCGGAGGCATCTGATGGGTTTAGATGGAAGAGATTAGAAGAGAAAAAGGTCTAGTTAGAAAGCATACCCATATGCACATGAGACAAACACAATCATTTCACTCAATTAATCAAGCAAGGGCATACAGTGGTCTAGAACTATCGCAAAAGTGCTCAACTACTACTAGATACATGTGGGAATACTACTATTATATGATGGTCATCTAGAAATTTTGATCGGTGGAAGATTCCATGATGTCTGCTCCAGCTTCGTCTTCATAGTCATCATTACTAGGATCAGAATCAGTGTCGTCGATGATGATGTAGTTGTCTGGGCAGGTGGGGTCGTCGTCTTCGTCTCCCGGTGCTGGTCCTCCCATGAATATCCCGATCTTCTTAACCAGGTCGTTGTTCTTCTCCAGTAGTGTCTTGATTTCCTCCTCATATCCATCGTGTGTGAACTTGAGTTCTTCCTCTAGCTCGATGATCCTAGTCTTTGCCTTCTTCAATTCCATCATGTCTATGCACATCTGGTTCTCCTGACGTCAAATGTGCTGGTTTAGCTCCTGGATAAAAGCTGCAATGGATCTATCCTTCCTGGTGCTAATCATTTCCCATTGCTCATCTCGGCGCCCACATATTGGATAAGTAGTGTCCTTGAGCTCCCTATTGTAGACTTCTCCAATGCGTCCCATGGTAATGTGGGCTGCCATGCTCTTGCCTAGATTCTAGGTTGGTGCATCGAAAGAAATTCTATGGGTTTAGAAGTTGGCGAGAACGTCCTTCCTGGAACTTGTACTTGAATCATCCAGCGCTCCTCTTCTGGTAAGGTGGCGTTGTATGTCCTGGTGAAACTTGGTATTCCAATGTTCAAGTACCTAGTGACTTCCTTCAAGTGGCGTCCAAAAGGTGTATCCTCATCCAGTTGCACGAACTTGTTCTTCTTCTCCGTCATCCTAAAGAGTGGAAGAGGAAGAGTCATAAATGAGTAGAGAAGAGTGACCTATGGTTTATCTTAGTGGTCGTGTCCTACACTTAGCGTGTGCTCTGATACCATCTTGTAGCGACTCGACCTCAAACGGTCAAGTCTCTGTGCCTCGGTGTCATCCCTAGATCAGTAATGCTGACACGCACAATGATCGAAGGATTTATAACAGAGTAGAAATCACACACTTATTACATCGAATGTCTCAAAAGAGAACTTATTACAATAATATGGCTTAAGGCCATCTAATACGATAACAGCGGAAGGCTTGGAAGATAAAGTGAGTCCATCAACTCCAACGGCATAGCTGAGCTGCATGGCAACGACCTAACAAACCTTACTCCTCATCTGAAAAGTCTGCAACATAATACGTTGCAGCCCGAAAACGGGTCAGCACATGGAATATGCTAGCAATATAACATAGTAGAGCAAAAACAGAATAATGCTATCACTACATGCATATATGGCTGGTGGAAAGCTCTATGGTTATAGTTTTGCGAAAAGCAAATTTTTCCTAGAACAAAGGAATAAATTTTAATTTAACTATCATGGTGGTTGAAACATTGAGAAGGTATATCCCCAACTCAATCCCAAATTAAAGTAATTATCAACCCAACAATATTAATTATGAGTGATGAGATACATGTGATAACTCAAGTACTAGATACTCAAAATAATCGAAGATAAATGCGATAAAACAAAACTGATGAACAGACTAACGAACGAACGTTTGTTATCTGTAACTAACGGAAGAAAACCGTTCGTTTAAACGAATGTACGGACGAACTTCCGCTAATTAGACGAACCGAGAAAACCGGCGAACCGAAAAAAACGAACTAGGGTTTCTAAAAAAACCAGATCATTTTTATTAAACCGGGCGGAGGCGGATCGGCGTGTTACCTCCGGCGAGGCAACTCCGGCGACGCGGGGCTCGGCGGCGGGCTTGCGGGGCGGCTCGGCGGTGCGGGGCGGCGGCACGGGCGACGGCAGC
>NC_041385.1:486898605-486968060 GCF_002162155.2 Triticum dicoccoides
GCGACTTGGGGCTCCAGGGGGGGCCCGGGGTGGTATTTCAAAGGAGGGAGGCGGGTTGGAGGAGGGGGCAAGGCGGCGGCGGCGGCGAGGAGTCCGGCTCGGACTCTTGTCCGAGTCGGCGGCAGCGACGGCGCGCACGCGGGGGAGGCGGCGTTGGCCTAGCTCGATTTGGCCTTTGGCCCAGTCGGGCGCGGGGAAGATTTTTTCTTAAATAATTTTGCCGACAGAAAATAAAATCCTAGAAAATAAAATAAAAACCTAAAAATGCCAAAACAAATTTTCGCCGTCTAAATAAAATATTTAGAATGAGATGAACATTTTCTTGGCCCTAAAATTCAATTTTAAAAACGTGCAATTTTTCTAATGCAAATAAAATCCAAATAAACTCAAATAAAATCAAACAAATGATTTTAACATTTTCGCTCCAATATTTCAATTGTTTTGGAGAAGTCATATTATCTCCTCTCATATATTTTAATAAGAAATACTTTTCGGAGAGAAAAATAATTGAAATCGAAAATCCTCGTTTCACTATTTGATAGGAATCAAATATGAAAATCGGGAAATCCCCAACTCTCTCCGAGGGTCCTTGAGTTGCTTAGGATTTCGAGGATTGCGGAGCGGAAATGCAATAAAATATGATATGCATCGATGATCTATGTATAACATTCCAAATTGAAAATTTGGGATGTTACAACTGATGGGCTTTTTTGTTGATGATCACACGGGCAAAGAGGCCCTCCTTTTCTAGGCATGTACTGAGCGACTGGGTACTTCCACTCCCACCAACATGAGATTTGACCTACCCAGCTTGATCCGCCCTACTGAGAACATCCATTATCTCACCTCTCTGTTCACCACTGAGGAAATTTACAAGGTTATTTTGGAGATGCCTGCTGATCAAGCCCCTGGTCCTGGTGGGTTTAGTGCGCTCTTCCTCAAAGCTTGTTGGCCCATCATAAAAAAGGACTTCTACACTCTTTGTGATTAATTCCATGAAGGCACACTTAACTTGCAAAGCATCAATGATGGCTCATCACCCTCATCCCAAAAAGTATATCTCCTGCGACTGTTAATGACTACAGCCCGATTACATTGCTCAACTGCTGACTTAAACTCATCACCAAGCTCCTTGCCAATAGGTGGCAACGTGTCATCCTCAAGATTATCCATAGAAACCAATATGGATTCATTAAAGGGAGATCAATCCAAGACTGCCTCGCCTCGTCTTTCCAATACATTCACTAATGCCAGGCCTCTAAAAGACAAATTGTTCTCCTCAAGTTAGACTTTGCCAAAGCATTCGGTACTATTGAACATGAGTCAATGATTAACGTTATGAAGCACATGGGTTTTAATGATAAATGGCTCTCTTGGATCAGATGCATTTTCTCCTCATGACAATCTTCAATTCTATTAAATGGGGTACCTGGCCGACAATTCCACTGCCGTCGGGGTGTCCGACAAGGGATCCCCTCTGCCCGTTGATCTTCGTGCTTGCGGCCGACCTACTGCAGTCTGCCATAAATAAGGCCTATCGAAGTGGTTTGATCCTGTTGCCTTTCCCCAGGTCATGTGACATGGACTATCCTATCATCAAATACGCGGATGACACACTCCTCCTCATGCCTGCATGCACACGACAAGCTGCAGCCATCAAAGGAATTCTTGTGGGCTATGCTGAGTCAATTGGCCTCAAGATAAACTTCCAGAAGTCCACGCTTATTCCTATCAACCTGGATGAAGATCTTAAGGCTAGTTCGGTGGCCATCTTTGAGTTCTCAGTTGGTATGTTTCCTTTCACCTACCTTGGGCTCCCTCTCTGCACCTCCCACCCTACAATTCAAGATCTCATGCCCCTGGTTAGCTCTGTGGAACGCAATCTATCCTCCATACTCTCCCTGATGTCCTACACAGGAAAGTTGACCTTGCTAAACTCTACAATTACCTCATTGCTAATCTACGCAATGTGCACTCTGAAATTTCCTCCCAAACTCATTCAGATGCTGGACAAAATCAGATGACTATGCCTTTGGATTAAGAAAACAGATCAAGGTGAAAAATGTAATTCGCTTGCTGCTTGGGACATGGTTTGTAGGCCCAAAAGCAAAGGTGGGCTCAGAGTTTTAAACTTGCATATTCAAAATGAAGCCCTGCTATTGAAATTTCTTCATAAATTTTACAACAAGATGGATGTGCCTTGGGTAACACTCACCAACAACAATGACAAAATCGCTCATGCTTCTGATCGGGTCGGCTCCTTCTGGTGGAGAGATATTCTAAAGCTCACGCCCATGTTTAGGGGCGTCTCGAGGGTCAACATAGTCTGCGGCACCACTGCATTATTCTAAAAATATCTGTGGTCGCATGATACCCTCATGGACACCCACCCCCGTGCGTTCTCCCTCACCACCCTTGAGGATATTTTTGTTAAAGATTTCGTGCGCATCACGTTGATCGGGCAAGCCATTCACCTCCCCCTGACACCTCAGCCGCATGCAGAGATCCGTGACCTCCAGGTTTCCACCACGCACTTTCAACCCACGACAGCAACTTTGGATGTTTGGCACCATGTTTGGGGCAAATCTTCTTCAAATCCACAGACTATTATAAGTTCTTCTTTCGGGACGTCCAAGCACACCCTGTCTTCACATGGTTGTGGAAATCCAAATGTACTATGAAAATTAAAGTCTTTGTATGGCTCATCTTTAATGACAGACTCAACACCTGTCGGATTTCGGGATCCGACAACCCTTGAGAGCTTCGAACTCTGTGGTGCATGCGGAGATCTCAACCTGCCCAGCCTGCCTACTCGCGATCCTCCCTAGCCTAGCGCATGGAGCTCACAGAGACACAAAGACACAGAGATTTATACTGGTTCGGGCCACCGTTGTGGTGTAATACCCAAATCCAATGTGGTGTGTGATGACCCACTAGTGTAGGGGATCTATCGTAGTCCTTTCGATAAGTAAGAGTGTTGAACCCAATGAGGAGCAGAAGGATATGACAAGCGATTTTCAGTAAGGTATTCTTTGCAAGCCCTGAAATTATCGGTAACAGATAGTTTCGTGATAAGGTAATTTGTAAAGGGTAACAAGCAATAAAAGTAAATAAAGTGCAGCAAGGTGGCCCAATCCTTTTTGTAGCAAAGGACAAGCCTGGACAAGTTCTTATATAGAGAAAAGCGCTCCCGAGGACACATGGGAATTATCGTCAAGCTAGTTTTCATCACGCTCATACGATTCACGTTTGTTACTTTTATAATTTGATATGTGGGTGGACCGGTGCTTGGGTATTGCCCTTTCTTGGACGAGCATCCCACTTATGATTAACCCCTATTGCAAGCGTCCTCAACTACAAAAGAAGTATTAAGGTAAACCTAACCATAGCATGAAACATGTTGATCCAAATCAGCCCCTTACGAAGCAACACATAAACTAGGGTTTAAGCTTCCGTCACTCTAGCAACCCATCATCTACTTATTACTTCCCAATGCCTTCCTCTAGGCCCAAACAATGGTGAAGTGTCATGTAGTCGACGTTCACATAACAGCACTAGAGGAGAGACGACATATATCTCATCAAAATACCGAACGAATACCAAATTCACATGACTACTAATAGAAAGACTTCACCCATGTCCTCAGGAACAAATGTAACTACTCACAAAGCATATTCATGTTCATAACTAGAGGGGTATTAATATGCATTAAGGATCTGAACATATAATCTTCCACCAAATAAACCAACTAGCATCAACTACAAGGAGTAATCAACACTACAAGCAACCCACAGGTACCAATGTGATGTTTTGTTACAAAGATTGGATACAAGAGATGAACTAGGGTTTGGGAGGAGATGGTGCTGGTGAAGATGTTGATTAAGATTGACCCCCTCCCGATGAGAGGATCGGTGGTGATGACGATGGTGATGATTTCCCCCTCCCGGAGGGAAGTTTCCCCGGCAGAACAGCTCCGCCGGAGCCCTACATTTGTTCCACCAAGGTTCCGCCTCGTGGCGGCGGAGTTTCATCCCGTAAGCTTGCTTATGATTTTTTCCAGTGTAAAAGCCTTTATATAGCAGAAGATGGACACCGGAGGGCTGTCAGGGTGCTCACGAGGCAGGGGCGCGCCCAGGGGGTAGAGCGCGCCCCCCACCCTCGTGGATGGTGGGTGGCCCCCTCAGGTATTTCTTCCGCTCAATATTTATTATTAATTCCAAAAATGACTTTCGTGGAGTTTCAGGACTTTTGGAGTTGTGCAGGATAGGTCTCTAATATTTGCTCCTTTTCCAGCCCAGAATCCCAGCTGCCGTCATTCTCCCTCTTCATGCAAACCTTGTAAAATAAGAGAGAATAAGCATAAGTATCGTGACATAACGTGTAATAACAGCCCATAATGCAATAACTATCGATATAAAAGCATGATGCAAAATGGACGTATCAACTCCCCCAAGCTTAGACCTCGCTTGTCCTCAAGCGGAAGCCGATATCGAAAAATATGTCCACATGTTTAGAGATAGAGGTGTCGATAAAATAAAATACAGACATGAGGGCATCATGATCATTCTTGTAACAACAACATATAAATATTTGTCATATGATTTATTATGCTAAAGTAACAAGCTATTCAAAATGTCAAGTATTAATCAGAAACTTCATTTAGAACCAACAAACTATAATCTCAGTCATTGAAGCAATTACAAATTATCATAACATCGAAAAGAGTCAACATAAGAGCTTTTCAGCAAGTCCACATAGTCAACTATCACTTAGTCTTTCACAATTACCAGCACTAACGAAGTACTTATGGGTATGGAGTTTTAATCGGGCAGAGAGAAAGATAGGGGCTTATAATGTTGCCTCCCAACCTTTTGCCTCAAGGGTAATGTCAACAATAATAGTTCATGCTAACTTACATCCAACTGGATATATATATCAGGATATTTCCAGCATGAGGTGCTTGCCAAAGGATAAAATGTAAAAAGGAAAGGTGAAGATCACCTTGACTCTTGTATAAGGTAGAAGATAAAAATAAAAGATAGGCCCTTCACAAAGGGAAGTAGAGGTTGTCATGTGCTTTTCTGGTTGGATGCACGAAATCTTAATGCAAAAGAATGTCACTTTATATTGCCACTTGTGATATGAACCTTTATTATGCAGTCCGTCGCTTTTGTTGCTTCCATATCACAAGATCATATAAAGCTTATTTTCTCCACACTAATAAGTCATACATATTTAGAGAGCAATTTTTATTGCTTGGAACACGACAACTTACTTAAAGGATCTTACTCAATCCATAGGTAGATATGGTGGAGTCTCATGGCAAAACTGGGTTTAAGGATATTTGGAGGCACAAGTAGTATCTCTACTTGGTGCAAGGAATTTGGCTAGCATGAGGGGGAAAGGCAAGCTCAACATGTTGGATGATCCATGACAATATACTTTATTTTGGATATAAGAAAACTTAACCCATTACGTTGTCTTCCTTGTCCAACATC
Source organism: Triticum dicoccoides (assembly GCF_002162155.2). Classification (NCBI taxonomy): domain Eukaryota; kingdom Viridiplantae; phylum Streptophyta; class Magnoliopsida; order Poales; family Poaceae; genus Triticum; species Triticum dicoccoides. The sequence continues at coordinate 486,904,104 of NC_041385.1, forward strand.
AACTCTTTAGCATGTCATATTTTAATGAGGGCTCACAATCATAAAAGATGTCCAAGATAGTATATTTATATGTGAAAACCTCTCTTTCTTTATTACTTCCTATTAATTGCAACGATGACCAAAACTATGTTTGCCAACTCTCAACAACTTTTAATCATCATACTCTTTATATGTGAAGTCATTACTATCCATAAGATCAATATGATCTCTTAATTTCTTTTTATTCTTTCTTTTATTTTTATTCCCTCAAGATCATAGCAAGATAGCAAAGCCCTTGACTCAAAACTAATCTTTATTATATATAGCTCACGAACTCGATTACATAGAGGGAACCTAAGTCAAAACTTCAAAACTAAATCATACCAAAACTTTATTGTACTAGATCAAGATATTACCAAAAGGATCGAACTAAGAAAACGGTGAAGATAAGAGTGTGATGGTGATACGATAGCGGGGCACCTCCCCCAAGCTTGGCAGTTGCCAAGGGGAGTGCCCATACCCATGTGATTATGTCTCTTTTGCTGGTGAAGAAGGTGGAGTTGTTGATGATGTAGGCTTGTCGTCGGTCTTCCAGGGCATAGGCTCACCATCATAGAAGGATGATTGAGTCTCCGGGATCCTCAAATCTACAGCCAAACTCATCCTCTTGAATCTATATTCATACTCATAGTTTTGGTTTTGCAGGTCATAGATCTGGGCTAGGAGGTGCTCGATTTTCTCATGAAGCTTGAAGATGGCCTCCCCAATGTTCTTGGCATCTAGCTTGTGGTTGTTGGTGAACTCCGCAATCATCAAGTGGTTAGCGTTAAGTCCGTGTTCCACCATCCATTGGCACCTGAAAACTTGTTGGTCCATTGCTTCGAGCCTTGTCTCCACGCTTTCGGTCCTCCTTGGTCCCTCAACATCGCGGATGTGCAGACCCCCCCCCATCATGCATCTCAATGGCTTGATGGTGATGCACCACCTCCGCGAGGTAGGGGTTGATGACCTTCTCGAAAAACTTGTCCTTGGGGGCGCTTGAAGACGTCATGGTGATATAGATTTGTCAGAAAAACAGCTCGAAACAAAGACAAATGATCTTTGCGTGATACGGTGATCAAAACCTCCAGGAGATTATATAATGAATTTTTACCGACCAAAAGAAGTATCGTGCAAGAAAACGGAGTCCGGAGAGCAAACGAGGTGCCCACGAGGCAGGGGGGCGCGCCCAGGGGGGTAGGGCGCACCCTCCACCCTCGTGGACGCCTCGTGTCCTTCCCGGACTACTTCTAATTTTCCTATTTTCTTAAATATTCAAAAACAGAGTAAAATTGCTATTAGAACTGTTTTGGAGTCGGTTTACTTACCATACCACATACCTATTCGTTTTTGGAGTCTGAAACGTTCTGGAAAGTGTCTCTTATGTATTCCTCCGGGGTTACAGTTTCAATAACATTAGTTTTAACAATTATAGGATTACCTGAGATATAATGTTTGATTCTTTAACTGTTCACCACCTTCGGATTTGTGCCTTCGAAGTTGTTGATTTTTATGGCACCGGAACTTTAGACCTCCTCGATAACGTAAGGGCCTTACCATTTAGAGAGAAGTTTTCCTGCAAAAAAATCTTAAACGAGAGTTGTATAGAAACACAGAATCACCTACATTAAACTCACGCTTTTGTATCCTTTTGTCATGCCATCTTTTGACTTTTTCCTTAAACAGTTTGGCATTCTCGTAAGCCTGGGTTCTCCATTCATCAAGTGAGCTAATGTCAAATAACCTATTCTCACCGGCAAGTTTGAAATCATAATTGAGCTCTTTAATGGCCCAATATGCCTTATGTTCTAGTTCGAGAGGTAAGTGACATGCCTTTCCATAAACCATTTTGTATGGAGAGATACCCATAGGATTTTTATATGCAGCTCTATAAGTCCATAATGCATCATCAAGCTTCTTGGACCAATTCTTTCTAGATCTATTAACAGTCTTTTGCAAAATTAATTTGAGCTCTTTGTTACTTTTTTCTACCTGGCCACTAGACTGTGGGTGATATGGGGATGCAATTCTATGATTAACATCATACTTAGCAAGCATTTTACGAAAAGCACCATGAATAAAATGTGAACCACCGTCAGTCATTAAATACCTAGGGCCTCCAAACCTTGGAAATATAACTTCTTTAAGCATCTTAATAGAGGTGTTATGATCAGCACTAATAGTTGGAATAGCTTCTAGCCACTTAGTAACGTAATCAACAACAACTAAAATATGTGTATGTCCATTAGAGGAAGGAAACGGTCCCATATAATCGAAGCCCCAAATATCAAATGGTTCAATAACAAGAGAATAATTCATAGGCATTTCTTGACGTCTACTAATATTACCAATTCTTTGACATTCATCACAAGACAAGACAAACTTACGAGCATCTTTTAAGAGAGTAGGCCAATAAAAACTGAATTGCAATACCATATGCGCAGTTCTATCTCCAGCGTGGTGTCCTCCATATGCCTCGGAGTGACACTTGCGTAGGATCTCTTCCTGTTCATGCTCAGGTACACAACATCTGATAACACCATCTACTCCTTCTTTATAAAGGTGTGGGTCATCCCAGAAGTAATGTCTTAAATCATAGAAGAACTTTTTCTTTTGCTGGTATGTGAAACTAGGTGGTATAAATTTAGCAACAATGTAATTAGCATAATCAGCATACCATGGAGCAGTACGAGAAGCATTTATGACAGCTAATTTTTCATCAGGAGAGCTATCATCAATAGGCAGAGGGTCATCAAGAACATTCTCTAACCTAGACAAGTTGTCTACAACGGGGTTCTCAGCTCTCTTTCTATCAATAATATGCAAATCAAATTCTTGTAGTAGGAGAACCCATCTAATAAGTCTAGGTTTAGCATCTTTCTTTTCCATAAGATATTTAATAGCAGCATGATCAGTGTGAATAGTTACTTTCAAATCAACAATGTAAGGTCTAAACTTATCACAAGCAAATAGAACTGCTAAGAATTCTTTTTCAGTAGTAGCATAATTTCTCTGGGCACTGTCTAGAGTTTTACTAGCATATTGAATAACATTTAGTTTCTTATCAACTCTTTGTCCTAGAACAGTGATACGTCTCCGTTGTATCTACTTTTCCAAACACTTTTGCCCTTGTTTTGGACTCTAACTTGCATGATTTGAATGGAACTAACCCGGACTGACGCTGTTTTCAGCAAAACTGCCATGGTGTTATTTTTGTGAAGAAATAAAAGTTCTCGAAATGACCTGAAAATCCACGGAGCAACTTTTCAGAATTAATAAAAAATATTGGCGAAAGAATCAACGTCAGGGGGCCCACACCCTGTCCACAAGGGTGGGGGGCACGCCCCTCCCCTAGGGCGCATCCGCTGCCTCGTGGGCCCCCTGGACGTCCACCGACCTCAACTCCAACTCCACATATTTGCTTTAGCAAAGAAAAAAAATCAGAGAGAAAGTTTCATCACATTTTACAATACGAACCCGTTGCCAAGCCCTAATCTCTCTCGGGAGGGCTGATCTGGAGTCCGTTCGGGGATCCGGAGAGGGGGATTCGTCGACGTCGTCATCATCAACCATCCTCCATCACCAATTTCATGATTCTCACCGTTGTGCGCGAGTAATTCCATCGTAGGCTTGCTGGATGATGATGAGTTGGATGAGATTTACCATGTAATCAAGTTAGTTTTGTTAGGGTTTGATCCCTAGTATCCACTATGTTCTGAGATTGATGTTGCTATTACTTTGCTATGCTTAATGCTTGTCACTAGGGCCCGAGTGCCATGATTTCAACTCTGAACCTATTATGTTTTCATGAATATATGTGAGTTCTTGATCCTATCTTGCAAGTCTATAGTCACCTATTATGTGTTATGATCCGACAACCCCGAAGTGACAATAATTGGGATACTTCTCGGTGATGACCGTAGTTTGAGGAGTTCATGTATTCACTATGTGTTAATGCTTTGGTCCGGTACTCTATTAAAATGAGGCCTCAATATCCCTTAGTTTCCATTAGGACCCCGTTGCCACGGGAGGGTACGACAAAAGATGTCATGCAAGTTCTTTTCCATAAGCACGTATGACAATATTCAGAATACATGCCTACATTACATTGATGAATTGGAGCTAGTTCTATGTCACCCTATGTTATAAGTATCACATCAGGAATCACATCCGACATAATTATCCATCACTGATCCAATGCTTACGAGATTTTCACATATTGTGCTTTGCTTATTTACTTTACCGTTGCTACTGTTACAATTACTACAAATCTTCTACTGTTACTTTTTCCACTGTTACCGTTACTTCCATACTACTTTGCTACTAAATACTTTGTTGCAGATATTAATTTATCCAGTTGTGGTTGAATTGACAACTCAACTGCTAATACTTAAGAATATTCTTTGGCTCCCGTTGTCTCGAATCAATAAATTTGGGTTGAATACTCTACCCTCAAAAATGGTTGCGATCCCCTATACTTGTGGGTTATCAAGACTATTTTCTGGCGCCGTTACCGGGGAGCATAGCTCTATTCTTTGAGTCACTTGGGATTTATATCAGCTGGTCACTATGAGGAACTTGAAAGACGAAAGAAATAAGATTTATCCCTCAACTATGAGGGGAGGTAAGGAACTGCCATCTAGCTCTGCACTAGATTCTCCTTCTGTTATGAGTAAGCTTGCGACACCTAAACCAGCTTCTGCTATTAATTCTGACATGTCGCATGTTATTGATGATGCCACTTCTACTATGCATGATACTTATGATGAAACTACTTCTATGCTTTATACTACTGTGCCATTAGGTGAATATCTTGATGAACAACTTGCTAGGGTTAGAGAGAATGAAATTATTGAAAATGAATTTATTGAAGAGAGTGATGATGAAGGTTCTCCCCCTAAATATGAATTACCTGTTGTTCCAGAGGGTTATGTTATGGACGAAGAAACTGCTAGAGATTTTCTTGCTTGCAATGATAGATCTAATCTTAAGAAGTTATTAGCTAAACTAAAACAGAAAACTGTGAATGCTAGAATGAAATATGACCCTGCTTTTGCTACTTCACCTATCTTTGTTACTAATAAGGATTATGAATTCTATGTCGATCCTGAGATAATTACTTTGGTTGAATCTGATCCTTTTTATGGCTATGGATCTGAAACTGTTGTGGCACATCTTACTAAGTTAAATGATATAGCCACCCTGTTCACTAATGATGAGAAATCCTACTACTATTATATCCTTAAAATATTTCCATTCTCATTAAAGGGCGATGCTAAAACTTGGTTTAATTCTCTTGATCCTGGTTGTGTGCGTAGTCCCCAGGATATGATTTATTACTTCTTTGCTAAATATTTCCCTGCTTATAAGAAACAAGCTGCCTTTAGGGAAATATATAATTTTGTGCAAATTGAAGAACAGAGTCTCCCACAAGCTTGGGGGAGGCTTCTCCGAATACTTAATGCTTTGCCTGATCACCCTCTTAAGAAAAATGAAATACTTGATATCTTTTTATAATGGACTAACTGATGCTTCCAAGGACCACTTGGATAGTTGTGCTGGTTGTGTTTTCAGGGAAATAATAGTCGATCAAGCTGAATTGCTATTGAATAATATGTTGACTAATGAAAATAATTGGACACTTCCTGAACCAACTCCTAAACCAACTGTGAATAAAAGAGGTGTTCTATTTCTCAATCCTGAAGATATGCAAGAGGCAAAGAAATCTATGAAAGAAAAAGGTATTAAAGCTGAAGATGTTAAGAATTTACCTCCTGGTTAAGAAATGCATGGTCTGAATATACCACCTATTGAAGAAACACATGGTCTTGATAACCCGACACAGGTAGTAAATATAAATTCTCTCTATAGGTATGATAAAGTTGAAATCCCGTCTACTAAGCTTGCTAGCCAATGCTTTGATGAACTTGATGACTTTATGGCTTGACAAGAAAATTTCAATGCTTATGTTGGTAGAGAATTAAAGAGTAATGCTTACATGATTGGACGCTTGAGTGATTATATGGCTAGAGTTAAAGGTGAACTTAAAATCATTAGTAAATATGCTTCTATGGTTACCACTCAAGCAGAACAAGTACTTAAAGCTCAAAATGACTTGCTCGATGAATTAAATAATAAACATGATTTTGCTGTTAGAGTGGCTACTAGAACTGGTAAAATGACTCAGGAGCCTTTGTATCCTGAAGGCCACCCTAAGAGAATTGAGCAAGATTCTTAGAGAAATAATGTAGATGCATTGAGTCCTTCTAAAAGGAAGAAAAAGAAAAACTATAGGACTTTGCATGCTTCTAGTGAACCTGTTGTAGACACACCTGAGAATCCCAATGATATTTCTATTTCTGATGCTGAAACACAATCTGGTGATGAACATGAACCTAGTGATAATGTTCATGTTGATGCTCAACCTAGCAATAATAATGATGTAGATATTGAACCTGCTGTTAATCATGATAACCCACAATCAAAGAATCAACATTGTGATAAGAGAGATTTTGTTGCTAGGAAGCATGGTAAAGAAAGAAAACCATGTGTTCAGAAACCCATGACTTTTCCTCCTAGGCCATCCAAGAAAAAGGATGATGAGGATTTTGAGCGCTTTGCTAAAATGATTAGACCTATCTTCTTATGTATGCGTTTAACTGATATGCTTAAAGTTAATCCTTATGCTAAATACATGAAAGATATTATTACAAATAAAAGAAAGATACCGGAAGTTGAAATTTCCACCATGCTTGCTAATTATACTTTTAAAGGTGGAATACCTAAGAAACTAGGAGATCCAGGAGTACCAACTATACCATGCTCTATTAAAAGAAACTATGTTAAAACTGCCTTATGTGATCTTGGAGCCGGTGTTAGTATTATGCCTCTCTCTTTATATCGTAGACTTGAATTGAATTAGTTGACACCTACTGAAATATCTTTGCAAATGGCTGATAAATCAACTGCTATACCTGTCGGTATTTGTGAGGATGTGCCTATTGTGGTTACAAACGTTACTATCTTAACGGACTTTGTTATTCTTGATATTCTCGAGGATGATAGTATGTAGATTATCCTTGGTAGACCCTTTTTAATATTGTAGGGGCTGTTATTGATTGCAACAAAGGCAATGCCACTTTTCATATTAATGGTAATGAGCATACGGTACACTTTCCGAGGAAACAACCTCAAGTTCATAGCATCAATTTTATTGAAAAAATTCCAACTATTATTATTGGAGGTTTTGAATTTCCTCTTCCTACTGTCAAGAAGAAATATGATATTCTTATTATTGGGGATGTGCATATCCCTGTTGAGGTAACCTAGTGTTATTCGAAATTTCTCCGGTTCCATGTTATTCGGAATGAGTTTGTTAAGAAGACTTGATCAACCTTGTTAGTGGATTTCTTTTGATGAGCATGAGATGGATGAAGTTAGAAGGCACAACCTTCTGTACCCTCCTTTTACTTTCTGTTATTTAGACTAAAAAAAGTAAAAATAGTATTTTCTATCTATTTTCTGAATTATCCATGCAATAAAAAATATCCCGAAAATAAAAGTTCTCCAAATGCCCTGTAAATTTAGGATGATTTTTTCTGGAATATTTGAGAATATCTAGCACTGCGAATACAGCGGGGAGAGCAAGCACCTGGCCACGAGGGTCCATGGCGCGCCAAACCCTACAGGGCGTGCCCCCTGCCTTGTGGACCCATGGTGGCCCCCCCTTCACTTATTCCTGCACCCACACGCTTCATCTTCCTCCCAAAAAAAACACCATCCAGCTCAAGCACGAGTTCTAGCTCATTTTGCTGCCATTTTCGATCTCCTTCCTCCAAGATCCATTCACAAAACTACTTTGGGGGATTGTTCCTTGGTATGTGACTACTTCAATGGTCCAATTAGTTTTTGTTCTAGTGCTTTATTCATTGCAAAGTTTTGCTGCCTAGGTGACCCTGTTCTTGAGCTTGCATGTCAAATTTATATGGTCCCAAGTAATTCTATTGCATGATATAGGCTCTAGGCACTTGTGGAATAGTTTCTATCAATTTTGTTGAGTTTGATTCACTTTTATTTCGAGTTACTAAAAATTTCAGAAATTTTTCAGAGGAAGAAATATGTCTTGGAAAATGTACCAAGATGGTTCTTCAAGGAAGAAAGGACCCAGGCTCGCAATATGTGAGCAAGACGACAAACCACCAAGGGAAGCTGACGTGCGGCCTTGTGCATGGTCGTTAGAGGAGTTTATGGTCAAAGCAGGCATTAAGGATGAATTTGATGCATATGTGCGTAATGCCGATCTTGAGGACTTCGTGCAAGATAAGTGCCCGCAATAACACTATTTGACCGACTCCTTTGTGAGAAGGTTTAAATTTACATCTTCGCGTAATTCTCAAAATGTCCTGTTTGATATTTATGATGAATCATATACCATGGACCTAGAAGATTTCACTACTTCTTGTAAACTCCCTCAGTGGGGCAGTGTTAATGAACCTCGTAAATCTGAATATAAAGATTTTTTTGCTAGTATCACTGTGGGAGAATCTAAAGAAATAGCACAAGCTACCATAGGGAGCATTCACTTTCCTGCCATACATTATTTTGCTCACTTCATTGGTAGATGCATTAATGGTAAAGATGAAGCAGGTCACATGTGTGTTCCTGATCTTTGGGTTCTCAAGAGTGCTTTATTTGAGAATAAACAATACAACTTGGGGGCAATTGTTGCATGTAGGTTGCATAATAATGGTTTAGTTGGAGACTTGTTTGGAGGGATTTATGCGACCCGTGTGGCTAATTAACTTGGTATACTTGCACATGAAAATGATAGGGAGTTGCCTCCCGCTTATTTAGATTATAATGCCATGGTTAATCATCATTTTCTTGAGAGGAATGAACAATTCCTCTAGTATAGACTAATCTTTGATAGACGTCGCACTATCCATATTACTCTCCCTGCTCCTGCACTCTTTGACTATCAGGTATAAAGAAGATATGTTATCACCAGGGAGGAGGCGAAAGAGTACGAGAGGAGGACAGAGGCTGCTCACCGCCATGCTACAGCTCAGGAGGCAATGGCTGCATCTCAGTACGACCCCTGTTACAACTTCGGATATTAGCCAGGCTACCCATGGCCATAGACCAACTTAGGCCAAAATCCTAAGCTTGGGGAGTACGTATTTCTCACCGACATTACATTCATGTTCACACACTCATTCTAGTTGTCGGTGCTCATAATTTTTCATTGTACTATCCATGCTAGTTTAATTTCTTTTTATAGCTTTCTTCTTGTGTGTTTGATAAACCTTAGGAAACACCAAAAAACTTAGTTAGTTTACTTTCCATGCTGTAGTAGTAGTAATTAAAATGCAAACCCAAAAATATTTCTCGTTCTTCTTTTACTTGTTGGAGCTTTCCCGTGTAAATAGTTTTATTTCTTTTCTTTTCTTTGGGGGTCGAGAGGAGAAGACCATAACGAAAATGTTTAGTGGCTCTAATATGCATGATTGATTGATTTAACAAAGAGCCCATATTACCTTGTCTTCTCCCTTGAATTGAATGCTTGCAGATTCCAGCTTAGTACAATGCACGTGCACTATTATTATTATACACATCATTCGGTCGTGCGAGTGAAAGGCAATAATGACGATATATGATGGACAGATTTAGATGAGAGAAGCTAGTATGAACTCAACCTCTCTTGTTTTTGTAAATATGATTAGTTCATCGTTCCTGATTCAGCCTATTATGAGTAAACATGTTTGCAATGACAACTAGAGATTATAGTTGCTTATGCCATGCTTAATTATCTAAGAGCTTATAATGGTTTACCTTGCGTGCCAACATGCTATTAAAATGGTTGTAATGTGGTATGATAGGGTGGTATCCTCCTTTTAATGATTCGAGTGACTTGACTTGGCACATGTTCACGCATGTGGTTGAAACAAAATCAACATAGCCTCCACTATATTTATGTTCATGGTGATTATATCCTACTCATGCTTGCACTCAATGTCTATTAATTTTAATGCATGTTCATGACTGTTGTCGCTTCCTAGTTGGTCGCTTCCCAGTCTTTTTATAGCCTTCACTTGTACTAAGCGGGAATACTGCTTATGCATCCAAAATCCTTAAACCCCAAAGTTATTCCATATGAGTCCACCATACCTTCCTATATGCGGTATCTACCTGCCGTTCCAAGTAAATTTGTATGTGCCAAACTCTAAACCTTCAAATGAAATTCTGTTTTGTATGCTCGAACAACTCATGCATCAAATAGGGCTGTCTATATCTTCCATGATAAGTTGGTTATTCTCATGAGGAGTTGACTCCTCTTATCACTCATGAGAAAATGGCCGGTAACCGGGATGCCCAGTCCCATGCTCAAATCAAAAATAATTGCAAACAAAACTCCCCCAGGATTGTTGTTAGTTGGAGGGACCCGTTGTTTCGGGCAAGCCATGGATTGATGCTTGTTGGTGGTGGGGGAGTATAAACTTTACCATTCTGCTTGGGAACTGCCTATAATGTGTGTAGCATGGAAGATATCGAGATCTCTCGGTTGTTATGTTGACAATGAAAGTGTGCCACCCAAAATATTATTTATCTCTGTTTCAAAATTGAGCTCTGGCACCTCTACAAATCCCTGCTTCCCTCTGCGAAGGGCCTGCCTATTTTACTTTTATGTTGAGTCATCACCCTCTTATTAAAAAGCACCAGTTGGAGAGCACCACTGTCATTTGCATGCATTACTATTAGTTTATATTGGGTATGACTATGATTGGATCTATTTTACCATGAATTACAATGTTTAGTCAGTCCTTGATCTTTAAAGGCGCTCTGCATTTATGTTTTGCGGTCTCAGAAAGGGCTAGCAAGATACCATCTTATTATATCATATTATGATTGTTTTCAGAAAGTGTTGTCATCCGAGATTTTTTTATTATTGCTTGCTAGTTGATTATGCCTTTGATATGAGTAAACATGAGAGCTAAGTGTTATTGTGAATATGATTAGTTCATAATCTTTGCTGAAAACTTGAATGCTGGCTTTACATATTTGCAACAACAAGAGAAAACAGAGTTTGTAAAAGTTTTTCTTTATCAATTTCAGTTTGTGAACTGAATTGCATGAGGGCAAGCAAAGGTTTAAGCTTGGGGGAGTTGATATGTCTCAGTCGTATCTACTTTTCAAACACTTTTGCCCTTGTTTTGGACTCTAACTTGCATGATTTGAATGGAACTAACCCGGACTGACGCTGTTTTCAGCAGAACTGCCATGGTGTTATTTTTGTGCAGAACTAAAAGTTCTCGGAATGACCTAAAAATCCACAGAGCAACTTTTCAGAATTAATAAAAAATATTGGCGAAAGAATCAACGTCAGGGGGCCCACACCATGTCCACGAGGGTGGGGGGCGCACCCCTCCCCTAAGGGGCGCCCCCTGGTGGGCCCCCTAGATGTCCACCAACCTCAACTCCAACTCCACATATTTGCTTTTGCGGAGAAAAAAAATCAGAGAGAAAGTTTCATCGCGTTTTACGATACGGAGCCGCCGCTAAGCCCTATTCTCTCTCGGGAGGGCTGATTTGGAGTCCGTCCGGGGCTCCAGAGAGGGGGATTCGTCGGCATCATCAACCATCCTCCATCACCAATTTCATGATGCTCACCGCCGTGCATGAGTAATTCCATCGTAGGCTTGCTGGACAGTGATGGGTTGGATGATATTTACCATGTAATCAAGTTAGTTTTGTTAGGGTTTGATCCCTAGTATCCACTATGTTCTGACATTGATGTTGCTATGACTTTGCTATGATTAATGCTTGTCACTAGGGCCCGAGTGCCATGATTTCAGATCTGAACCTATTATGTTTTCATGAATATATGTGAGTTCTTGATCCTATCTTGCAAGTCTATGGTCACCTATTATGTGTTATGATCCGACAACCCCGAAGTGACAATAATCGGGATACTTCTCGGTGATGACCGTAGTTTGAGGAGTTCATATATTCACTATGTGTTAATTCTTTGGTCCGGTACACTATTAAAAGGAGGCCTTAATATCCCTTAGTTACCATTAGGACCCCGCTGCCACGAGAGGGTAGGACAAAATATGTCATGCAAGTTCTTTTCCATAAGCACCTATGGCTATATTAGAAATACATGCCTACATTACATTGATGAATTGGAGCTAGTTCTGTGTCACCCTATGTTATAACTATTACATGAGGAAACGCATCCGACATAATTATCCATCACTGATCCAATGCCTACGAGCTTTTCACATATTGTGCTTTGATTATTTACTTTACCATTGCTAGTGTTACAATTACTACAAATCTGCTACTGTTACTTTTTCCACTGTTACCATTACTTCCATGCTACTTTGCTACTAAATACTTTGCTGCAGATACAAATTTATCCAGGTGTGGTTGAATTGACAACTCAACTACTAATACTTAAGAATATTCTTTGGCTCCCCTTGTGTCGAATCAATAAATTTGGGTTGAATACTCTACCCTCGAAAACAGTTGCGGTCCCCTATACTTGTGGGTTATGAAACAACACCTACAGCATAATCACTAGCATCACACATAATTTCAAAGGGTAAATTCCAATCAGGTTGCTGAACAATAGGTGCAGAAATCAAAGCTTTCTTAAGTATTTCAAATGCTTCTACACAATCATCATCAAAGACAAAAGGAATATCTTTTTGTAATAGATTGGTCAGAGGCCTAGAAATTTTAGAGAAGTCCTTAATGAACCTCCAATAAAAACTGACATGACCAATAAAACTTCTTATACATTTGATGTCCTTGGGACACGACATCTTTTAAATAGCATCAACCTTAGCTTTATAAACTTCAATACCTCTTTCAGAAATTTTATGCCCCAAACCAATTCCTTCATTAACCATAAAGTGGCACTTTTCCCAATTCAAGACAAGACTAGTATCTTCGCATCTCTGCAAAACTCGATCAAGGTTGCTCAAGCAATCATCAAAAGAAGACCCATAAACGGAGAAATCATCCATGAAAACCTCACAAATCTTTTCACAGAATTCAGAGAATATAGCCATCATGCATCTTTGAAAGGTAGCAGGTGCATTACATAAACCAAAAGGCATACGTCTATAAGAAAAAGTACCGAAAGGGCAAGTAAAAGTGGTCTTTTCTTGATCCTCTACTGACACAGGTATTTGAGAGAAACCAGAATAACCATCTAGAAAGCAAAAATGTGTATGTTTAGATAATCTTTCTAGCATTTGATCAATAAAAGGTAGAGGGTAATGATCCTTTTTAGTAGCTTTATTTAATTTACGAAAATCAATTACCATCCTATAACCTGTAATAATTATTTGTGGGATGAATTCATCTTTATCATTAGGAACGACAGTAATACCTCCCTTCGTAGGGACACAATGGACAGGACTTACCCACTGACTATCAGCAACGGGATAAATTATACCTGCCTCCAGGAGCTTTAGTATTTCCTTTCTTACCACTTCTTTCATCTTAGGATTTAACTGTCGTTGGTGATCAATAGCTGGTTCGGCGTCTTTCTCCAAATTTATTTTGTGTTGACATAGAGTGGGACTAATGCCCTTAAGATCATTAAGAGTATATCCAATAGCAGCACAGTGCTTCTTCAGAGTTTTCAATAATCTTTCCTCTTCCTCTCTGAAATGTTAGCACTAGTAATAACAGGATATATCTTCTTTTCATCAAGATAAGCATATTTAAGAGTATTAGGTAATGGTTTAAGCTCAAACACGGGATCACCCTTGGGTGGTGGAGGATCCCCTAGGATTTCAACAGGCAAGTTGTGTTTCAAAATAGGTTAGCAGATGCAATATCATGCATAATTTCTTTGTATAAGGAATGAGGTATTGCACTAGCACTAGCACCCATATCACATAATCCATGATAACAATGATCTCCTATTTTAACAAAAATAATAGGCATGCCTACAACAGGTCTATGTTTCTTAGCATCCGGCCTAGCAATTCTAGTAGCTGCATCACAGAAATAAATAACATGCCCGTCAATATTATCAGCCAAGAGATCTTTAACCATAGAAATACTAGGTTCCACTTTAATTTGCTTAGGTGGTGTATATGTTCTAGTATTACTCTTACGAACTACAGTTGAAGCTTTAGCATGATCCTTTATCCTAACAGGTAAAGGTGGTTTCTTAATATAAGTACTAGGAACAATAGGATCATCATAAGTGATAGTCTTTTCTTCAACCTTAATAGGTGCAACTACTTTTACTTTAGTGAGAGGATTATATTTAAACCACTTCTCCTTAGGGAGGTCAACATGAGTAGCAAATGATTCACAAAACGAAGCTACTATCTCAGAGTCAAGTTCATATTTAGTGCTAAATTCACGGAAAACATCGGTCTCCCTAAAAGATTTAACACAATCATACTTAGGTGTCGCACCTTTCTCCTTACCTTCGTCGAGATCCAAATCTTCAGAGTTGCGTTTAATTCTTTCCAATAAATCCCATTTGAATTCAATAGTCTTCATCATAAAAGACCCAACACAAGAAGTATCGAGCATGGAGCGATTGTTGAGAAAGCCGAGCATAAATTTTTTGAATAATCATTTCTCTTGAGAGCTCATGATTGGGGCATGAATATAACATTGAATTAAGCCTCCCCCAAGCATGAGTGATGCTTTCTCCTCCGCGAGGCCAAAAACTATATATATATAATTACGATCACAATGAACAAGATGCATAGGATAAAACTTATGATGAAATTCCAATTCCAATAGTTTGTAGTTCCATGATCCCATATCATCACATATCCTATACCATGTCAATGCATCTCCCTTGAAAGATAAAGGGAAGACCTTCTTCTTGACAACATCATCGGGCATAGCTGCAAGCTTAAATAATCCACAAACTTCATCCACATAGATTAGGTGTAAATCGGGATGCAATGTTCCATCTCTTGTAAAGGGATTAGTTAGCAGTTTTTCTATCATACCCGAAGGAATTTCAAAGTAAACATTTTCAGTAGATTCAGTAGGTTGAGGAGCAACTCTTTGCTCTTCTGGACGGGGTGAAGATACCCTGAACAAGCCCCTCAAAGGATTATGCTCCATAGTAACAAGTGACAGTAAATTTCAGCACACTATATAAATTTTTCCTTACCAAGTTCCACTTACCAAAGGCGCTTCACTCCCCGACAATGGCGCCAGAAAAGAGTCTTGATGACCCACAAGTGTAGGGGATCTATCGTAGTCCTTTTGATAAGTAAGAGTGTCGAACCCAACGAGGAGCAAAAGGAAATGACAAGCGGTTTTCAGTAAGGTATTCTCTGCAAGCACTGAAATTATCGGTAACAGATAGTTTTGCGATAAGGTAATTTGTAACGGGTAACAAGAAATAAAAGTAAATAAAGTGCAGCAAGGTGGATCAATCCTTTTTATAGCAAAGGACAAGCCTGGCAAGTTCATATATAGAGAAAAGCGCTCCCGAGGACACATGGGAATTATCGTCAAGCTAGTTTTCATCACGCTCATATGATTCGCGTTCGTTACTTTGATAATTTTATATGTGGGTGGACCGGTGCTTGGATATTGCCCTTTCTTGGACAAGCATCCCACTCATGATTAACCCCTATTGCAAGCATCCGCAACTACAAAAGAAGTATTAAGGTAAACCTAACCATAGCATGAAACATGTGGATCCAAATCAGCCCCTTATGAAGCAACGCATAAGCTAGGGTTTAAGCTTCTGTCACTCTAGCAACACATCATCTACTTATTACTTCCCAATGCCTTCCTCTAGGCCCACACAATGGTGAAGTGTCATGTAGTCGACATTCACATAACACCACTAGAGGAAAGACAACATACATCTCATCAAAATATCGAACGAATACCAAATTCACATGACTACTAATAGAAAGAGTTCACCCATGTCCTCAGGAACAAACGTAACTACCCACAAAGCATATTAATGTTCGTAATTAGAGGGGTATTAATATGCATTAAGGATCTGAACATATAATCTTCCACCAAATAAACCAACTAGCATCAACTACAAGGAGTAATCAACACTACTAGCAACCCAAATGTACCAATCTGAGCTTTTGGTACAAAGATTGGATACAAGAGATGAACTAGGGTTTGAGAGGAGATGGTGCTGGTGAAGATGTTGATGGAGATTGACCCCCTCCCTATGAGAGGATCGTTGGTGATGATTTCCCCCTCCCAGAGGGAAGTTTCCCCGGCAGAACAGCTCCGCCGGAGCCCTAGATTGGTTCCGCCAAGGTTCCGCCTCGTGGCAGCGGAGTTTCGTCTCGTAAGCTTGCTTATGATTTTTCCAGGGTAAAAGCCTTCATATAGCAGAAGATGGACACCAGAGGGCTGCCAGGGGGCCCATGAGGCAGGGGGCGCACCCCCCACCCTCGTTGATGGTTGGTGGCCCCCCTCAGGTATTTCTTCCGCTCAATATTTATTATTAATTCCAAAAATGACTTTCATGGAGTTTCAGGACTTTTGGAGTTGTGCAGAATAGGTCTCTGATATTTGCTCCTTTTCCAGCCCAGAATCCCAGTTGCCGACATTCTCCCTCTTCATGCAAACCTTGTAAAATAAGAAAGAATATGCATAAGTATCATGACATAACGTGTAATAACAGCCCATAATGCAATAAATATCAATCTAAAAGCATGACGCAAAATGGACGTATCAGTGTAGTGGATTGCCTCGATGGGCTATGGATGAGCTAGTACAAGGATGAACAAGCCTCAGGAGGTGAGGTGTTCTTGAGCCGGTGTGATGCTCGGGGTCGAATCCATCCCTCCCTATGGTGGTGGCTAAGTCCTATATATAGTGGCCTTGGTCCTCTTCCCAAATATGAGCAGGAAGGGATTCCACAACGGTGGAATTTGAAAGGGGACAAGTAGTACAGTCTATCTTGACAAAAGTAGTCTTCGCCTGCAAAAAGCCTATGGTCGTTACGCTCCGGTGGGCTCGGTGATGACCTCCGTCCTGCCGTCTTGGCGGTCTTGGTCTTGTTGCACCAGAATGGAAACCTTTCGCTGATTCCTCGGGACTCCGCGCTTGTGGCTTGCCTCCACTACAAAAAAAGACACATCCGCAACATTTTGGGCCAAACGAATTTTTTTCCTGTCATACTTATGACACTTCTATGACGATAAGTGTGACAAAACCCGATATCATCATAGATGTGGTGGGCTCCTACTTCTGTGACAAAAAATCATGATAGAAAATGGGCTTTTCGTCCTGGGTGGGCCAGAGACGCAGCTGCATGACATTCTTTGGGCCGTCCATGACGGAAAAAACCATGGTAGAAGTGAGGGCGAGGAAAATATCGGGGTGTTCCCGGCTACGGTGGGTGGTCGGGGCTGAGCGATGCGCGTTTCTCTCGTACACGTACGCACGTGGGTGCGAGGTGTTGGGCTCTGACTGAACCCGAGCGAGGCCTTCGCCTATACTGAACCCAAGCGATTGCACTGTAGGCTATGCCTTACTGAACCCGAGCGATCGATCGATGGCTGTTAACTGAACCTGATCGAGCGATTCCTTTGCTACTGCTGCTAACTAAAGTCGATCGATGCTACCACTGGGTGAATAGTGAGTTTGCGAGGGTGGGGGGGTGGGGTTGGATGAATAGTGAGTGGTGGGGGTGGATGAACAGGACCCTGTGGTGTTGCCTCTGGATGAACAGGACCCCGATCGATCGAGACGGTTGGGGCTGGATGAACTGGACCCCGTGGAGGGCTGGATGAACAGGACGACCCCGTGGAGGGATGGATGAACAGTAGACAGTGGAGGGGTGGATGAACAAGAGCCCGTGGAGGGGTGGTTGAACAGGAGCCCGTGGAGAGGAGTGGTTGAACAGTACCCGGTGGAGTAGCATGTAGTGGAGGCTGGATGAATAGGAGACCATGGATGAACAGTTGCAGGTGGAGGCTGGAGGAGGTCGACGGTGGATGAACAGTAGCCCATGGAGGCTTGAGGAGGTCGATGGTGGAGATGAACAGTATCCCGTGGAGTCCCGTTTTGCGGTACACCACACCCCTCCCAATGAACAGGGCCCCCATTTCGATTGTAGCACTCCAACACAAGTCCGTTTCCTCCGTTTTGTGGTACGCCACACCCCTCCCGATCAATAGGACCCGGTTTCAACCGTAGGAGGTCCAACACAAGTCCGTTTCCTCCGTTTTGCGGTATGCCAGACCCCTCCCGATGAACAAGATCCCGTTGCGAACATGGCCGGTCGAACACAAGGCCGTTTCCTCCATTCTACGGTATGCCAGACCTCGTTTCCATCGCATGTTCCGTCCAAGCCGGTTGGCTCCCACGCGTTCTGTTGCCTCCCCATGAACACGACACATTCTGTTGCATCCCGATGAACACGACACATTCTGTTGCCTCGCCATGAACACGACGACGACGCAGTTTCTCCATTTCGACCCAGCCATGTACACGAGCCACGGCCGTACGTATGCGCGAGTAGGCGTTCCAGACCCCGCCTGTATGTACGTGCGTGGCCGTATTTTCGATTGTAGCACTCCAACACAAGTCCGTTTCCTCCGTTTTGTGGTACGCCACACCCCTCCCGATCAATAGGACCCGGTTTCAACCGTAGGAGGTCCAACACAAGTCCGTTTCCTCCGTTTTGCGGTATGCCAGACCCCTCCCGATGAACAAGATCCCGTTGCGAACATGGCCGGTCGAACACAAGGCCGTTTCCTCCATTCTACGGTATGCCAGACCTCGTTTCCATCGCATGTTCCGTCCAAGCCGGTTGGCTCCCACGCGTTCTGTTGCCTCCCCATGAACACGACACATTCTGTTGCATCCCGATGAACACGACACATTCTGTTGCCTCGCCATGAACACGACGACGACGCAGTTTCTCCATTTCGACCCAGCCATGTACACGAGCCACGGCCGTACGTATGCGCGAGTAGGCGTTCCAGACCCCGCCTGTATGTACGTACGTGGCCGTATTTTCGATTGTAGCACTCCAACACAAGTCCGTTTCCTCCGTTTTGTGGTACGCCACACCCCTCCCGATCAATAGGACCCGGTTTCAACCGTAGGAGGTCCAACACAAGTCCGTTTCCTCCGTTTTGCGGTATGCCAGACCCCTCCCGATGAACAAGATCCCGTTGCGAACATGGCCGGTCGAACACAAGGCCGTTTCCTCCATTCTACGGTATGCCAGACCTCGTTTCCATCGCATGTTCCGTCCAAGCCGGTTGGCTCCCACGCGTTCTGTTGCCTCCCCATGAACACGACACATTCTGTTGCATCCTGATGAACACGACACATTCTGTTGCCTCGCCATGAACACGACGACGACGCAGTTTCTCCATTTCGACCCAGCCATGTACACGAGCCACGGCCGTACGTATGCGCGAGTAGGCGTTCCAGACCCCACCTGTATGTACGTACGTGGCCGTATTTTCTTTCTTGCACACTGGCCGCTGTATGTACGTGTACATGCTACGTGCGTGCCTCTACTACGACGGCGCGCCTCTACATCGACCAGTATGTACATACACGTTCGTGACCAGAATGACAATTCTACGTACGCTTCGACCAGGTGGGTCCCGACTGTCAGGCACTTCCTTGCGTGCGAGGATGTAGATGGTGGGTCCCAGCAGTCAGGGGGGCGAATCATTTTTTTGCCTAGACGCACTTCCTTGCATGCGAAGATGTAGCTGGTCGGTCCTAGTAGTCAAGGGGAAACGTTTTTTTCGCAAAATAAGGTGGCCCGTCCGGTGCGCCCCTGCTATCAGATGGAGGAATAATTATTTTCCGTGTAATAAGGAGGGACTTCCTCGCAGCCGCCATGGACCCAGCTGTCAGCCTCTCCATGTACAGTACTCTTCTAATGAAATTCAGTCGTTGACCACGTTGACCACGCCGCGCCGAGAGCACCATGGCGGTGGATGACGGCGAGGCCTAGGAAGGGTACGACGCGGGGTTGGGGAAGACGCGGTAGTGGAAGCCCGCACGGAGAGGAGTACGAGTGTTCACTGGTTCGGCTTTGGTGTGAGGGATGGCCTGGCCAGCGGTGGGAGTAGTACGGGGCGGTGAGGTCACCGCGACATCACAGCCGGCCACGGGAGGCAGGAGCATGCGGCACGACCGACGCTACTTTGGGTGGCTAGAGTAAGAAGACCAGAGGTTGAAGAAGCACTACGGCTGTTGGATGGACATCCTACGGTCACTGCAGCTAGAATCATTTATATTGACTAAGTTGACAAAGCCCTTGGTACGCGTCAGCTCAGTAGGCCCACAGGTCAACCTCCGAAACGGTGCGCCCCAGATGTCAGGGGAAGGAATCATTTTTGGGGCGGCTGAAGCAAGAATATCCGAGATTGATGAAGAAGCACGACATCCATTGGATCGACATCCAACGGCCACAGCTGCTAGAACTGTGTGTTGTTGACAAAGCCTTGCATACGCGTCAACTTAGAAGGCTCAGAAGTGTGTGGCAGAGAACATATAGCCCATTTGCGATTTGTAAGAATGTACAACCCATTTTTTAATTCTAATGGAATTTACTACAACCTATTTACAGTTTGTTAAAAGTACAACCCAACATCTAGCTAGGACAACGATTAATAATTTCAACCAACCGCCCAAAACAAAATTTAAAAAAATTCCCGCATTTTGATGGGATCCGAAATATTTGTATCCGAAATTTCTAATCGGATTAAATATAATTTCAAAATAAAGTTGTATTATGTTAAAATCCAACGAAATATTGTGCGCGCAACAGGTAATGAAATTAAAATTTGCAAATTCCAAAAATAATATATTTTTTAAACTACTTATGTGTTTGGTGCATTTTTTATAGTTACTGCCCAGTTATTATAACTACATCCCATTTATTATTTCTTAAAGTCCATTTTCTTGTTAAGCCTAATGCATACTCCCTCCGTTTCAAAATAGATGACCCAATTTTGTACTAACTTTAGTACAAAGTTGGGTCATTTATTTTGGAACAAAGGGAGTACGTCCTAGGAAAGCTTGCAGCCCAGCGGGGCGGAAAATAACAAGTTGACCCGGATATTGTGTACAACTGTTGGCCAAGTTGCATTGCTGATGTTGAAAAAAGGCCTGTGTAGTATAGTACAACCTAACATGGCTACTCAACCCACATTCAGCAACGCCGGAAAGGCCCAAACAAGGCTTCTGTCCAACTTTTTGACGTCACTGAGCTCAATTAATAACTTAAGAAAAAAAGTTAGATTACAGTGGAACCTAATTATAAGCTGTCACGAGCAAAGAAATAATTCAATTGATCTCACTTGTGCGTGTGTGCGTGTGTGTCTGTGTGTGGGTGTGTGTGTGTGGGTGAGAGGGAGAGAGACCCATCGGCCGATGCTCGTAAATACATCTTTCAGCCATATGCATTGCTGATGCTCAGTAAAAAACTTATATATTTGACACAATCATATAGAACATCATAGCACACTGAACTTGCATACAAACATTTCATGCACGCGACACAATCAGGATGGAAGCAGTGGATCGCTACGGGTAGGGCTGTGTTGAAACCAACGAACTTGTACATAACGGCTCATCATCTTTATCAATGACGGGAAAATATCTTGAATGTTGTGGAAAGAAAACAGACAGACAACACAATAAGTTCCGCTAGCACATTAAGTTGATGTATAGCCCTTTGTAAAAAATGTTCAGGTACAAAATTAGAACAGGTAACAATCAAATGTACTTGCACATCAGTGCTTCACACCCATAGCTCAGATTTAACTAGTATCTGACAAGATTCAGTTGTTACCTCAAATTAGAGCACATCCAGGCAGCCAGCCCTACCTCTTCTCCCAAAGAAGCAGTGGCCTCCGCCGCGCGATGGAGTAGGCCCTGTGCCATCCATCATTCCGAGCAACACGGGGAAAGTTTGACGTTGACTCCTGCAATGGACGTCATTGACGGACCCTGGCACCAGCGGCAGCGGCAGGACTTCGATTGATGGACTGACCACTTCTTCGACATGCACGAACACTCGATACAGGTACATCCCTCACATGGTCTGTGGTAGCCTTGGTGGCGACGAATAGTACAACCCCGGTTCCTGCACCATTATCTCAACACCAATCACCTTCGGTATGGTGGACGACTTCTTCATGCATGCCATAACCGTCAGAGCCCAGCTGTCTGGAGGAACAAACATACTTACGAGCTCACCTCCAAGGTCGTTGATAAGCTTGTTCATGTACTCACTGTTCCAAGCACGTCGAGCCATGACATGGATTGTAAGATTTGTTAAAAACTCAAGCTCAAAGGGCACCGAGCCCCATCCTAGGTGCCATTGATCAAAGCTCACCAGGACGCCATCGCAAAACAAACGCCGGGAAGATTTGAACACACGACTGCAGTCGAAAGTTGTCCGGAACCTGACGAAGAAATCAGCCAGTGGCGGACAGACTTGCACGAGCAATTCACTTATGTGGATGTCGTGCACAATGCAAAGAGCTTTGACAAGGTCGTCCAACGAGACGAAAGGCCGGTCGCTGTTGATGTTTACCATCAGAACTTTGCCGGTAAACTGATCGTCAAGCGCCGCCATGCCACTGTTGAGCGACAGCACGCAGCAACTGAAGGCAGGACGGACCTCAAGATCTCCGGCTCAGAGATCCGCATCGATCGGCGACATGATAGTGCGCTTGAGTAAAGGGAGTATGTGAGGGGGATTTGGGGGAACTGGAGTAGGAATCGAGATTCCAGAGGTGGGGGATGGGCGGGAGATTGGGGATGAAAAGGTAGCATGAATTTTGAACACGCGCCAATATGCTCTCGCCGCGCAAGCGCACGAAAACACCAGTGCGCCCACATGTCGGCCCAGGAGTCCTTATTCTTTCTTTTTTGGAGAGCCTGGCCTTTTTTTAGGATCTTTTGAGAGCCCGGCCCGAGAGTCATAATTGACTTGTTTGGCATTGCGTTACTACTCGGCCCATATTCAACAACACCTCACTGGCCCAAACAACTGTACATCATCGAAAAGGCACCGAGCTCAAATTATATAACTTGAAAATAGGAGATATACTCTGAACATTGGAGAATTGTGATGCCCTCATTTAGCCCACCAGTAGTTCGAGACAATAAACAGTTTGAAACAACGATATATACACATTCAAACACTGACTAGTGACTACTATTGACATAAACAACAAGACATGATAGTTCATAAGAAGTCTTGCTACACCACCAAAACGCACCCATCTGCAGCGCTCAGACTCTTGTGATTCAGACGAGAATGACATTCTAAATAGAGGCAACTATTACATAGTAAGAGTGACGTAGACGAGGATGACCAAATGATAAGGAATATGCATAACAAAAGAAAGAACTACCCATCCAGAACCAGCAGCAAAGAAAACAAAGTCATTCGAAGAGATGATCCAACACCATCATAATTGGCAGCCCCGCTTCAGCGACCAGTGATCCGGAGACACCAGTAGTCCACCATTTCGATGCAACAGCCAAATTACCTATCAACCTGAAGGCTTGAACCACATCAATGGTTGTCGTAATTGAGACATCCAAGGATCAAAGTTAATCTGGATGCCTTTGTCATTCTCACCTTCTTTTGGCTGCAGGCTGTATCGTTGACAATCAGGGGAATTTGCTCCCGAACTCCTAGGGCTTGCCGTGTAGACACAGTTTTCCATAGCAAACAGAGCCTCTCTGCCATCAAGGTCCTTGCCAACGGTGATCTCCTGGTTAATCGGATAATTGATTCCGAGAAACAGAGAGTGTGAACCAAAGCTGTTTACCCTCCTCCAACTAAAAAATCCTGAAGGCCCCAATAAGCTGGTATCCTGCTCATAGACGTAACAACCACTGTCCGGATACTCACGTATTTCACGGTGCTTGTATACAGTGGGGTTTTTGCAATATAAGTTTTCTCGCTCATGTGTCTGAATGATCATCAGTCTTTTGCCGTCGTCTGATCAAGCGAGGAACCAGTTGTGCTTCCCTGTTTTTGGCAAAGGTGGTGTGATTACAAAGGGCAGTAACTATAGGGACACTGCATAATATAAAAAAGGACATGCATTGTTAATGTAAGATCAGCATTGTTCAGAGTAGGAGTAGGATAATGCAAGAAACAACACTAATATGTCCCTGTTGGAACTGGGAGGAAAATACAGGGAAATGTATACTGGGTTCAAAAATATAGAAGTGCCATGCATGGTTATACTCATCTTATCTTGCAATCGATTCTTCACAGGAAACTACCATGTCATGCATGTTATGTAATCATGTTCTGTCCTCACAAACAAATTCTTCAAGGTAACTAATAGACCATGCATTGTTATATACTCGTGTTCTATGGGCAATTTTTTTGTGAGGATGTTATTCTAGCCATTGAAGGGAGAATATAGGTACGTACACATGGTAAGCATTACGGGATTTCACTACTTCCAAATATAGAGTTCTCCACATGCACATTTACTTCCCTAATGTATGGTTAGATGAAACCAACAGTGTGGTGCATGTTTCTACATCATGAAAATGAGGAAACTAACATGGCCATTGATACACACTCGTATTTAGTAGTAGTATATAGATTACTGTATAATACAGAGAATATCCATATATCCTACCATTTGATTATTCAGGACTACAAATTGGTTGTAATGACATGGTCACAATCGCATGAATTAACTCAGTCCAAATATAGCTGATTTACGGCGTCTCTAATACATTGCCATAGTTCTACTCAAATTCTGCTCAAACAGGGATATGCCAATCATCACAAAAATTTCAAACAGTGTCATGGCGTCATCATTAACATGAGACGGAAACAACTTACACGCGATGTTCTAGCAATACGTGGTGCCATCTGATTTGTCGATTGTGTAGATGATGCCATTCTGTTCAATAGTATCACAGAAGTGTGTATCAGCTTTGATGATGATCCACTTCGAGCTAAGTTGTCTCCAGCTAAAGAAGGCACCGGCGTAAAGATA
The DNA here is from genome assembly GCF_002162155.2 of Triticum dicoccoides. Classification (NCBI taxonomy): domain Eukaryota; kingdom Viridiplantae; phylum Streptophyta; class Magnoliopsida; order Poales; family Poaceae; genus Triticum; species Triticum dicoccoides. The sequence continues at coordinate 486,929,123 of NC_041385.1, forward strand.
GGCGAGTCCGCGGTCAAACAAGGCAATTAGCTTGAAGTCTGCGTAATTCGCATGTCGTGTGGGCACTTGGCAGATTACAATCTTCTGCAAAACAAGGTCCGTCCAACCGACATGGTAATATAGATTACTTGGACCGCTGAAAGCACAAGTGCTCCATGGGTGATTTTGGTAATTAATGTCAACATATCTATTGTTGGACTAACACTTTTACCTAGTCCGTTTCAGATAAGTTCAACAATGAAGTGGCATGGACTAGAGGATGTGGAACCCCTTCAAGATGCTAAGGACAAAGGATCGGCTCAAGCTCCAAGCTCAAGACTCTACGTTTTCTATTTTAGTGATCCAAGATCACATTGAGTCTATCGGAAAAGCCAATACTATCAAGAGGGGATGCCGAATGGCTTGCTTGATCAAAATGCTTAGTGATATGCTCCAAAGCCCTCAACTACTTTCTCAGATCCACATATGACCCAAACCAAAAGTCAAACTCGGCCCCACCGATTCTTCCTATTCGGCACCACCGAGTTCAGATGTCATAGCCACTGCCACAAACCCTAATTAAGTCGGTCTCACCGATAGGGATCTCGGTCTCACTGAGATGGGATTTTAATCTCTCTGTATGTATCCATTACCAAAATTGGTCCCACCGAGTTTGTGTAATCGGTCCTACCGAGATTACAATGCAAACTCTCTGTTCCTCTTCGTAACATTTCGGTCTAACTGAGATGAGCGAATCGGTCCCACCGAGTTTGCCTGACCAACTCTCTGGTTAGCTTATTACCAAAATCGGTCCCACCGAGTTTGAGTAATCGGTATCACCGAGATTACGTTATGCCCTAACCCTAACCATATCGGTCCTACCGAGTTGCATGTCGGTCCCACCGAAAATCCTAACAGTCACATGATTTGCTAAATCAGTCCGACCGAGTTTGACGATTCGGTCCCACCAAGATTGGTAAGATGTGTGCAACGGTATATTTTGTGTGGAGGCTATATATACCCCTCCACCCACTCTTCATTCGTGGAGAGAGCCATCAGAACGTGCCTACACTTCCATCATTCATTTTCTGAGAGAGAACCACCTACTCATGTGTTGAGACCAAGATATTCCATTCCTACCATATGAATCTTCATATCTAGCCTTCCCCAAGTTGCTTTCCACTCAAATCTTCTTTCCACCAAATCCAAATCCTGTGAGAGAGAGTTGAATGTTGGGGAGACTATCATTTGAAGCACAAGAGCAAGGAGTTCATCATCAACACACCATTTCTTACTTCTTGGAGAGTGGTGTCTCCTAGATTGGCTAGGTGTCACTTGGGAGCCTCCGACAAAATTGTGGAGTTGAACCAAGGAGTTTGTAAGGGCAAGGAGATCTCCTACTTCGTGAAGATCTACCCTAGTGAGGCAAGTCCTTCGTGGGCGACGGCCATGGTGGGATAGACAAGGTTGCTTCTTCGTGGACCCTTCATGGGTGGAGCCCACCATGGACTCGCACAGCCGTTACCCTTCGTGGGTTGAAGTCTCCATCAATGTGGATGTACGATAGCACCACCTATCGGAGCCACGACAAAAACATCCGTGTCTCCAATTGCGTTTGCACACTCCAATACCATGCGTTTACATTCTTGCAAGTTGCATGCTTTACTTTCCGCTGCTCATATACTCTTTGCATGCTTGCTTGATATGTATTGTGATTGTTAAACTTGTGCCAAAACTCCACTTCAACTTAAAGAAATTAAAAACTGCACCTTTTCTCACTTATTGTCTAATCACCCCCCTCTAGACACCTCTTCTCGATCCTTCCAATTGGTATCAGAGCTTTGGTCTATATTACTTTGGTTTAAACAACATTGGAGGAAGATGGATGAGTCTACTTTGGGGAGTCTTACACATAGAGTGCCTATACTTGATGGAGAGTACTTTCATGAGTGGAAAATGAGATGCTTGTGATTTTCAATGAATATCATTTGAACAAGTAAATTGCTACCCCTTGTGCACCTCATGTTGATCCTATGCATCCTACCCTTGATGAGTCAATTGACATGATTCACAATCTTAGAACTGTTAATCTTATCACTAGAGGCTTGCTTAGAAACTTGATTAGATGTTTGCCTACTCTTAAGTGTGCCTACACCATATGGAATTTCTTGAGGAACATTTTCCAAATTGTTCCTTGAAAAATCTAGATAAAATTCTCCATAAGTCTATTGCCTTGAGTAAGATGAATTCCAATGATCCTATGTTTGGTGATTGTGTATTTGAGCTTACAAACCTCATGCGTGCCAAAGGAGATGTTGGAATTATTAGTGATATTATTTCTGAAGCTATTAAAATCCATAAAGAAGATCATTGTCAAACTCACTCTAACGAATCACCCTCTCTAGGATTTGATCCACCACATGACGATGTTGAACATGGATACTATGATGAGGATGATGATAGTGACTTTGATCTTGATGATGCAATGAGACACTTTGGTCTTATGGCAAATCTTCGGGGATATATGGCAGGAGGAAAGGAATGGGTTCTTGACAGTGGATGTACCGATCACATGACCGGGGACAAAGAAATGTTTCGTGAGCTTGCTGAAAATGACGACCCTCAAAAGTATGCCACTTTTGGTGACAACTCAAAGGGTAAGGTTGTTGGCCTCGGTAAGGTAGCCATATCACATGATAGCTCCATACAAAATGTCATGCTCGTTGAATCTCTTGGCTACAATTTACTTTCAGTATCTAGACTTGCTGATTTCGGTTTCAATGTCCTATTTACTGAAGTAGATTGCCAATTGTTTCCTAGAGATAATCATAAAATGGTCTTTACCGGTATACGTAGAGGTGATCTATACATTGTTGATTTCACTAAAAGGCTCAACCTAGAACTTTCTTCATCGCTAAATCCTTGACAAGCTTATTAAAGGAAATCATATCCTTGGTGTTAACGATGTCATATTTGATAAGGATAGACTTTGCAGCGCTTGTCAAGCAGGTAAACAGGTTGGAGGAAGGCATCCCGTGAAGAACATCATGACCACAAGGAGGCCACCCGAGCTACTTCACATGGATCTTTTTGGTCCCAACGCTTACAAAAGTCTCGGTGGAAATTCTTTTGGTCTAGTTATAGTTGATGATTTTTCAAGATTTACGTGGGTGTTCTTTCTTGATGATAAATCTCCGGTCCAAAAGATCTTCAAAAACTTTGCCAGGAAGGCCCAAAATCAATTTGAAGTGAAGATCAAGAAGGTTCGTAGCGACAACGGAACAGAGTTCAAGAACGCAAATGTGGACACCTTTCTTGACGAAGAAGGGATTTCACATGAGTTCTCGACTATGTACACACCTCAACAAAATGGAGTTGTTGAGAGGAAGAACCGGACGTTCATCGAAATGGCGAGAACGATGGTTGATGAGTACAAGATGCAGAAGCACTTTTGGGCGGAAGCGGTTGAGACAGCTTGTCATGCAACAAATCGCTTGTATCTTCACAAGCTACTCGGCAAGACGGCATACGGGCTCCTCACCTGTAACAAACCCCAAGTTGGATACTTTCGAGTATTCCGCTCAAAGTGCTACATTCTTGATAAGCATCGTCGTTCTAAATTTGCTCCTAAGTCTCATGAAAGTTTCCTACGTGGTTATGGCTCAAACTCTCACACTTACCGTGTCTACAATAATTTCACCCGAAAGGTTGAAGAGATGGTAGATGTGAAGTTTGATGAATCTAACGGCTCCCAAGTAGAGCAACTTCCAATTGATATAGGAGACAAAGACCCCTCGGAAGCAATCCAAGACTTATCTATTGGCAAGATTCGTCCAATGGAGGTGAAGGAGAGTACCTCGTCCGTCCAAGTGGAAGCTTCTACCTCACGACAAGGTGAACCAAGAGTTGATACGAAAGCATCCACAAGTGGGACATACCAAGATGAAAAAAATGAGGAAGTGCACCAAGATGAACGCCAACAACCTCCTTATCCACCACGACACGAGAACGACAACGTCAACAATGAAGAAGGCCAAGAAGAAGAACAAAATGAAGAAGATATTCAACCAACATCCAAGCAAAAGCTTTCACGAGTTCGAGCAAGAATTGCTAAAGACCATCCCGTCGAGCAAATCTACAATGATATCCAAACCGGGAGAATCACTCGCTCTAAAGCTCGTTTAGCTAACTTTTGTGAACACTATTCATTAATATCTAGCATTGAACCTATGAAGGTTGAAGAAGTATTGGAATATCCGGATTGGATAAACGCCATGCATGAAGAGCTACACAACTTTGAGAGAAATCAAGTTTGGACATTGGTTGAGAAGCCCGACAACAACCACAACATCATCGGTACCAAATGGGTGTTTCGCAACAAGCAAGATGAAGATGGACAAGTAGTTCGCAACAAAGCATGTCTCGTCGCCGAAGGCTACACTCAAGTCGAAGGTATGGACTATGGTGAGACATACACCCCCATTGTTAGACTTGAGTCCATTCGCATCTTACTTGCCTATGCTAATCACCATGATATCACCTTGTACCAAATGTACATTAAAAGTGCATTTCTAAATGGTGAAATAGAGGAGGAAGTTTATGTTAAGCAACCTCCCGGCTTTGTCAATCCTAAGAAACCTAATCATGTTTACAAACTTCACAAAGCTCTTTATGGTCTTAAACAAGCTTCTAGAGCGTGGTATAAATGCTTGACCAAGTTCCTTATTGAAAAAGGCTTTGAAATTGGAAAAATTGATTCTACTCTTTTTACTAAAAGGGCTAATGGAGAACTATTTTTGTGCCAAATCTATGTTGATGATGTTATATTTGGCTCAACTAACCCCCACTTTAGTGAAAAGTTTGGAAAGCTAATGTCGGAGAAGTTTGAGATGTCTATGATGAGTGAACTCAAATTCTTTCTTGGTTTGCAAATCAAGCAAACTAAGGATGGTACCTTTGTCTCTCAAACAAAGTACACCAAGGACTTATTCAAGAAGTTCAATATGCAAGAATGCAAAGGTATGACTACACCCATGCCTACTAGTGGACATCTTGATTTAACCAAAGATGGTGAACTGGTTGATCAAAAGGTTTATTGCTCCATGATTGGTTCATTGTTATATTTATGCGCTTCACATCCCGATATTATGCTAAGTGTGTGCATGTGTGCACGGTATCAAGCCGCTCCTAAAGCATGTCATCTTAAGGCCGTGAAAAGGATAGTGAGATACTTAATCCATACACCAAATTTTGGCATTTGGTATCCAAAGAGGGCGTCTTTTAATCTTGTTGGTTACTCCGACTCGGACTACGCCGGTGACAAGGTTGATAGAAAGTCCACTTTGGGTACTTGTCAATTTTTTGGTAGATCTCTTGTGTCTTGGTCTTCCAAAAAACAAAACTCGTTATCCTTATCCACCACCGAAGCGGAATACATTGCTGTTGGTTCATGTTGTGCTCAATTACTTTGGATGACCCAAACTCTTAAAGATTATGGGATATATGTGAAACATGTTCCATTACTTTGTGACAATGGAAGTGCTATCAAGATTGCTCACAATCCTGTGCAACATTCTCGAACTAAGCATATTGAAGTTCGTCATCATTTCATTCGGGATCATGTTGCCAAAGGGGATATTAATCTTAAGCATGTTCACACCGAAAAGCAATTAGCAGATATATTCACTAAACCACTTGATGAGAAAGTGTTTTGCAGGTTAAGAGGTGAATTGACCATCATTGATGCTTCAAACTTGGAGTAGGAACTCCATTTGATACATGCAAGACATGAGCCTATGACTAATCCTTGATATTTCTCTTATGATGATAATCTTATGTCTTGGATATATTTACATCTTTCATGCTATCTAACCCGTGTAGGTACTTGGATGAATCTAAATCTATGAGATTGCAACTCACTCAGATCTTGAGCAATCTCTACATTACCAAGTCTCTACACAATGGTGGTTGAAGGCAAGGAAACACGAAACCATTCAAACATATCCTTTGACAAATTTGTTGAGTATCATGATTGTCATTTTGGATGCACAAGTGCTCTTCCTTGCAAAACTAACGCATGTAGGTAGATGAACTCAAATTCCAAAGTGGTGCTCCCAACTCTTGATGAGCTACATCAACCTTAAGCAACCCACATAAGTTCAACTACATGATCACGATCAACACCACCACCCAAGGTATGTTATTCCATCTTAGAGAAGCTTTACTCCAAGTCATGAGTCAAAGCAACTCGACAAGATGTGAATACATCAAGTTGCTTAAACAGAAAATGGTAACCCCATTTTGAGCTTAAACGATGAGTATGACCTATGATCAAGTGATCTCACTTGACTCCTAAGTCAATATACTCTAACATAGGTGACTTTGTTGCCGACCAATTCTAGATGAAGTTCTCGTGTGTTCTTTTCTGTGCTCTTGCATTTATCTCATGCATATTTGTTTCCCCTTTCAAAAAAAAACTTCATCTAGATTTCTTCTCTTTTAATTTCTGTTTTGCATTCCCTGCATCCAATTCCTTGCAAATCTTTCACGTAATTCCTTGCAAATCCTTGTGAGATCTTACTTGTCTAGTGAGCTGAGGTGACAAGTGTTTTCTCTGTGATGAACTCGGTCACACCGGTCTGTTGTTTTCAGTCTAACCGAATCCTTTCGGTGCAACCGAAGCATAAAACTTGGAGCAACCGACTTCACAACAGGAAAGACAATTTGCCACTTAATTCTGCATTCTTCTTGATCCAGCTCCACTCAATGATTCTTGTCCTCTACCAACATCACATTTAACTTGCTGCTTTGCTTTGTGACTCAGGACCAAACCCATTTGTAACAAATATCTAGAAGAACCCTTCTTGGAAATTGATGTCACATCAAAGCTTAATTACATCTATAGGGGGAGAGAATACTCAAGGGGGAGAGAGAGAAATCATCAAGGACCCAGATGCTTGGTGTTCAAGAGGAGAGAAGTCACATGTCTTCAAGAGGGGAAAGACATGTTCATATGTGCTTATTTGCATTAGCTCTGTTTATTTTTTCTTTGAGCTCTGATTTTGCTCTGATCTTCTATTCCCTCTCTTCTCCCAGTATCCCATGCTAGATTCAGGGGGAGCACATCTAAGGTAAGGAAATCCTTGAATTCATTGCACATCTTTACCTTTAGGGACATTTCTATGTTAAATGTGGTACTTAGTACTCACTCTCTACATGTCATCCCAGTCTTGGTACTCTTGTGGTTTCTTTTGTTTGCTCTGGCCAGCAGGTGTATCTGTGTTATCTAACCTTGTTTACACAGGTTCATTCCATCCTAAGCCAACTCAAGACCACACGGTAAGTATATGCATCACAGTCATGTGTATGAGGAATTCTTGCTGATGTACATACTGTTTGCAAGAAGGACACATGAGCATGAAGATACATTTCCCATATTCACATCTTTTGCTCTAATGCATATAGCCAAGATGCATGTAACACATTGCTTACTCTGTCATGCTTATGCAATCACATGCTCCTATATTTCATATTTACATGATTGCATATATGTAGGGGGAGCCTATGCATGTTACATGTCTTTCCAAAGCTTTACTTGTTATTCTCTATATCTTTATATAAAGCTTTGATGTATGTTGTCATCAATTACCAAAAAGGGGGAGATTGAAAGCACAAGTGCTCCCTGGGTGATTTTGGTAATTAATGTCAACATATCTCTTGTTGGACTAACACTTTTACCTAGTATGTTTCAGATAAGTTCAACAATGAAGTGGCATGGACTAGAGGATGTGGAAACCCTTCAAGATGCTAAGGACAAAGGATTAGCTCAAGATCCAAGCTCAATACTCTACATTTTCTATTTTAGTGATCCAAGATGACATTGAGTCTATAGGAAAAGCGAATACTATCAAGAGGGGATGAGGTGTTGCTTAATGGCTTGCTTGCTCAAAATGCTTTGTTATATGCTCCAAAGCCCTCAACTACTTTCTCATATCCACATATGACCCAAACCAAAAGTCAAACTCGGCCCCACCGATTCTTCCTATCCGGCGGCACCGAGTTCAGATGTCATAGCTATTGCCACAAACCCTAATCAAGTCGGTCTCACCGAGATGGGATTGTAATCTCTCTATATGTATCCATTACCAAAATCGGTCCCACCAAGTTTGTGTAATCGGTCCTACCGAGATTACAATGCAAACTCTCTGTTCCTCTTCGTAACATTTTGGTCTAACCGAGATGAGCGAATCGGTCCCACCGAGTTTGCCTGACAGACTCTCTGGTTAGCTTATTACCAAAATCGGACCCACCGAGTTTGTGTAATCAGTCTCAACGAGATTAAGTTATGCCCTAACCCTAACCATATTGGTCCTACCGAGTTGCATGTCGGTCCCACCGAAAATCCTAACGGTCACATGATTTGCTAAATCGGTCCGACCGAGTTTGACGATTTGGTCCCACCGAGATTGGTAAGTTGTGTGTAACGGTTAGATTTTGTGTGGAGGCTATATATACCCCTCCACCCACTCTTCATTCCTGGAGAGAGCCATCAGAACATGCCTACACTTCCAGCATTCATTTTCTAAGAGAGAACCACCTACTCATGTGTTGAGACCAAGATATTCCATTCCTACCATAGGAATCTTGATCTCTAGACTTCCCCAAGTTGCTTTCCACTCAAATCTTCTTTCCACCAAATCCAAATCCTGTGAGAGAGAGTTGAGTGTTGGGGGGACTACATTTCAAGCACAAGAGCAAGGAGTTCATCATCAACACACCATTTGTTACTTCTTGGAGAGTGGTGTCTCCTAGATTGGCTAGGTGTCACTTGGGAGCCTCCGACAAGATTGTGGAGTTGAACCAAGGAGTTTGTAAGGGCAAGGAGATTGCCTACTTCGTGAAGATCTACCCTAGTGAGGCAAGTCCTTCGTGGGCAACGGCCATGGTGGGATAGACAAGGTTGCTTCATCGTGGACCCTTCATGGGTGGAGCCCTCCGTGGACTCGTGCAGCCGTTACCCTTCGTGGGTTGAAGTCTCCATCAAGGTGGATGCACGATAGCACCACCTATCGGAACCACGAAAAAAACATTCGTGTCTCCAATTGCATTTGCACACTCCAATTCCACCCCTTTACATTCTTGCAAGTTGCATGCTTTACTTTCCGCTGCTCATATACTCTTTGCATGCTTGCTTGACATGTATTGTGATTGTTAAACTTGTGCCAAAACTCCACTTCAACTTAAAGAAATTAAAAACTGCACCTTTTCTCACTTAGTTTTTAATCACCCCCCTCTAGACACCTCTTCTCGATCCTTTCAACCATGATGGTAAAACTCTATGTAATCCAATGGAGGAAGGATAATCTCATGGGAGGTCTGGAAGTTCACGAGCACCAACTTTTTACCGTCTTCTCTGAAGGCAGCCATCCAGTGGGAGTTCATGCCGACCAAGTACATACCTGCCAAGAAGTTTCGGGCGATGGTGATCGGATCGAAGTCGAGGAAATAATTTACGGCGACCCACTACATACCTGCAAAGAAGTTTCGGCTAATGGAGATCGGATTGAAGTTGAGGGGCATCATGTACGCCTCCGTATCATGGTGAGCCAATCTCGCAAGACCAGATAGCAGCAAGCAGTGTGTCTTGAAAAGCTCAGGCCTTGCTTCGACAATGGCCGTGTGCATGTCCCTCGAGCATGAAGCCAGCCGCAGAGCGCTCAACATATCCATACACGAACAACAGAGGTCGAGGATGTCACTGGGGAGATTGCTCCAATCGCGGCTCATAGGGTTGCTGCGCGGTTCGCATTCGGCCATGGTGGAGTTTGGAAGGTGGGGGTTTCTGGGGGCTTGATTTACGGGGGAGAAGGTTGTCGATGCTAGAGCGGATAGCGAGGGAATAGTGGTACTAGGGGAGGCGAGCGAGGCGACGGTACATGGGGGCACAGTGAGATGGAGACGGAGACGGAGATGGAGATGGAGATGGAGTGGTGCTATGGGAGGGGAGAGGGAGACGAGGCGAGGAATGCTAATGTGTTGTACAACAGCGGTGACAGACTGCACAGTGCACAGGGTGAGGCCGACTTTGGTAACCCGAACACGCCGCCTGGACTAGTGTCAGGCGCAGGGTGTTGTCACTTCACTGTGAGGACAAAATGAATAGTATTTTGACCATCAAGTGTACCACAGTTGTACTACTACTACTACTAGTAGGAACATGAGTACTCCAGTACTGTATAGCGGAAATAGGTCTCCCGTGCTAGCATGCCTGTTCACTTTATCCTCCAGGTATCATCCATATTGCGAGCAGAACCAAATTCTCATGCATGCGGAAGCGCAAAGATGGGCCTTTGATGAGGATAACCGTGTACTCAATCCGTCTAGGTGAGCGCAACCTAGGTGGCTGTAGATTGGACGAGAAAGAGCACCGGAACGAGCAAAACTTCCAACCACGTCACTGTTACAAATGGAAGCAAAATCAGCAATTAATATGTAGTTATAAGGATGCCTTTTTCAGCTCTCCAAGTAGGCTCGATCAACGCCCTGCCCCGATGCATGCAGTGGTCGTTCTGGTGCATCAAGGACGACATGCATATTGTTCCACACTTGAGAAGAGGAAAAATGGAAAGGTAGAATGCGGTAGCAAAGGAAGAGAATGCTGGCTAACAAGGCTGGGAGGGGATCAAGCATGAAGTTAATGTTCCACGCCTAAACGTTTTGGGAAAACTTGATTTTCGTAAGGTGACTTACTCACCTTGACGGAGGGAGTATTCCTTAACCAGAGAATGTTGTGTCTCCCACGCACGCGCCAATATCCATCTGAACAAGCTACGACACATTTTTTATCAGTTTGCATATTTCCCACCTATCAGGAAGGATGGGCACGTACACGAACTTGTACGACTCCTCAATCTACCCGCATAGCCTTTTCGTTTAGTTTACCTAGCCGTCTAATCAACTTCCTGCACACCACTTCTCCCATTTACTTCTCCATCGGGAACCGATTTTCCTTGGCTTCTTCACGTCCCCTTCGTCTTCATTTGCATCCAAACCCCACTGCGTTCACATTGTTTTAACCTATTTAAATAATCATCTACTTACTACTAGGAAAAAGGCTACTAGTAGCGCGGGTAAAATGGCTACTAGCAGCGCGGGTACCCGAGCTACTAGTATCGCGCTACAGCTAATAGTTAGTAGTAGCGCGGTGTAAACCCGCGCTACTACTAACATTTTACTAGTAGCGCGAATGTCACCCGCGCTACTACTAACGAAATAGTAGTAGCGCGTCTATAGTACCTAGTAGCGCTCCATTTCACCCCCACGCTACTACTAACTAATTAGGAATTAAAAAAATAAAATCCATCAATTCCATTTTATGTATACAATTCTAACAACTAAAACAAGCACAGATTTGTAATAAACCAGCAACATTACACATCATTCCAAATCAAAGATTTATAGTAAACCAGGAGCATTAGAGCATATCCATACATCTACACTTATTGCCTCGGCACTTATTCCCAGCTAGTGCAAACAGAGTTGAAAGCAAACAAAAATGCATAAAAACACCAAACAGTGCATTCTATCCCTCCAACTGATTTTCTCCCTCTCCATTCTTGCAATCATCTTCTTCTCCCTTATGTGCTTCGCCCATTTATGAATCCATGATTTCTGTAAAGAGCAAAGAAGAAATTAAATTAAATTTCAGCAGACATATATTTCCTTGCATGTTGTGATGTACAGTAGCTATGGGAATAAATATACGAAAACAAAAAAGTGAGTGATTTCTATTAACAAGAGATCGCCTATGTAATAGCTCCAAACAATTGAAATTAATGTCTAGATAATATATATTGCCAACCAAGCCTAGATGAACTATATATTGCCAGGTAATAGGACATATCTAATTTTCACATTAATTGCCTTTAGTTTTCTTCAAAACTAAATATACTTAAACTTAGATCATTTCATATAGATGTTCAAAGGGTAATACGGCTAAAAGAATCCAATTTCTTTGTTTTTTTGAAGTAGTTTAAAAGGAAAGCATTAACACATAATAGAAATGATTATCTGGCATAGGGTGATGCCAGACAACTAAAAAGCTCACAACCCATTAGATCAATTGCTCGATGGGACAACACAAATCTTATAGGATGATTTCCAAAATGAAAGCAGACCAACAAGGACAAACAACGGCCCATCACACCACTTGTTGTGAACTATAAGAACATTATTTCACCTCCTCATATGGTACTACTAAACTCGCAATGGACATCGACACTGAATTGAAAGGAGCTGCAAATGAACACATGTTTTAACAGCAGGCATGTCATGAATGGGCAAACTAAAGTGCATGGCTTCAGGGATACAAGACTAATTCAGGTGCATAGAGAGATGTTATAAACTTGTTCAAATTGACTAGGATAATTAAGGAATAACAACCAGTGGATCTCGCTTGAATGGGTGCGAATGAGGGTTAGCTGTTGCATTAAAGCGATGCATCCATAAATCCAATCTAAGAATGTTACAACTTGCATCATCATCATCATGGCCAAATGATAGAGAAGTGATATGGACCCATACTCTTTGTCCGGGGAGTCCCACTGACCACTCATGTGTTTGCGGTGATGGACGCTTGCACTGCATCGACACAAAACAGGACACAAACAAGTCAGTATTCCCCATCTGCACCTCCACATGGTAAGCAGAAGCAGGCAGCGAGTATGCAGAGACACCATGAAGGAAATAAATAACAGACCTTTGGGGTTGAGGAACTGGATGACCAGGCCATACAGCACCAAATTCTCGAGAAGTCTCCGGTGATGTGAAAAGGCTTCATCAAAAGAAGGAATGTCTCTGTTGGTTTTAGGGACATGCTGCATTTGCATTGATAGGAACCGACACATGATCAAACCATGGGCATCCACTAAGGAAGATTGATAGTTCTGCATTTAACATATTATCCCGGAAATAGTGTCCGGCATCCTTGAGTAATAACCCAAGCATTCTTATGATTACCTAGCAGGAACTAGCAATCACGACCCCTCTAAACTTCAGAGCATGCTTGTTATTTCATAATTGTATAGTACAAAAAAGGTGGAACTCTGAAGCCCTTGTAACTGTAGAAACCCAAAACTGTTGTACTTAACCCCTTCAGGTAGAAAAAATATAATGTAGAGCAGTAAAAGTGGAACATGGCTCAGCATTTGTATTGATCAGAACATATATAAAATCTACATTCTAGCAATTATAGGAAGAGATCACTGCTACTTACAGGGACAGGAACCATGTCATTCGGTCTTTTGCCGACTTCACCGTCGATAGACGAGACATCATCCACGAGCTCAATCGAGCAACCTTGGCCGTCGTCAGCGGCTAGGCCAGGCTTGCCTCATCTGGCCTCCTCCCCTGCAAGCACGATGACTACCACATAATGCGAAGCGAAGGTCATGTAGTTATCTTCTGTTCTCCTTTAGTTTTTGCTTTGTACTAGGCAGTGTGTGTGAAGCACGTTATTTACTTGCTTAGTGTAGCTCGTGATCTAGCACTTGCTTGATTGTTGTGGCTGAAGGTCTCACTTGTTCTTAGTACCACCTCGACTTGCAGCTTTCCACGCTTCAACCGGCATCGAAGAGTTGCCGTGGATTAGTCAAGCATTAACTGAAGGTGTTGGCAATTTAACTGAAGAAATCGACAGTTCGTTGGGTACAGATAGCATCCTGACAAACGCTCCTAGGGACACAATACCAATATGAATCGCTTGGTTGTTGAGATGTTGGACCTAGCCTGTCAGTCGTTAAGTCTATTTGTGTGGTGACACTTGCATGAGCTAAATTCTTTTTTAGCTTTTCTTTGCTAAACCTAAAGTTTGGACGTGAGCACAAGGTGCAGCCAAGCAGTGTACATGATGATGTTGTATAGAGCCAAATAAAGTATTTTGTTGAGTTAATTCTTGATAGCATCATCTAAATGTATCACTCATATAACATTTATTCTTCCCGTTGCAACGCATGGGCATTGGCCTAGTTTTACTAAAAAAAGATGATAGCTATAAAAATATTGTAAAATGGCCATGTTAGTTGGTGATAATTTGATCTGTTTTTACACAACCGAAAAAGTAGCATCAATCCAATAGTGAATCAAATCCAAAATCCCAAATCAATTACTATCCGAGGACTACTATCATGGACCAGCATCAATTGACACTAAAATGGGAGGAAGAAGTAGTGGTGAATCGTCATGGTTTTAATGTTTGTATGCTACAAATGCTATCATTAGAAACTAGTGGCAATACCTGGCCGCACACGCATCAGCAGAAGTAGTGGCTGCCATGACAGGAGACTTCGCCAACTCCTGGGTTGGGTAGTCTGTGCAGCAAGCTCCACATCGGCGAGACAACAAACCAGAGCGCAGCACGTCGGCGTCCCCCACCACCACGCGCAGCCCGCACCATCCCATGCGTCGGCATCCGCGACCACCACCCGCGGCGTCGGAGACTCGCTGACCTTAGATCCGCTGCGAGAAAATCCGTAACTGCCACCGGTAGGAGGCCACTGCCGCTGTGCAGGGGAGAGAGGCGCCGCGCCTCATGTTAGAGCCCCCGACTCCTCGATGCACGCCACCGCTGGGGGTGAAGGCCGTGGATGTCGTGCCACCTCGCACCGCCCATCAGGCCGTCATGGAAGGACGGATGCCTCGCCGCGCGTGCCGGAATCCTCCACGGCCGCCGAAATCAAGGAGGCCCATCATCGGAGATTTGCTCGAGTGATGTCGAGAGAGAGAAAGAGAGACGCAGGGCGGGGGGGTGGGGTGGCGGTGGCGGCAAGGAGATCATGGGGAGAGGAGCCAGCATGAGAGAGTTTTTTAGGGATGAGAGAGAGAGTGATGGGGTGGGAGTGGATCGGGCCAGGGTGGATGGTGCAAAAGTGGAGGCCACTTAGCAGCAGCGCGGGTTTATATCCCTCGCTACTACTATCAACTTAGTAGTAGCGCGGGTTTTATACCCCCTCTACTACTATGGTCTTTCCTGGGGGGTATGGTGGAGATCACTTAGTAGTAGCGCGGGTTTATACCCCTCGTTACTACTATCAACTTAGTTGTAGCGCGGGTTTTATACCACCCGCTGCTACTAATTAGTAGTAGCGCCTCATTTTAGACCGCGCTTCTGGTAAGCTTCTGTGTATAAGGTTTTCCCTAGTAGTGACTACTTCAGTTAGACTTGCCATCTAATCCTAATTCTCCAAACCATAGCCCTCCGTTCTAGAGGTTCCAAATGGCTAAAGAGATCGAGATGCTGGTTTTTAGTGTCCAACATGTCCTCGTCGAAGGCTCATTGAGCATAGTTGCCACCATCACTGTCCACCCAAGGGTTGTTCGGAAGTGGATCAACAATGTATCCAACTCCCTCGAAAAAGTTAGAGATGAGGGTCATCGATCTTGACGCAGACTACACGGAGCGTGCCACTGGGAAGATCCAACGCGCCGCCGTCCTTCAGCTGTGCCTCGAAGATGATGTTTTGGTGTACCACATCATACACGCACCCTCCATACTAGGTGAGCTTCATGATTTCTTGTCTTGGGAGGACATATACTTCTGTGGGGCAGCCATCGAAGGGGACAAACAGAAGCTGGAGCCGGACAACCTTGATTTGAAAAGCATCACTGACCTAGAAACCAGAATCAAAATTCTTGTAGAAGATTGTGATAAATAGACACCATCCCTATTCGACATAGCAAATTTTCTGCTCGGTACAAATCTTCAGAAAGGTGACGAGACGGTGGCATTAAGGTCGTCTAGATGGGAGAATTATCCCTTGAGGTACGAGCCGATAAAATATGCTGCCCTTGATGCCCGTGTGAGTTTCGAGATAGCTGCAAGGTCCAAAGAGCATGTTGCGAAGCGGTCTCCCATAGAAAATGAGAAGAAGAATAAGAAGAAGAAGAAGAAGAAGAAGAAGAAGAAGAAGAAGAAGAAGAAGAAGAAGAAGAAGAAGAAGAAGAAGAAGAAGAAAAGGGTGCACCAGCAGGAGGGCATTATGGATGGATGAACTATTTCCTCTCTTGTAAAAACAATTATTCCCTCTCGGTGTATATTGATATAGATGGACTATTTCGATGGTGTGCATGTCTTTGGAACAAAGTACTAGTAGCGTGGGTCCGCTTGACTATAAGGAACTATTTATCCGCATATATAGCTTTCTCTACTACTCCTTCCAGTGATCGGTATGCAATGCATGTATCCGTAGACATGACAACTTGTCCATGGAAGTTCACGGTGACCATCACGTTTCATCCACTGCCACTCGCGATTCCCACGACGCCGCTCCAACCCACGGCACCACGTCCTCCGACGTGCGCCTCACCCCTCTCGGCCGCACCACCCCACTGCCTTTGTGTGCATGACATATAGGCCACCTAAAATGCGGCGAGCATCAAGTTTCTACCACAGCCACACGCGATTCACACGACGCCGCTCGAACCCATGACACCACACGTCCCCCGACCTACGGATCACCCCTCTCGGCCCCACATGTGGAGCAGTCACCTATCGGGTTCACATGTTATTGACTCAAAGGCAGGTGTAGTAAGGTAGTGAAGCTCAGTCCCGAGGGTCCTCAGAGGGAAATTTAACTCTTGCGCCAGGCCTTGTGGTGCTACCGCTGCACGAACTCGTGCCAAACTCGAGACTTGTTTCTTTACTATACATGCACACAACGATTTAATGGACATTGTAATCTCAACATGTGATGGGGAGCTCTAAATAATTTGAAACTTATAAAACAAAAAGATTCAAAACAAATAAATTGGGAGATAGGGTGTATATCGTAGGATGTGTCCCATACGAAATAAGTCCCCTGGTTTGTCACCGCGAAGATGCAGTTAGAAAGTAGCATAGCGTCTTCATACTTGTACGGCAACAAATCGGCTGCAGACAGCATGGTCCGCCTTTGACCGCCATGTGCAAGGTTTGTGCTATCTTATTCAATCTCACCGTGGTTCCATCGTACCAGTGGTGGCCCATTGCATGGCTGATCCCAATGTTGGACAAAGGTTCTACCGCTCTACGGGAATGGTGTCAACATTGTAAATGTTGTGCAAATTGATGTTGGTACCCTCCCGTACATATGCAGGCCAATCTCCACGCGCACCGAGCCTAACCTATGAAACAGTGGGCAGGGGAGAATTAGGAAATGGACACGGAAGTAGTCTTTAGAATGCATTTACTATGTGATCAAACTCATCCTACCTTCGCTGACAGGTGGGACCCATGCTTGGTGGTCCCACACGTCAGGCGATCCTCATCCCTGATGTGTGCCTCATCCCTCTCGGCCCCATCGCTCCTCAGCCTTTGTGTGCATTACATGCGGGCCAGCTAAACTCTGGCGACCATCAACTTTCTACCACAGCCTACACCCAATTGGACATGGTTTGCCTTCTCCGATGCTGTGCTCCGATCCGTACTTCATGGTCGCCGCATTTCGTCCTGGGCATCAATCCTCAGTTGGAGTACTTCTGCACTACGCCTCGTAACGCCCCGACGCCCAGCTGTGGTACCCTCGCCACGGCCACGCCACCACCGGTCGGTTCATCTCAAACAAGTGAGTTGGAACCATGGCACCACCATGAGAATGACATGTGGGCCAGCCGCATTTAAGGTTCGCATGTCATTGACTCATAGGCCGGGCACTAAGCCACTGAAGTTCGGTCCCGTGTGCTCCGAGAGAGAAATGTAAATCCTGTGGCAGGCCTTGTGGTGCTCCCGCAGTATGAGCTCGTGCCAAACCCGGAATTTGTTTCTTACTACTACGATACTACCAACTACTAGTAAGGTACACATGCATTGCACGCATGAGATTCTGGTGGTTTGTGCATTATGCTTGTACATGTGGAGTCTTCTAGATTCTACATGTGGCAAAACATGGTGGAATCTAGATGATATCCAATGGCCAGTAGTGCTCGGATTTGCCATCTTTGTACCGCCAGATTGGTTTCATCCAACGACTAACTTTCAAAGTTAGTCACACACTATATAGGGGTATAGATATATAGATGTTTGGTTTGCAGCCTAAGGTTGCCACGCCTAAGCTTAGGCGTGCCACCATATCTTAGGCATGTGTTTGCTTCATTGCTACACTTGTGGCTTGCCACACTTTTCTAGCTACATGGTCCACATGTCATAGACTCAACTTCTTGCCAAATCTTGCCACACTTGTGGTGCCCATTTTGTTAGCCACATTTTTTGTGGCAGACACAGGGGTTGTTTGGTTTTAGGCCTAGCAATGCCACACTTATCATACAATGTTGCTAAAGATTGCCACACGTAAGGTTAGGCAAGTTTGACTAACTTAGGTGAGTGTTTGGTTCAAGCCACACCTTAGGCAAGCCACACTAAGGCCCCACATGACATACACATAAAAAATGTGGCAAGATTCCCTTAGGCTTGCCAACTTGTGGCTCTCATTTTGAAGAACTAACTTTGCCTAAGCTTAGCTGTGGCAAAGTTAGTCATGAATTAAGTTCAACCATGGAGTCTTCTAGATTCTACATGTGGCAGAATCTGGTGGAATGTAGATGATATCCAACGGCCAGCAGTGCTCGGATTTGCCATCTTTGTACCATCGGATTGGCTTCATCCAATGACCCACTTTCAAAGTTTTTCACACACTATATAGGGGGTATAGATATAGATGTGCCGGCCCATTGCAATGGACCCAAAGTATATCTATTTAGTGGAGTGCACTCTAAACACCTTATCTATTTATTTTTCTCTAACCTTTCATAGCCATGCAACCAAGCCACATAGGCTTCATGGGTTCCCCCACCTCATATTATTCATACTACATTGACTGAAAAAAGATAAATCACCCAAACCAAGATCTTCCCGGCTTTTGTTCCTACGATGCTGTGTCGTGCACATACCTACTGGTTGTATAGTGGTAGTACTAGTTGTATTGTACAAACATGGTACTAGTAGGAGTAGTAGTAGTAGTACGGAATGCTCCTAATCTATCAACGATCCCCATCTGACACCAAATTTCTTGGCTTTCGTGCTACAGCTAGATCTTCCCCTCGTTTCTGTTTTCCAACCCGGTGGCAGGCGGCGTGTGGTTTGCCAATAATCGGTTTGCTCAACGGCGGTCCCACATGAAAGTGAACATGCTAGGAAACACACCTTCCCTAAGCTATGTGTCATGCCGGACGGGCCGTGGAGTACTCCCGTTCACGGGCGTGTGGGGGTGCGACGCGAACGCGGCAGGCCTTTTCCTTTTACTAGCAATGTGCTCGTGCGTTGCGACGGATCCAAAGTAGTAGAACAGTGGTACTTGTTCAAAAACTTGAAAGAAGTCACACTTGTTTTGATATACTCCTAATATATTACTCCCTCTGTTCCTAAATATTTATCTTTTTAGAGATTTCAAATGGACTATCACATACAGATTATATAGACATATTTTGAAGTGTCGATTCACTCATTTTGCTCCGTATGTAGTCACTTATTGAAATCCCTAGAAAGACAAATATTTAGGAACAGAGGGAGTAATTTTCACTCGAAATATATTTCTCAAGCTGTTTTGATGAGGTGAGGGAGGGATGTGGTTGCTTTCAAGATAATATGGGGTTTTCTGCAAATTGGAGCAGAGAAGTGGGCTATTGTTGCAAAAATGCCACAACTTACCTCACAGCCGTTAGATGCAGATCTAATGGTCATAAACGACAGATGGCAGACACACCACCATCACCAACTGAGTCTTTTATAGGAGTAGGAGTAGAGAAACATGTATAAATTGTAACATTTGGTTCTGCTCCTTAGCACGATCGATAGATAGAAATAACGATTGGAAACGCTAGGGAGGGGCTATTTCCGCCAGATAAGCAGGGTACATAGTAGCTAGGTTGGCGCATCGTTGGTTTGCTCACATACGGTCCGACATGTTCTAGTGTTTCTAGCAAGATGCCCGCGCGTTGCACGAAGTTGATGGAAAAGGTAAGCACAACTAAATTGACGGATGGAGTACTAGTCACAATGATGCGTATAATTAAGCAAAGGGATCGCACATGTCGGTATTGACTAGAACAAGAATGCAACAACACAATAAGAATTAAAGCCACGATGATGCGATCACAGTGGTGGCAAGAAGAAATATGCATCCGTCAACGTACGACCTCCTCCTCCTCAACTTAGTGCGCTGGGCCACCGACCGGCGGCTAAGGAGCGGTGGGTTTTGTGGCTAGGTCGAGGCGCTTCTCAGCAAAGGCATCCAAGGCTTCCAGCCGGTTGAGGAAGGCCAACATCGTAGCATCCTCACTGGCCTTGTAGATACCTATGTACACGATTTTCTCGTACACGTGGATGTGTAGGTCGACAAATTCTTGCAGGGCGAGGCACCTCGCGGCGAGCGCGACCTCCAGGTGGACATTCTTCATGGCGTCGATGGGCAGTCGCAGGGCCACTAGTGCTTGAAAGAGGTTCCAGCCATGGAGGCCGATTAGAGTGGCAGGCAATGAGGAGCCTGGGCGCACGGGCTGGAGGAGTACGGCGATGTCGTCCGCGTGCTTCTGGAGGACGGTGAACTTGTTGCTGGTGGCGATGATCATCTGGTCCAACTGAGAGTCGTAGTTGGCATCAACGGCGGCCATCCACCAGCCGGTCTCCAACACCGTCTGGTGATGATCCTCGGCGCCATGCCGCAGGCCGGCGTCGTGGATCATCTGGCATAGCCGCTCCGCTCGCGCGCATCCCCGCCATAGGTCTGGAGTGAGCTCTTGTGTGCTAAATGTAGGTGCTTAGGCAAATGCTTAGGTGCGTATGATGTGGTAGATGCATTGCAATGGAGGGGCGCCTTTATATGAGGGCAAACTGCGTTGCATTCACATTGTGCAGTCTCTTTTCCCGGTCCTCCTCCCATTACTTCGATCATGCATTAATTGAAGGACGATGCATTGGCCGTTCAACATTCCGGGAACCGCTACTCCCTCCCTTGTCTGCATTAAAGCCGTATCGGGAACTGCGCCGCCCGCTGTCAAATAGAATACTCCCTCCGTCTAGGTGAGTAAGTCATCTTACGAAAACCAAATAGTCCCAAAACACATAGGCACGGTGCATTAACTCTCACATTGTTTCTTATTTTTTTACATAAATAGAGGAATCAACCAATAAGAGATGTGGGGCTTGTATGCTTTTAATGACTTGAGACTATCAAACATGACATGAAGTGGTCAGTTCATTGCACGCAACGATAGTGTTAAAAAAACGTCTTACATTATGGGATGGAGGGAGTAGCAAATAAACATTAAGTTCTCTCGTTTTCCCCCCTTGGTCATGGTGCACAATCTAAGATGACTTCCACTATGTAGGCCAAAAGCGGTACAAAATCCACTTTTGGTTTATTTGGCACCAATGCCCTCCATTACCCAGCCGGTGCCATAAAAAAATTTCAGGGAACCGGAGCAAGTAGCTGCTCCGATGCCCATCCGGTGCCAAATGTAGAAAATAATAAACAATTGGCTCATGGCCCACTCCAAAGAGCTAACCAGGCTGAGGAAACTCATGTGAATAGAGCATCTGGGTCCCATTTTTTGTCTTGCTACGAATGCAACATTGTGAGACTGGTGCCAAGTAAAATCTTTAGGGCATCGCTGCCCAGTCGGTAGTATTTTAATGCATTGGGCATCGACTACATAGTGGAAGTCCACCTAGACGGAGGGAGTATACTATACTATTTAAAAGTCGAGGGCGGGGCTTTTCCTGCGCGGTAGGCAGGGCAGTTCCGCCTAGTCGGTTCGACAGAGACGCGAGAAGATGAGGGAGTATAGGCTGCTGCAAACGTAGGGCTGTGTGATTTGACAGCGAGTTACTGCTGGATAGGTGGGGTCCCGTGATTTGACTTGCCATATCATCATTTTAACTGCGGCGCTACGATCGGCGTGAGTCTCCTGATTCCTGACCACCTCCATACAGGTACCTCTCCCAATGCTCCACCATGTAGAGGCAGGGTCTTGCATGAGAGCCCACTTCTCCACTTTTTCCTTGCCTCTTTCCTCCACATATGCAAAAATGCCATGTAAAGCGCACTATTGTACTTACTTGCTCCTATAGGTGCTAAGCTTGCCATATAGGCATAAAGTCTGATGTGGCAAGTTAATTAAGAAGAGAGAGACCAGTTTGGTGACCCAAGGAAGAAACAATGCTAAGCGTGTGTACCTAGGTGAAAAGACAATTTGAGTCTATAGCTAATTAAATGAAGCAAACTTAGCAATAAAAAACTAAGCACCTATGCATCGGGGACTTGATTGCTAAGCCATTTAATGCCCTTAGCACCTCATCTAAGCACCATTTCATTGTAAGAGGTCACTCCTTGGCAAATGGAATAAATACTACTCCCTCTGTCCCATAATATAAGAAAGTTTTTGGCATTACACTAGTGTCAGAAACGTTCTTATATTAAGGGACGGAGGTCGGAGGGAGTACGAATAAAGAGATTGAGAGAAGTAAAAAAACACACTTATAGCCAACCTTATAGCTAACCTTGTTGTAGTATGACTGACTAAGTGATGACTATGTATGACATGCCAACATTAGATAGCCTAATGCACTGTGTTAAATCTCCAAGGGCGTGACCGCATGAGCGACGCGACGGTCGTGGTAGGCACGACCATGATATGGGCTGCTGGTAGCCCTTGGATCTGAGATCGAACGATCACATGGTAAGTTGCTGAAAATTTGCAGAATAACCCTCCAGGATAGGATATTCACCCATAGGTCTAGAATCACGCCATGCGACCGTTCGATCTCAGATCCAAGGGCTCTCGGAAGCCCGTATAATGGGAGAATGGAAAGCCACTACCCTACCATTCGCACGCTGGCAGTTCGCTCCTACTCGTCCCCGCACGTCTGTTAATTTTACGGCGGTTTGCTCCTAGTCGTCCCGTCCTTTCACATTACGGCAGTTCCACTAATCCTAACCCTCCTCCCAAATCCATGGCGTCCCAAATTTCCATGATCGACGGTGAGTACAAGGTTAGAACCATCACCGGCGATGAGTTCGACGTCATCTACACCCGTTCTTCCGCGACGGTGAAAGGATGCCTTGCTTGCTTCAGACGCATGTTCGAAAACTCAGATGATGAGTGGGTCGCTGGGCTAGATGTTGAGTACACCATAGTCCTGGGACGAGAGAAGGATCTAAAGGATGAAGAGAGGAAGAAGCCCGTCGTGATCGAGGTTTGCGTGCATGACTTATGCTTGGTCTACCACATATGCCATGCCGGCGTTGAATGCCAGGATTTTAAGAAACATACGAAAAAAGAGTCCTAGGTTAGATAGGCCTTGTTGTAGGCAACCCCTTCGACCTCCAAAATAATAGGCTACTGCCCTCTAGTGGTCAGCATTCAATGCTGACACTGACAGGAGCCATGGTTCATCCTTCGTACGGTAAACTTGAGAAACCTCATTACACGTTTCATCGTCATGCATGGCAGCGGAATGTGCTAGATATAGACCACATCCACAACGCTGCAATGGATGGCTACCTTTGTTTCAATATCTAAAAGGGTTGGGTGAAGAGCAAGAGCCAAGTGTGCGGTTCAAGCAAAGAAGTATCGGCCAAGAGGAAGAGGGACAAGGACAAGTAGAGGATGTGGATGAGGACTCTGAGTCAGGTGGCAGTGTCATTGCTCATGGTGGTTCTAATGCAGTGTCTACCGGATTAGTTGCATAGTTTAATTTCATGTGTGCTTAGTTTAATTTGAGGGGTGTGTTGTGCTGAGCCCCCAGCAGAACTATGATACGTTTCTTCTGGTTACTTTAACTCTTCAGTACGTACATACTTGTATTTCTTACATTTCATCTTTTAGTTGGTATAGTACTACCACTCGTTTCTTCACATTATATACGTACAATATATATGGCCAACATCATATAGCCAACAGTTTAGTTGTCAAAGAATTTCAGGGTGCTTAGTTTTGTCAAAGAATTCCAGGGTGCTTAGTTTTATTTGAGGGGTGGGTTGTGCTGGACACCATTATTGTGACTAGCTTTTTTAATAGTACTATATGCATAATTTGGCGACAAGCATTCTCTATATGTACCACCTTTTTTTAATTTCAAGTTTCGCTCCATGGCATAATCCATCGATACTACTACTGTACAAAAGTATAATATTTTTAAAAGGATAGAGGGCGGGGCAGTTTAGCTTGGTCGGTTTCACGAGAGGCGAGGGCCTTTGTGATTTGACGGCTCATTACTACTGTCAAATCAAATAGTACTGCGCCGCTCGCTGCACGCCCGGCTGAACACCCCTCTGTTAAACCAGCATGCAAATCGAGAATCCTACTCTGGCCACACGTCCGTTCATGAGCGGGCCGGAATTAAACACAACACCGGCCGAGCTCCTCCCGTCCTCCCTCAGTGAGGCCAGACGCCGGCCAAGCTCCTACCATCCGCCCTCTATTTACACGAGGTCAGACAGACAGCGGGCAAGAATCGCACCCCTCCGCCGCTCCCCCATCTCCTCCTTCACCATTTTCTCCACTCTTCCGATGGCTTCCGAGGAGCCGTTCTCCGGGATATAACCCGGCTGGGTGGCCCGCCGAGCCCTCTGGATACGGGCGAGGCCGCTCGGTGCTTCACCAACCTTGCTTGGCCCAACGGAACCAGTTGCCGCCCAAGCAGGCGAGTGGTTTAGCAACTTGCCGCTCTAGTTCAGCTCGATGAGGAATGACGAGTTGCACCACGCCGGTATGGGCGTCATCGCTGTCGCGTCATACCGCTCCACCAGTGTCTCCCGTGCCTGCGGCAGCACCCTGCAGGCAGAGACAGAAGCCGGGTGCGTGGAGAGCGACGAGTCGGTGGCCAGCTTCTCCGTGTTCGCTGCCATCATTGAGGAGAAGTAGATCATGGGAGGCTGCCGCCACTTGGGACCCATGAAGGCCACCGCCAAGGCGACGACTGCGCATTCAGGTGGTTTCTTTACTGCTTCGTCTCTTCCAAGGACCTTCGTCGACCCCGCAAGTGGCTGACGGACATGAGGAAGGAAAAGGGATCCATGGGCAGCCATTTGGATTATCTCCTCCCTCTCCAGCTGGAGGGAAATATTTGTTCTAAGAATGGATAAATTGTATGTATCTATAACTAAAATAAGTCTAGATACATCCATTTCTAGGACAAGTATTTCCGGACGGAGGGAGTATTAATTATACCAAGAGATCCGGATTGGCACCGCTTAGTTCATGTAAATGCAATGAAATCCATCATGTTTATATGAAGATCCGACTTTTTTATACGAAATCCTTCATGCTTATATGAAATCAGTCCGTATTTGGAAGAATTTCATCTGGTTGGTTAGAGTTGTGAAAATGTATGCCGCTAGCGTTTGATGTCGTCCTCCACGGAAGGAAGCGGGAGGAAATTTGCCGGCTGCCGTTGGAGATGCTCTTATGCTGGAAATAATAGAGTGACATCCAATCCATTTTAGTTAATTGCGTGTATGATTGTCCCGCTATGAAAAATTAATTGCATGTACAATGTACACGTGACTTGCAAGGTGGCTACAACTTCATATAGAAAGCTAAAAAGAAACAAGTCCATCCTTAATCTTGTATTCTAAGTTCTCTGTGGGTTCCATTGTCAGTACAGTAGCGAAAGAAGTATATATTAAATAAGTAACATATAATATAAAAATCTAAAGTTAAAGACAGAACTCGAACTCATGTCATCGCGTTGCGAGCATCCGGCGCTAACCAGTCCAGCACATTTTTGTTGTAGAACATGCTGGAGATATATCTCCATGTATACTCTTATACTCCATACGTTCCTAAATATTTGTTTTTTTCAGATTTCAAATGGACTACCACATACAGATTTGTATGTAGACATATTTTAGAGTGTAGATTCACTCATTTTGCTCTGTATGTAGTCACTTGTTGAAATCTCTAAAAAGACAAATACTCCCTCCGTCCGGAAATACCTGTCATCAAAATGGATAGAAGAAAATGTATCTAGATGTATTTTAGTTTTAGATACATCTCTTTTTATCCATTTTTATGACAAGTATTTTCAGACGGAGGGAGTATTTAGGAAAGGAGCGAGTAGAAAACAGAGTTGGTGATGATGGTGTGCGTCCCATCCTGCAATATAGGCCGTCGGATTTATATCTAACGGATAGGAAGGAAACTATGGCAATTTTGCAAAAATATACCCACACCCCTCTCCACGTTCGCAAATAAGGCCTTCCCTCGTTCATCCTTTTCTCTCACAAGATAAACTACTCATACAAATGCATCTTGATATTCCGTGCAACGCACGGGCATCTAGCTAGTTTCTTTTAAAATAGTTACTGCAATAATTGGCACATCCCTAGTTCTGGCCTGACCTATGCTTGCTTCCATCTGTGCATCATGTTTAAATTTTTGAAACTTGAACTGAGGAATTTTGGAAGCCTCAAAAACTTAAATAAAAGAGGGGCAAAAACCCTAGAAATCTCATTCATTGCTCCAAAATGCTCTTCTTAAATGTTTGATAATTTTTGGTAAGGGTTCTGGTCCCAACCAAAATATTGAACATTTTTAAGTAATTATTTTTGGGACTTTGGATTTAATTCATTAGCTATTTGAATTTGAGTTATATTCATATAATTAGAATATAATTTCAAATACCCCTGATATATTTTATAAGCATTTGGAAAAGTCCATCTAGCAATATAAAATATTCAGAGGAGTCTTTGGCATTGTTTGAATTATTTTAAATTCAAAACAGTGGCAAAATAAATTAAATAAAACAAACAGAACAAAATAGAAAACAATAAATAAAAGCAGAGAGAGAACTTACCTCAGCTTACCTGGCAGCCCACCCACAGCCCAACACTGTGCAGCCCACCTGCGCGGCCCAGCCCACCTGGCCCCCCTTCTCCTGTCGTCTTCCTCCCCTCGCACCGAAGCTGCTCGGTGGCGAGCGCTGGCGATGCCCCGGCCACCTCCTGCTTCCCCCGGCCTCCCTAGCGACGCCACGACGATGCCTCGTGTCCCCTCACTCCTCTTCCTCCCTCGCTGCTCCCTCTCTCTTCCCCGAACACTCTTCCCCCCTCCTCTGTTCTCCTCACCGAGCGGAGCCCGTCGCCGCCGCTCGCCATAACCACGGCCACTGGGCCTCCCTCGCTCCCCCGACTAGCCCAGAGGCTCCGCCTCGACCCCCTCTTTCCTCTCCACCGAGCCACGAGGCCCCGGACGCGCTGCAACGCCGCCACCATCGTCGTTTCCGTCGCCGGCCACCGAAGCTCACCGCCGTCGATTCGCGACGTCTGGCGCGTCTCCGAGCCCACTGAGCCACCCTGCTGCCTCCCTGTGAGCTTGCCGTCGTTTCCCCTCACCTCTCTCTCTCGCGCGCGCCCTGTAGCCGCCGCCCCACGAGCACCCGAAGCCGCCGTCCGCCATGGCCGGTGAGCTTCGTGCTCCCGGGCTCCTCCACCTGTGCTCATTGCCTTCGAGTGCTCCTGACGACCCCAGTAATCCGTAGAGGCCCTCAGCCGACCTCGCCGTGCCGTGTAACGCCGAACCCGAGCACGCCCGAGCTCCGGCCGCCGCTGCCGAGCTCGGGGCCATCGTCTCCGGCCGCCCTAGCTGCTGCTGCTTGCTGAAACGGGCGCGGGTGAGCTCCAGCTCTCCGTAGCCGCTCCCCTCCGTCCATTTGGACGCTGGAGGAGCGAACCCGAGCCCTCCGCCGCGCCTGTTGCCACCGGCGACGAACCGCCGGCGTGTTAGGCCCTCTTAACCACGGGTTTGACCTCCCCTGGGTCATGTACATGTGGGCCCGGGGCCCTGCTAATTTAGTTTAGATGCTAAATTAAATTTTAGCTAACCCACTTACTCACTAACAGGTGGGGCCCAGCCCTGTTAATTAACCCAGTTCAGTTTAATTAAATTCTAACTAAACTAATTTCACTGACATGCGGGACCCACTGTCAGGTTTGACTGGACTGTGCCACGTTGACCTGCTGACGTCATCATGACGTCAGGATGACGCAGTAATGTTTTCTGGATTTGTTTTTATTCAGAAAATTTCAGAAAATGCCCTAAACTTTAATAAATCATAGAAATTCAACCGTAACTCCAAATTAAATAATTTATATATGAAAAATTATCAGAAAAATTCAAGGAATCCATCTGTACCATTTTCATGCATGTTAGAACAACTTATCACTACTGTTTAGGGCAAATGAAGTGAATGACATTTAAATAACCACATATGGAGTTTGAATTTGAATCTTGGATTCAAACCAACTTCATTTAATCTGGTTTTAGGTGCATTAGCCCAAAACACATTCATATTGCCATGTCATAGCATGCATCATATTGTGCATTGCATTGATCGTGTTTTTCTGTATTTGCCGGTAATCGTCCCCTCTCGATAGACGTGTACCGACGATGTGATCGATGACACCGATGAAGAGCTATATTGTCTTCAGAAGTGCCAGGCAAGCAAAACCCCCTTGTTCATTCCGATAAAATCCCACTCTCTCGCTCCTGCTCTCTTTTACTGCATTAGGACAACAACGACATATTTGATACTTGCTGCGGTAGCTGAACCCTTTATCCTTTGCATGACCTGTCATTGCCACAGTAAATAGATGAAACCCACTAGCATGAGTAGGAGTTGCTTGAGCCCTGATGTGCCTACTCATTCATGCTTGTTTGTCATGCCTGCTACTGCTTAGAGTTGAGTCAGGTCTGATTCATCGGGGATGAATCAGAGGCGTGTGAACATGTCCTACTGTGTGTGAGCTAAGTGTGTGAACACGATTTGGTAAAGGTAGCGGTGAGAGGCCATGTAGGAGTACATGGTGGGTTGTCTCATTGCAGCCGTCCTCAGGACCTGAGTTCTGTGTTTGTGATCCATGATTCAGCTACTACCACGCATTGGGCCCGAAACCAATGGACCCTCTCGGCTTCTTGATCACCCTTGTCCTCTGTCCAGGAGTTGCAAGTAGTTTCTGGTGTTTGTAGTATGCTGGAGGCCGTGGGCAGCGCTGACCAGAGGGGTGGGCTGTGATGCGGTAGGCACGTGGCCGGGTATACCGGGCGCCCGTTTGGTGTCACGGAACCCTGTTCACATCGTTTGGGGCTGTGAGCGAAACTCCGGCCGGATCTCCTCGTGGATGGAACCCGAATAGGCGATAAACCTGGACTAGAGACTCGAGTGTTTAGGTAGGCCATGGCCGACACCCACGTTGGGCTTCCGCTTGAAGGTTGCCGAGTACATGTCGTGTAAACGGCGGTAAGTGGTGAGAGCGTGTGTGAAGAAGTACACCCCTGCAGGGTTAATATGATCTATTCGAATAGCCGTGTCCGCGGAGGACTTCTGGGTTGCTTATATCAGTTCATAGACAAGTGAAAGTGGATACCCTAAAATACGCAAGATAAGCGTGAGTGCTATGGATGGCGTTCTCGTAGGGGAACGAGAGCGGATCCATAGTGGTGTATTGATATGATGAATATGTGGACTCGTGTGCGCCACCTCAAAAGAGTCGCTTGCAGTCGTAGTTTAGGATAGCCACCGAGTCAAAGCTGGCTTGCTGCAGTTAAACCCCACCATCCCCTTGTTGAAAATGATGCATATGTAGTTAGTTCTGATGTAAGTCTTGCTGGGTACAATTGTACTCACGTTTGCCTATTTTATGTTTTTGCAGAGAGACATCAGTCTCACTAGTAGTTCCGCTTGGACTTCGACGTTTAGCTTGTTACCTCAGCTACGATCTTGTGCCTCGGCAGGATTTGGTAGATAGTCAGGCTTCTCAGCCTTTTTCAGTTATAGATGTCTGTACCCAGACATGATAGCTTCCGCTTGTGCTTTGATTTGTATGCTCTGAATGTTGGGTCATGAGACCCCTGTTTGTAATATCTCGCTCCTCGGAGAGTATTGAATAAATTACTTGAGTCGTAGAGTCATGTTGTGATGCCATGTTGTATTTGCACATATCGAGCATATTGTGTGTATGTCATTGGAATGCTTGGTATGTGTGGGATCTGACCATCTAGTTGTTTATCTTTAGTAGCCTCTCTTACGGGGAAATGTCTCCTAGTGTTTCACTGAGCCATGGTAGCTTGCTACTGCTCCGGAACACTCAGGCTGGCCGGCATGTGTCCTTCTTCATTCCTGTGTCTATCCCTTCGGGGAAATGTCACGCGATGATTACCGGAGTCCTGTTAGCCCGCTACAGCCCGGTTTACCGGAGTCCTGCTAGCCCAGTGCTACAGCCTGGATTCACTCGCTGATGGCCAACACGTTCGATGCTGGGTCATGGATGCCTGTCCCTGTAAGTCTGTGCCACTTTGGGTTTACGACTAGCCATGTCAGCCTGGGCTCCTTATCATATGGATGCTAGCGACACTGTCATATACGTGTGCCAAAAGGCGCAAATGGTCCCGGGGAAAGGTAAGGCGACACCCGTGGGGATACCGTGCGTGAGGCTGCAAAGTGATATGATGTGTTACATGCTAGATCGATGTGGTACTGAGTCGGGGTCCTGAGAGCGTTGGTATCAGAGCTTGACTGCCTGTAGGATTACCAAGCCAAACTAGTCGAAGTTGAGTCTAGAAATTCTTTAGTTATGTAAGGGAATTGATTGTGGGATGGAACGTAAGGCTCTTTTTACTCCTTATACCTTATGCCTTCTGATCTGAGTCATCTTATCTTTCCTGCGGGGATTAAGAACTAGGCTATCTCTTCTTTCTATCAGGATCACGTGTTACTAATCCGTAGACTTATAGATTGTTGGACTTAAGCCTTGTTTCAGTTCCTACTACTTCTGTATGTTAATTATTGATCTCGAAACCTTGATATTGTGCTTCTGAGTGGTTATGCCACCATTTTTGTGAATGTCTCAAACCTTTTCTGAGCATTTACAGCCGTTATGCTGTCCGAGTCATCCCAGGTTTCTAAATAGTCGGATGCATTTGCAAATCCCTTCCTCCTGTTTTCGATGTGCCTTTGGTCAGATTAATCACACAAATCAGTGAGTTGAGGTACTTTATTGCCTTGACATATATGTTGGAGCTAGTATTATGACCCTAGGTGTCTTAGGGGATCATCTAGTAATTTAGCCATGATTTGTGTTCCCAGTGTGATGATTCTGGCCATCATTCTCGAAAGCATTCCGTGATGCTACTTAGTAGTAGGTATTCTATTCCTGGGTTCTTGAACCCGAGATTCACTCTACCTACTTCATGTTGATAGTAATTGCTAGTGCCTTCAGGATATTAGTAACCTTTGCGATAGTTCTTGAAGTCCGTGGTATCTTCTTCTTCCAAATACCATGAACTACTTATGGCAGAAGTTCCTCGTTGAACTGAAATATCACAACAGGATTATTGTTGATGAATTCTCCATTATATATTGTGGCTCTGCCAGTTCTACCTTTCTGCATGGGTTATCCGGAAGAAATATGTTGAACTTCGTTCGACATGCTAATCCATGCATCCACAACTCAGAAAATCATATGTTCTTTTGAGTTGTCCCATCTTAGTTGTTTCCGACCCTCGCCTATCAATTGATAGTCAAGAGTATTTGTGCATTCGTGTTATCAATACTTATTACTCTTGTGGTCCGTCAAGCCATTCTGTCCTGAATGACTTGGAGACACAAACTCCAGTACCTCATCCATATTTAGGATTGGGTCAAAGTAGTTGTGTTCCGCAGATCAAGTTACAATCCAGCTTCTGGTCTGCTCTACCCTGAAGTATTACCTTCTCTATGACAGGAATTTCATGAGAATTGCAGCACCTTTTGTGAATTCTTGACATAGTGATACTTCTCGCCATCCTTTTTCATTCCTCGGTTCCGTGTTGTTGCAGCCGGAGTGCCGACAAGTGAATCATGGTGTGTGAAATCAATACTCCCAGCAACCTCGTTGCTTGGTTGCTAAAGGATAATAATTTCATTCTTAGCGTGTTGGGTTTTGAATCATCCTTCTAAGACTGATCGTGCTACCTAGTCCTTATTTTGGTGCACCCTTCGATTGATGAGTTAGGACCTTGTCAAGTCCTCACTCATTTGATCATATCGTCTTGCCCTCAAAAGCGAGATTGTTCTCGAGCTTAGTAACATATCGGTGGTTCGTGATTTCCGAAGATCTTCTCGGAAGTATTACCAGGTTGTCACCTGACCGCTATGTTGAGCTCGTGATCAAGTTGGTTTCTTGTGAACCACCTTCTCTCCAAGAATCGGTGTTAGATATCCCTGAGCTAGTTGGTTAAGCTAAACGACAACTTGGAGGGTTGGAAGATAAAAGCTTGCCTGACTTAGTTCGTCCCAAAGGGATATTCTTGTGTAGTGTGTGTTGAAGAAAGATGATATCTTCATCGATTGGTCCCTGTGGTCAGTTGATGGACCTATTGTCTTATCAATCCTTTGATTTGAGTGTGGGCCATCGTCAAGTCAAACCAGTACCAACGATGCTCGTAATGTTGTCTTATTCGTGGTTGATCCCTCGAGCATACACCATTACATCTTTGGTCTGACCAATACTATCACCGTGTTCACTTAACTATGGAATTCCTTTTAAAAGGAAACCCAGATGAATTGTTGTTGAGCCCATTGACAACATCCTTATCTCCTCCATGATTTTGTTGAACATTAAGCTAGTGTTGGAAACTTTTGAAGGCATTTTCTTCATGCTAGCTCATGAAGTAATTGTTTGATGAAAGGAGTGACTTCCTCTTATACACGTGCATTTGGTGAAAGTTGCCGCCGTGAATTTGAGAAAGTTAGTTTTGCTTCCTCTGGAATCATCCCAAGTCAGTCATGCATACGTGCGAAGTATTCTGTGGTCTGGAGATTTGCAACCTCCATTCTATATGTATATCCTAGCACACCAAGCCACTGATTGACTCGTTCAAGGAAAAGAAGTCTATGCTTGGGATCTAATCCATGGACTTGCGTAAAGACTTCGATATCCTCGATGATGGCTCCCAACCAGAACTCGGTAGTGTTTTATTGTAAGACTACCATGTGGGCATGCTTGTCTGGAACAACGTGTTCACATGTTTGTAGCAGAACCAGCTCATGTTTTGGAGCTTGCTATCGTAGTTCATTTCCTGAGAATCTCGCAACGTCATCTCGTCGATTTGTGTTGCAAACTTTCATTTTTCTTCCTAGACTCGATGAGTCTGGAATATCCTGACACCAACCAGATCTGAGTCTCAGGCAGATATGATGGTTGGAATATTTCCCAAGAACTATAATATTGGTCCCTCGATAACCGGTAAAGTGGATGTCGTGGCTAACACACCCAGCCGGAAGACCTATTTGTATTATCTTGTTTGAGGAAGTTGGCCACCTCCCCATAAGGATTTCATAGGAATTACCTCCGTAACTGTTCCTTATGGATTCTATTGCTCCCGAAGTCCGACCTTTTACTTGATGTTCTAGTTACCAAACCATATCTATGAATGGGTTACACTAGCACATCAAGGAGAACATTAGAAGCAGAGTGCTAAATGTCTCTCGGTCGATCATCCAGATTTTATTTCCTTGGCCCCGCCAAGGGTGAAATCTGAGAAGGTGTTATCTTCCTTTGCATCTGTATCCTCCATCACCGTTCATCATGGTAGTAAGTTGTGTTACCGGACCCTTGACACGGATGTTGGTAAAACCTTGACGAATGTGGAAATGCTCAAGTTCTTGAGAGCACACACAAGCGCTACGTGTTATCATCGGCACTAACTGGGATTCCTCTCAGTTTCCTCGGCAATGCTATGACCTCTTCAGACAGTGAATTCACTCTCTGTTGTTGGGTTCTTCCCCAGTTACCAGAATCATTCCCAGCATTTGCATTTTGTTCCTAGCTTGCACCGCCAATGTGCCATTCTACCATGGGTCTCTTCCATTTCCGATGATAAGCAAATTCATCCATTACGTTGTCTTCAACAAGGTAATCCACATCATCCAAGTCCGAGTATGCCATTCTACCGAACCCCTCCAAACGATCGCTCGAGATTTTCCTTAGGCTGGTTTAAAGAGTTTCAATGATCTTTGAATCAAAGGTAATTCTTTTTGCCACTTAAGGGGATATATCTTCGAGTCACCTTCCCTAAGGTGCATCATTATGGTGTCATGTCAACTTAACTCCTCGCTACGTTGACAATCGATTACCACCTTCTTAAGTGTGGAATTATTGTCCACCTAGTGAACCTTCGTCATCTGCTTCACTCTATTCCCATGGATGTATGTCTAGTGTCTCAACTCGAGAGATGGTTCCATGTCTCATTCCATGAGTTGATTCGACCTTCGAGAAAATCGATTCTGTTAGGGTTTTTCCTTTCCTCTCATTGTCATGTTAGTTGGAGTTCTCAGAGCAAGACTTCGAGACAATGATGGTGATCGAATCAACGTTCATTCGAAGTGCAACCTGGATCGTGAAGATTATACTAGTTTGCGTTTCCCCTTCATCTTACCCTACGCTTGAATCTCAAGACGAGATTCTTGTTTAGTGGGGGTGAGTTGTCACATCCCTAGTTCTGGCCTGACCTATGCTTGCTTCCATCTGTGCATCATGTTTAAATTTTTGAAACTTGAACTGAGGAATTTTGGAAGCCTCAAAAACTTAAATAAAAGAGGGGCAAAAACCCTAGAAATCTCATTCATTGCTCCAAAATGCTCTTCTTAAATGTTTGATAATTTTTGGTAAGGGTTCTGGTCCCAACCAAAATATTGAACATTTTTAAGTAATTATTTTTGGGACTTTGGATTTAATTCATTAGCTATTTAAATTTGAGTTATATTCATATAATTAGAATATAATTTCAAATACCCCTGATATATTTTATAAGCTTTTGGAAAAGTCCATCTAGCAATATAAAATATTCAGAGGAGTCTTTGGCATTGTTTGAATTATTTTAAATTCAAAACAGTGGCAAAATAAATTAAATAAAACAAACAGAACAAAATAGAAAACAATAAATAAAAGCAGAGAGAGAACTTACCTCAGCTTACCTGGCAGCCCACCCACAGCCCAACACTGTGCAGCCCACCTGCGCGGCCCAGCCCACCTGGCCCCCCTTCTCCTGTCGTCTTCCTCCCCTCGCACCGAAGCTGCTCGGTGGCGAGCGCTGGCGATGCCCCGGCCACCTCCTGCTTCCCCCGGCCTCCCTAGCGACGCCACGACGATGCCTCGTGTCCCCTCGCTCCTCTTCCTCCCTCGCTGCTCCCTCTCTCTTCCCCGAACACTCTTCCGCCCCTCCTCTGTTCTCCTCACCGAGCGGAGCCCGTCGCCGCCGCTCGCCATAACCACGGCCACCGGGCCTCCCTCGCTCCCCCGACTAGCCCAGAGGCTCCGCCTCGACCCCCTCTTTCCTCTCCACCGAGCCACGAGGCCCCGGACGCGATGCAACGCCGCCACCATCGTCGTTTCCGTCGCCGGCCACCGAAGCTCACCGCCGTTGATTCGCGACGTCTGGCGCGTCTCCGAGCCCACTGAGCCACCCTGCTGCCTCCCTGTGAGCTTGCCGTCGTTTCCCCTCACCTCTCTCTCTCGCGCGCGCCCTGTAGCCGCCGCCCCACGAGCACCCGAAGCCGCCGTCCGCCATGGCCGGTGAGCTTCGTGCTCCCGGGCTCCTCCACCTGCGCTCGTTGCCTTCGAGTGCTCCTGACGACCCCAGTAATCCGTAGAGGCCCTCAGCTGACCTCGCCGTGCCGTGTAATGCCGAACCCGAGCACGCCCGAGCTCCGGCCGCCGCTGCCGAGCTCGGGGCCATCGTCTCCGGCCGCCCTAGCTGCTGCTGCTTGCTGAAACGGGCGCGGGTGAGCTCCAGTTCTCCGTAGCCGCTCTCCTCCGTCCATTTGGACGCCGGAGGAGCGAACCCGAGCCCTCCGCCGCGCCTGTTGCCACCGGCGACGAACCGCCGGCGTGTTAGGCCCTGTTGACCAGGGGTTTGACCTCCCCTGGGTCATGTACATGTGGGCCCGGGGCCCTGCTAATTTAGTTTAGATGCTAATTAAATTTTAGCTAACCCACTCACTCACTGACAGGTGGGGCCCAGCCCTGTTAATTAACCCAGTTCAGTTTAATTAAATTCTAACTAAACTAATTTCACTATCATGCGGGACCCACTGTCAGGTTTGACTGGACTGTGCCACGTTGACCTGCTGACGTCATCATGACGTCAGGATGACGCAGTAATGTTTTCTGGATTTGTTTTTATTCAGAAAATTTCAGAAAATGCCCTAAACTTTAATAAATCATAGAAATTCAACCGTAACTCCAAATTAAATAATTTATATATGAAAAATTATCAGAAAAATTCAAGGAATCCATCTGTACCATTTTCATGCATGTTAGAACAACTTATCACTACTGTTTAGGGCAAATGAAGTGAATGACATTTAAATAACCACATATGGAGTTTGAATTTGAATCTTGGATTCAAACCAACTTCATTTAATCTGGTTTTAGGTGCATTAGCCCAAAACACATTCATATTGCCATGTCATAGCATGCATCATATTGTGCATTGCATTGATCGTGTTTTCCTGTATTTGCCGGTAATCGTCCCCTCTCGATAGACGTGTACCGACGATGTGATCGATGACACCGATGAAGAGCTATATTATCTTCAGAAGTGCCAGGCAAGCAAAACCCCCTTGTTCATTCCGATAAAATCCCACTCTCTCGCTCCTGCTCTCTTTTACTGCATTAGGACAACAACGACATATTTGATACTTGCTGCGGTAGCTGAACCCTTTATCCTTTGCATGACCTGTCATTGCAACAGTAAATAGATGAAACCCACTAGCATGAGTAGGAGTTGCTTGAGCCCTGATGTGCCTACTCATTCATGCTTGTTTGTCATGCCTGCTACTGCTTAGAGTTGAGTCAGGTCTGATTCATCGGGGATGAATCAGAGGCGTGTGAACATGTCCTACTTTGTGTGAGCTAAGTGTGTGAACATGATTTGGTAAAGGTAGCGGTGAGAGGCCATGTAGGAGTACATGGTGGGTTGTCTCATTGCAGCCGTCCTCAGGAACTGAGTTCTGTGTTTGTGATCCATGATTCAGCTACTACCACGCATTGGGCCCGAAACCAATGGACCCTCTCGGCTTCTTGATCACCCTTGTCCTCTGTCCAGGAGTTGCAAGTAGTTTCTGGTGTTTGTAGTATGCTGGAGGCCGTGGGCAGCGCTGACCGGAGGGGTGGGCTGTGATGCGGTAGGCACGTGGCCGGGTATACCGGGCGCCCGTTTGGTGTCACGGAACCCTGTTCACATCGTTTGGGGCTGTGAGCGAAACTCCGGCCGGATCTCCTCATGGATGGAACCCGAATAGGCGATAAACCTGGACTAGAGACTCGAGTGTTTAGGTAGGCCGTGGCCGACACCCACGTTGGGCTTTCGCTGGAAGGTTGCCGAGTACATGTCGTGTAAACGGCGGTAAGTGGTGAGAGCGTGTGTGAAGAAGTACACCCCTGCAGGGTTAATATGATCTATTCGAATAGCCGTGTCCGCGGAGAAGGACTTCTGGGTTGCTTATATCAGTTCATAGACAAGTGAAAGTGGATACCCTAAAATACGCAAGATAAGCGTGAGTGCTATGGATGGCGTTCTCGTAGGGGAACGAGAGCGGATCCATAGTGGTGTATTGATATGATGAATATGTGGACTCGTGTGCGCCACCTCAAAAGAGTCGCTTGCAGTCGTAGTTTAGGATAGCCACCGAGTCAAAGCTGGCTTGCTGCAGTTAAACCCCACCATCCCCTTGTTGAAAATGATGCATATGTAGTTAGTTCTGATGTAAGTCTTGCTGGGTACAATTGTACTCACGTTTGCCTATTTTATGTTTTTGCAGAGAGACTTCAGTCTCACTAGTAGTTCCGCTTGGACTTCGACGTTTAGCTTGTTACCTCAGCTACGATCTTGTGCCTCGACAGGATTTGGTAGATAGTCAGGCTTCTCAGCCTTTTTCAGTTATAGATGTCTGTACCCAGACATGATAGCTTCCGCTTGTGCTTTGATTTGTATGCTCTGAATGTTGGGTCATGAGACCCCTCTTTGTAATATCTCGCTCCTCGGAGCCTATTGAATAAATTACTTGAGTCGTAGAGTCATGTTGTGATGCCATGTTGTATTTGCACATATCGAGCATATTGTGTGTATGTCATTGGAATGCTTGGTATGTGTGGGATCTGCCCATCTAGTTGTTTATCTTTAGTAGCCTCTCTTACGGGGAAATGTCTCCTAGTGTTTCACTGAGCCATGGTAGCTTGCTACTGCTCCGGAACACTCAGGCTGGCCGGCATGTGTCCTTCTTCGTTCCTGTGTCTGTCCCTTCGGGGAAATGTCACGCGATGATTACCGGAGTCCTGTTAGCCCGCTACAGCCCGGTTCACCGGAGTCCTGCTAGCCCAGTGCTACAGCCTGGATTCACTCGCTGATGGCCAACACGTTCGATGCTGGGTCATGGATGCCTGTCCCTGTAAGTCTGTGCCACTTTGGGTTTACGACTAGCCATGTCAGCCCGGGCTCCTTATCATATGGATGCTAGCGACACTGTCATATACGTGTGCCAAAAGGCGCAAACGGTCCCGGGGAAAGGTAAGGCGACACCCGTGGGGATACCGTGCGTGAGGCCGCAAAGTGATATGATGTGTTACATGCTAGATCGATGTGGTACTGAGTCGGGGTCCTGACAGTTGAAGTGATATATTTTATGCCTGTCCCGATTGATTTTAGCTTCACTAGTAGTAACAAAGAAAAGGTTGCCTTGTTAATTAACAGAAAACAGGGTGAAAACTATCACATGAGGCCGATAAAAACAAGGCACGCTGGGTTCAGCATCATTGTCAATGCAGCTGTGCGCGCGCGAGAAGTCTACATATCGAGGGGTTACTGAGCGAGGCACAGACACACAATGTTTGAGAGAGAAACCGATTGACAGATTACGATCAGATCGAGTTGTCACCCTTCTGCTGTCATTGTT